>NC_069780.1:169265679-169568709 GCF_027406575.1 Nycticebus coucang | reverse complement strand
TAGCTTGGATGTATTTATTCTTTTTTTTTTTGCCACTAATATAACTTTTAATGACTAAATGAATGAGCAAACAGTAGCACATCAACTGATTGAAAAATTAAATCTTTTTTTCCCAAATACATTGACGACTCCTCATTTTCTTTACTCTAATTGAAAGAATGGTGGTGTTCCCAGTGGTTCTTTGGTTTGGGGAATGTCCTCCCTCTGCTTCTTTCACATTTAGTCGCAATTCCCAACGATCCAAAAGCATGTTCTATTGCAGAATCAAGTTGAAAAGGCACTGTCTCTTCAACTGGCTTGAGAGCTATGATGTAGGCTGTTTTGTCTTCCACTTTGTCCTATTGTGGGTTTTCTGGTGCCCAATAAGGTGTAAGCTCTAGGTGAATGCCTTTCCACATTTGTGGCACACATATGGGCGCTCCCCAGCGTGAGTCCTCTGATGCTGAATGAAGTGGGAGCTCTGGCGGAAGGCTTTTCCACAGTCCTGACATGGGTAGGGCTTAGCTCCAGTGTGAGTTCTCAGGTGCTGGGAGATGGCTGAGTGATCATTGAAGGTCCTCCCACACTCTTGACATTCAGATGGTCTCTCTCCAGAATGAACTCTCTGATGCTGTGTAAGGGAAGGGCTCTGAACAAATCCTTTCCCACAGTCCTGACACACATACGGCCTCTTCCCAGTGTAGATTTTCTTATGCACAGAGAAGTATCTTCGGTTCTGAAACATTTTACTGTACTCACTGCACCTGCAAACTTGGCTCCCTTGTGAATTCTTATAAATGTAATCTGCTTAGCACTCCGGCTGAAGGTTTTCCTACAACCACTGCCTTCTTTGGCCTTTTGTCTTCCACAATGATTCTGATGTTTTATATGTGAATTATGTTTGATGTTCTTAACCTGTGAGCCACGTTTGTGCAAACGTTTTTTAGGAGACACCTTCTGGAGCAAAACCTGACTTGTGTCAAGACAAGTGTTTACCTGGGACTTGGGGCTTTCACAAGGATCCACCTGAGGGAGGACTTTTTCCAGAGCAGACCCCACTTGTTTCAAAACTTTGTCTAGGATGTTCAGGTCCACATGCTGCAAGACATCTCCCAAGATGGAAGATGTGGCACAATCCCTTGAGAATTCTTGTACTTTCAGGCTGTGGGCTGGTTCTCCCTCAGGAATGTCAGAATTTGGAGTTAACTGCTTACTTTCTGGTGTAGTCTCCCATCCCACAGAGACCAGGTGCCCGAATGTCTCCAGCATCACATCATGGTACTCAATCCTTTGTGTTGGGCCTGGCAGCCCCCACTCCTCCCGGGTAAAGTCCATAGCAACATCCTGGAAAGTCACTGGTTCCTGTGAAGTCACATGTGTTGTCTGCTCAGGACAGTTCTCAGGCAGGACCATCTCTGGCTGGATGGCTGTAGCCTTCTGCTGCTTTTTTTCCTGCTGAGCAGGGACCTTGAGACAGCAGGTGGGGTCCTGTGAAGGCTGGGCAGGTGGTGCTTCCTCCTCAGATAGCCAAGTCGCATCCTCCACCAAGGCTGCCACCTCTTGGTAGTCTTTTGGGTGCTGTGATTCCACCCACGTCCGGAGTTTCCCAGGTAGTGCACCCAGGAACTGCCCTAGCACCAGCAGCTCCAGAATCTGCTCCTTGGAGTGAATGTCAGGCTCCAGCCACTGGTGACAGAGTTCACGAAGGTGGGTGAGGGCTTCTCGGGCACCTACCACATTCTCATAATGAAATTGCCGAAATTTCTGACGAGCAGCCTCAGGATCAGCTGCATGCTTGCCCAGCTGTTGTACTGGCTCCTTGAGAATGTCAGGACTCAGGACCCCATCTTCAGCATAGAGAGTGCGAATCTGGGCATTCAGGGCACCAGCTACCTCCGTTCAGTGTAAGGACCTCATAAACCTCAGTGTTCATCAGGGGATTCTCAGCAGGAAGAGGATCCAGTTGAGTTTTGATCTGAGGCCCAAGATATTACAGGACCAGATCGTCGGAAGCCTGGAGGCCATACTTTTCTCTCTCTCAATCTGTCTGTCTCGGGAATGGATGAAGTCCCGGTGCACGCCTCACAATCGGATGTATTTATTCTTAAACGGCTACCATTAATGTCTCTGCTACCTTCGACCATATTTAAAACAATGTACTTCCAAAGAAACTTACAAGGCTTACCATCAATTACTGAATTAATCAATTAAATTAATAATTGATAATAATAATGATCATTAAAACACATAAATGTAATTTCTAAGAAAGGTCTACATAATAGGAGGCCAAATTCAGTTTATACTCAGTTAAGATACTGTAGAGCTTTCATCTGTATCTGCATATGAAATATGATCCACATAACAAAGATGATTATCTTATGCGGGAGACTAATATGTATTTAAGAGTTAAATGACTTATAAAAGTCACATAGTCAATATCAGAACTTAGGCTAAAACAAGATCTTCTGAATCTATGCTATGCACTCTTAAACACAACAATGCTTAAAGCTTGGCAATTAACAAGGAAGTTCCCTATAGATTATTTTATATACAAGTTGATAGAGATCATAAGAAAAGTCATTGTAATTCAAAATTTTTTTTTTTTTTTTGTGGTTTTTGGCCAGGGCTGGGTTTGAACCCGCCACGTCCGGCATGTGAGACTGGCGCCCTACTCCTTGAGCCACAGGCGCCACCCGTAATTCAAAATATTTTAAAACCACTTTTAAGGGACTCATAAAATCTTAGAACTAGAAAGGACTTTAGAGAGATCTGGAACAACAATTTCATTTTATGGGTAACAGAATGCAGATGAAGAGAGGTCAAAATTACTTGTCCTCATTAGTGGGAAAGCCAGTACTGTAAGCCAGTCCTAATATCTCCTAATCCAAGGCTCTACATATACACTCAGGTTCTTCAAAAATAATCACACTAGTTGACCACTTTTCAAAACTTAGAGAGGTTTGTTTTTAAATGTTCACAACACAAATCTCTACTAAAAAAAAAAAAAAAATCTTTTCTTCTTTTTCATTAAAGAGACAAGGTCTTACTCAACCAAGCTGTAGTGCAGTGGCATGATCACAGCTCACTGCAGCCTCCAGCCTCTAGGCTCAAGTGATCCTCCTGCCTCAGCTCCTGAGGAGCTGGTTCTACAGGTGCGCACCACTGTGCCCGGCTAATTTTTAGATTGTTTTGTAGAGATGGGGTCTTGCTGTGTTGCCTGGCATCAAACTCCTGGCCTCAAGCACTACTCCTGCCTTTGCCTCCCAAATTGCTGGGATTCCAGGCATGAGCCACCATATACAGCCAAAATCCATCTTTTGAAGTCTACAAATATGCAGGCTTTTTTGCAAACAAAACATTCCCTGAACTTGAACCATTCTGAATACTATATTTAACATTATAGGTGGCTTGTAACAGAAACCAACCATCATTATAGATCAGAGAAATATGAATTAAAAATATGGGCCCATTGAAGAGTTTCTACCAGTTACAAAGGCAGCTGGCAACAAAATATGTTCTGGACATTTCTGGCAAAGATAACAACGTGGTCAGAAGGTATCGGTTGGTCCCAGCTTCTTTTGTATAACTCATTTCAGCAGGAAGAAACTGTAGGCTGAAAGTCTAGAAATGGAATACATTTCCAGGAAAGAACAACGTGATTACAAATTGTTGCCATGGCCTTCTCCCTCTTTGTGATGCAAAGGCATTCTAGTAGAGGAAGAGAAGGACGTGGCTAGAACCTGCCTCTCCAGGTGACAAAACATAATTAGTTTAGATGGCCTCAAAGCTTATCTTCATAAAAAATGCCCCAAATCATGTACTTTAATGGTTTATAATGAAATCATGTGTGTTAGTAAAACCTACCTGTTTGATAGTAGGTTTCAGCAACAGAAGGCTGAGGCTGGGCAGCAGCAGCTACAGCAGCAGCAGTTGCTGTTGGTTGTTGGTAGTACTGCTTACTATCATAAGCTACAGCAGGAGCTGTGGATCTTACATATGAGTATGAATCCTAAAGAAAAAGGAATGAGAGAAAGTCTTGCTGAGACAAGTAGCAGGGGGGAAAAAATCATTATTATGTAAAAAAAGGAAAGCAAAAAACTAAATACGTAGTTTTGTATCAATCAGACCTAAACATAAAGCATCAAACTCCATACAAAGAGGATGCTTTCCGGAGTTTATCAAACAAGAGCAAAAGCATTTCAGCCAGTATGTTTAACTCTTGTTGCAGTTCGGCCGGGGCCGGGTTTGAACCCGCCACCGTCGGTATATGGGGCCGGCACCTTACCGACTGAGCCACAGGTGCAGCCCTTAACTCTTATAATCAGAGCAATCACTGCAACATTTAAAAATACTACTTAAGTAAAAATGATTTTATTGGGGCTGGGTGCAGTGGCTCATGCAATTCCAGCACTCCGGGTGGATTGTCTGAGCTCAAGAGTTCAAGAGCAGCCTGAGCTAGAGCAAGACCAGGCATTGTGGCAGGCGCCTGTAGTTCCAGCTACTTGGGAGACTGAAAAAAGAGGATTGCTTGAGCCCAAGAGTCTAAGGTTTCTGTGAGTTATGACCCCATGGCCTCTACCAGGGGGTGACAAAGTGAGACTGTCTCAAAAAAACAAACAAAAAACCCCCCAAAAACCAAAAATTGATTTTATTAAAAATTCATGGCAGCTGTGCTTTAAACATAGATCTTACAATATTAGAAAAAAAAATCTGGATGGTAACTAAGGTTCACCATTACTCAGCCTTCTTCTCATTGTTTCTTTTTTTTTTTTTTTTTTTTGAGACAGAGTCTTATTATGTCACCCTCGGTAGAGTGCTGTTAGCATCACAGTTCACAGCAATCTCAAACTCTTGGGCTTAAACAATTCTCTTGCCTCAGCCTCCCAAGTAGCTGGGACTACAGGCACCCGCCACAATACTTAGCTATCGTTGTTTCTTTTTTTCAAGAAAGATCAAGGTGAGCTGGATGAATTCTGGCACTGCATAAAGTAAGGAGAGGTGGAAAGGTATATAGGTAGAAAGGCTGAAGAAGCAGGCAGGACCCAGAAAATGATGGGTTTCATAGACCCTATTAAAAACAATAAAATTTATCATATTCTATTTCTGGACATAATGAAACATAATCACATCACAAAAAGGAATTCTAAGTTTAGTAATTTGCCAAAATTTAATAGCAAATACTAATACTGTTCATTTATATTTCAATTTCTTTCTTCACAAAGTAAATTCTTATGCTTTAGAAAGAATGTAAAAAAAAAAAACAAAACAGGGAAAGCCCAGAAGGATTAAAGTTTAAAATATGGAACCTAAAATCAAACCAGTAAGAAATGGATTGAAGAAATTAAGACCAAATTTATCTAATAAACAAGTAGTAAAGTAGTATTGTTTTAAATATAACACTGTAAAGAGAATTTATAATTCCCATAAGACTAAACAAGAGGCAACTGGATGAATAAAAGCCATAATCAATACCTGTTATACTGTATACCAAAATGAACATCTTGACTGGATAAATGTACGGGCAATAGAATTTCTAGCTTTGGTTAAGTTTCAAGAACATATGTAATTGTCCTACAGTTTAGGGTCAGAATTCTCAAAATAGGATAATACTTGTGTTTCAAATGGATAAACAATGCTACAGTACAAACAAGGAACATCTTTTCTGTCTTAATTTGTTTAAAAAATAAAGGTTAAATTATTTACCCAGCAATTAATGTAAAACCTCTTAAAAATTAAAGCAAACATAGGCATATATAATACAATAAAATAGACAGGGGGAAGGAGGGAAAATTATTAATATAAAGCTCACTTGGGCAACATCTGTGGCTCAGTGAGTAGGGCGCCAGCCCCATATACAGAGGGTGGTGGGTTCAAACCTGGCGCTGGCCAAACTGCAACAAAAAATAGCCAGGCGTTGTGGTGGGTGCCTGTAGTCCCAGCTACTTGGGAGGCTGAGGCAAGAGAATTGCCTAAGCCCAAGAGCTGGAGATTGCTGTGAGCTGTGACGCGAGAGTACTCTACTGAGGGTGACAAACTGAGACTCTGTCTCTAAAAAAAAAAAAAAAAAAAAAGCTCACTGCAAAAGACCTTAATGGTTTGGACTATGTCCCTAAATTACCTATGAATACCCTTTTACTTTTTTCCATCATTAGATGTACAGGGATGTCCAGAAAGATCCAAGCATGTAATGTGGAAAAGATATGCACATCTGGATACTTTCTGGCCAGCCCTTGTATATTTTGAAAGACTCAGTCTGAGAAGCACTGGTTTGAGCATTACATTATACACTGAAGCCACGGAAGCCTGCATGTTAAGGATGTTGGGACCAGTAGTTTTCTTACCTGGTAGTTTTGTGTAGTAGCTGGAGGTGGCGGTGGTGGTGCTTCTTGCTGCCTCTGGGTATAACCATAGTCAGTTGCTGTGTGTGCAGTAGGGTAGCCTCCGTAAGCAGCAGCTGTTGCAGCAGCTGCCACAGCTACTGGAGCAGGCCTGGCAACTGCAACTGTGGCGGCTGCTGGTGCATAGGCAGCAGTAACTGTGTGAGCAGCCACTGGAGCTTGATGGACAGTGTAACTAGCAACTGTAGTTGGATGAGAATAGGCTACACCGGAAGCTGGCTGCTGGCTACATTGTGGAGCAGAAGAATAAATACAAAAGAATTTTAAAATCCAGGAATAAATAACTTGAATGAAAAGTTTTTATTTATCAACCAAAAAGCACATTTGTTTTTAATGTATAATATAATCATGAACTATAAAAGGCCAAGTATTTAATTAAACTCAATCAACCTCCTACTCAATATCACATTTATTATTGTTCTGTAACTTTTTTCCCTTAATCTTAATATACATACATTATAAAGTCATATATATTGCTTCAGGTCACAGATCATACTGCAAAGCAACTGATGACAAACTAGGACAACAAATTTACAAAACTATTGTATGCATATAACAAAGTTCTTTATTATGTTCTATAATTTAAAACATCTCTACAAAAAAGCATAAGAAAAATATTGTACTTGTTATTTCAACCCCAATTACAGAAAACATTTAAGGTAGAAACCATTGATCAGTTGATTCAAAAAGCATTTCTGCTGATCTAAGACAGTGGTTCTAACTAGCAGAGATAATTTTGATGATTAAACTGCAGAGAAGGCGGTGGTAACATATGCTACTGGCATCCAATGGACAGAGGCTAGAGACGTCACATATACTTCAATGCACAGACCAGCCCTCCACAACAGAGAATTAACTAAGTATATCTGTAGATAGTGCTTAAGTTGAAATGTCTTGCTCTAGGGTACATACCTACAATGAAATATCCAATATTTTAGGTAAATTTTCTAGCTTTTAGTCAGCATTTCATTATATAAATTTACTTTTCTCTTAAAAATTTATTTCTGTATGTTGTAAAAGACCTAAGTTGAATACTTTGCAACCTCTGTAGAACCTCCGTAAGTTGACCATCCAAGGAACTATAACAAACTGGTCAACGTAAGGAACTTCGAGTACACATGGTGCATGTTTGGTGTATGAAAGTTAGGACAACTTAAGGAGATGGTCAATCCAGGGACATGGTCAGCTATGGAGGTTCTACTGTATAACCAACTTTAAAGAGGCAAAAAATTTTCCCAAAACAGTGATCAAGTGAATATCCACCTAAAGTACCTAAAGAGTAATGTGTTTAACTTGAGAGCCCATGTCACATATTAAGCAAACGCCTAGAGAATTTAGCATATGAAAATGTAGTTCTTGTTTTAGGTTCTCTGAGTAATACACTCAATTCCATTTGCTAAAGCTCCATTGCACCAAAGCAGAAACACCTTCTAAAAAAAGGAGAGCCCCAACAGTTATTTAGCTAACAGGTTTTAGCTGACCACAAGTTTTAATATGTGCCCACAGTTAAGAATAGATAAAAACAAACAAACAAACAAACAAAAAATGACATAAGCCAAAGCTGCACTAATAAATCAGAATATCTGATTCATGGGTTACAGCACAGGGTATTTTGTACTGGTATATGTAGTACAATAGATTCATGGTACAGAATTAAAATTTGGGGCCATATTTTAACTGTGTTATAGAAAACACTGATAAACTAGGCTGTGTCCAAATGAAATCAAACTAAAGCTTATAGATAATGGGTTTTATTTCACATAAAAAGAGGAGGAGCTCAAGAATTCAGTCTAGAAAAGGAGACAGCTGCCTTCAAATAGAAGACACTCTATGCTGCTCCACAGAACATAACCAGAATCAATAGATGGAAGTTACAGGGTGGCAGTCCAATATGAAAAAGAAAAACAAAACAAAACAAAAAACAACTTAGAATGAAATCTAAAGAAACTCTTTTAATTTCTATTTGGAATAAAATTACAATTTTCTACATATATGCCAACAAGTCAGGAAAAGGAAAATTTATATTAAATAGTGGAAAATTAATTTGGATTAAAATTTTCCATATCCTTAAGAAAAAATGCCAAAAACATGTTCTACTTCTTCAGAATTCCTAGAAGTGAAAGAAAAAGATTATACAGTACTTAAATTATAAATACACCTGTGAAACTTGTTTTTAACGTGTACTAGCAGGTTAAGATTTTATTTTTATTTTTTTTATTTATTGTTTTTTTTTAGACCGCGCCTCAAGCTATCGCCCTGGGTAGAGTGCCATAGCATCACAGCTCACAGCAACCTCAAACTCCTGGGCTTAAGTGATTCTCTTGCCTCAGCCTCCCAAGTAGCTGGGACTACAGGTGCCCACCACAACGCCCAGCTATTTTTTGGTTGTAGTTGTCATCGTTTGGCAGGGCCGGACCAGATTCAAACCCATCAGCTCTGGAATATGTGGCTGATGCCTTAGTCGCTTGAGC
Organism: Nycticebus coucang; assembly: GCF_027406575.1. Lineage (NCBI taxonomy): Eukaryota > Metazoa > Chordata > Mammalia > Primates > Lorisidae > Nycticebus > Nycticebus coucang. The sequence goes on along the minus strand of NC_069780.1, from coordinate 169,559,861 downwards.
TACAGGTGCACCCGTAGGTTAAGATTTTATACATCCAGACTACATTGCACAAGAGGAATACTGGTTATGTATAAACTCAGACAAATATTGAATTCCCATACTCTTTCTGTATTCATTCCACCAGTACTCATCGATTTTCTGTCCACATTCCTTGGTTTCCAAAATTTGTCCTATAGGACAAAAATTAGGAATACAATGGGAATGTGAAGTCAACCAAGCATTTTGACTTTTACCACCTCTGATCCTAATCCCCAAAGTCCATTTGACTTAGGAATGACAATATGCTCTGATTTATGCCCACTGCCCCAGAGCAATTATTAATAGTACTCACTTTCACTCTCCTAAGTATCTTAGTCTGAACATTAAATTATATATTCACTCATCTCAGGAACCAAATTAAAAAGATGCCAGTGCATTTAGCCATTACTATATCAGTGGTTCTCAACCTTCTTAATGCTTCTGTACTTCAATACAGTTCCTCATGTTGCGGTGATCCCCAACCATAAAATTATTTTCATTGCTACTTCATAACTGTAATTTTGCTACTGTTATGAATTGTAATGTAAATATCTGATATGCAGGATGTGTTTAGGCGACCCCTGTGAAAGGGTCGTTTAACCCCCAAAGGGGTCGCGACCCACAGGTTGAGAACCGCTGCTATATACAGATCCCTGTGTCTGCTTAACCTAACCCTGCTCTGTATAGCCAGGTCTCTTTTTACCCATCAACTAGACTGAACCATATCCTCTACCAAAAGCATCACAAAAGATAATTTAGTCCAAATGTTTGCTGTTCAGATTAAAGATTCCCTGGTTTGTTATCCTACATCCATCTGGATAATTCCCTTTCAATTTTAAATATCCTTAGAAAACTACCTATTACATGATATATATGACCACACTGGACTAATTCAATTAGCCATCTAGTGGCTAAGTCTAAGTGCAAATTTACTTTTAAAAACTCAGGTCAAATGAAGTTCAAACTATGTAAAGTTAGTTTTAAGTCAAAATAGTTCAAATCAGGAGGCGGAGCAAGATGGCAGCCGAGTAACAGCTTCCTTGCATCTGGGCACCGTGAGTCTGGGGAGATAGGACTCCAGGCATCTCTGGCTGGTGAGAACTGCCTATCATCACTCCTATGAGGATACAGGGAGTCAGCGAGAGACTTCTGGACCCCAAGAGGAGGACTAAATCCGTGGAAAACCGGCAAGTGGTCGCGTGTGTTCAATCCGTCTAAACCCGCCCACAACTGTAAGTTCAGTAGCAGCGAGACTGCAAACCAGAAAGGCCTTGCCTGTGCACTGTTTTGATGTCCTTGGACTTGGCACTAAGTTGAACTGCCTTGGGGAAGGCCTGAGCGGGAGTGCGAGAACTTTGGCCGTTGTCTAGGGCCCCAGTCTGAGCCGCTGAGCCAGACGGAGCTAATAGTGTTTGGCGGTGGGTCACACGGATCCATTGTCAGCGATCTGCCCCGGCAAGCTCCGCCCTCAGGGTCGCAGAGCTAGAAACGGGTGGGAGCTGGTAACCCAGCAACCAAGTAGCCTAAGGGTGGGGTCTGAGCCGCCTTGCAGCCCTAACCCTCAGGGGCAGAGTGAGACCGGTTTTGGCACACTGAGTAAGTGGATAGCCACTTCAGCAGCAATTCCAGCAAGAAAGCTGGGAAAGCTTCTGCTCAACAAGTTTACAAGTTCGAAGTGCCTTTTAAGTAGGCTGAAGAGAGATTCAGGGTGTCTACCTGCTGGGGTTTGAGTAATCAGCAGCCTCCAGTCGTATCTAAACTGTGACTAACATCTCATACCCCAGAAGACCACGTGTTGCCCAGACAATATTCAATAACATATACAAACTGCTTTGTTTTTGGTTGTGTATTTTTTTCTTTCTTTTTTTGCTTGGTTGTTTTTTTTGTTTGTTTATTTTGACGTTGCTGATATTCTTTTGTTTTTTTAATTTCAATCTTTTCCACACAGATCCCTTTTTCTTTCTCAATTTTCCTAGTTTAATTATAATTTCCCATTGCTGCTTTTTTTAATAACTTCAACTTCATTTTTGCTAGTGTTTCTACCGATATAATTTGGTTTTTTCACCCAATTTCATCCCTGTAAAGTTTTCTGTTTGCTTCTTTTGGTTTGATTTATAGCATTTTTGTCTTTCCTCTCTACTTGGTGGAGGTGGGGTACTGTGTCTGATCAGGTTAGCAAAGAGCTGCTGACCTCAAGGGAACCACGCAACTGGGCACCCCCAGAAGGTGGGGTTTTTTAAGGTTGTGTCAAAGTACCCTACTGTACACCTATATTGCCCTGTCTCCCTCTTTCTGTGCCTCTCTTCTTTTTGTCAATATTCCTTATACCCACCCCCTCTTCTTTCTCTATCTTTCTTTTTTTCTTATCACTCGGTCCTCCTTTCTTTCATCCCCTTTTTTTTTGCTCTTCAACCTTCTCACCCTTCTGGTCCTGTAACCTTTAGTCCACAGGCACAAGAACTTAAAGAGCAAGAGGAAGTGAAAGGAAAATTAGGGCAAGCAAACAGATAAAAGAAATCACTCATGAGGAAGAATCAGCAGAAAACTCCAGGCAACATGAAGAACCAGTCTAGAACAACCCCACCAAGGGACCATGAGGTAGCTACTGCAGATGATTCCACCAGTATAGAAATGTTAGGAATGACAGAAAGGGAATTTAGAATACACATGTTGAAAACAATGAAAGAAATGATGGAAACAATGAAGGAAATTGCTAATAAAGTGGAAAATAACCAAAAGGAAATCCAAAAACAGAATCAAATAAGAGATGAACGATATGAAGAATATAAAAAGGATATACCAGACCTGAAGGAACTGAAACAGTCAATTAGGGAACTTAAAGATGCAATGGAAAGTATCAGCAACAGGTTAGACCATGCAGAAGAAAGAATTTCAGAGGTAGAAGACAAAGTTCTTGAGATAACTCAGACAGTAAAAGAGGCAGAAAAGAAGAGAGAGAAAGCAGAACGGTCACTGTCAGAATTATGGGACTTTATGAAGCGTTCCAACATACGAGTTATAGGAATTCCAGAAGGGGAAGAAGAATGCCCCAGAGGAATGGAAGCCATACTAGAGAATATTATAAAAGAAAATTTCCCAAACATCACCAAAGATTCTGACACACTGCTTTCAGAGGGATATCGGACCCCGGGTCGCCTCAACTCTAACCGAGCTTCTCCAAGACACATTGTGATGAACCTGTCCAAAGTCAAGACAAAAGAAAAGATTCTGCAAGCTGCCAGGAGTAAGCGCCAGTTGACCTACAGGGGCAAATCCATCAGAGTTACCACAGACTTCTCTAATGAAACTTTCCAAGCAAGAAGACAATGGTCATCTACCTTTAATCTACTTAAACAGAACAATTTTCAGCCCAGAATTCTGTACCCTGCTAAGCTAAGCTTCAAAATTGACGGAGAAATCAAATCATTTACAGATATACAAACATTGAGGAAATTCGCCACAACAAGACCAGCTCTACAGGAAATACTTCAACCTGTTCTGCACACTGACCACCACAATGGATCAGCAGCAAAGTAAGAACTCAGAAATCATAGGACAGAACCTAACCTCCACACTGATGCAAAAGATAAAACTAAGCAATGGACTCTCACCAAATAAGACGAATAGAATACTACCACACTTATCCATTATCTCAATAAATGTTAATGGCTTGAATTCCCCACTGAAGAGACATAGATTGGCTGACTGGATTAAAAAACACAAGCCATCCATTTGCTGTCTGCAAGAAACACACCTGGCTTCAAAAGACAAATTAAAGCTCCGAGTCAAGGGTTGGAAGACAATTTTTCAGGCAAATGGAATTCAGAAGAAAAGAGGAGTTGCAATCTTATTTTCAGATACATGTGGATTTAAAGCAACTAAAGTCAAAAAAGACAAAGATGGTCACTTTATATTGGTCAAGGGAAAACTACAACAAGAAGACATTTCCATTCTAAATATTTATGCACCCAATTTAAATGCTCCCAGATTCTTGAAGCAGACCTTACTCAGTCTGAGCAATATGATATCTGATAATACCATCATAACAGGGGACTTTAACACACCTCTTACAGAGCTGGACAGATCCTCTAAACAGAAATTAAACAAAGATGTAAGAGATTTAAATGAGACCCTAGACCAACTATGCTTGATAGACGTATATAGAACACTCCACCCCAAAGATAAAGAATATACATTCTTCTCATCACCCCATGGAACATTCTCCAAAATTGATCATATCCTGGGACACAAAACAAATATCAACAGAATCAAAAGAATTGAAATTTTACCTTGTATCTTTTCAGACCATAAGGCACTAAAGGTGGAACTCAACTCTAACAAAAATGCTCAACCCCACCCAAAGGCATGGAAATTAAACAATCTTCTGTTGAATAACAGATGGGTGAAGGAAGAAATAAAACAGGAAATCATTAACTTCCTTGAGCATAACAACAATGAAGACACAAGCTACCAAAACCTGTGGGATACTGCAAAAGCAGTTTTGAGAGGAAAATTCATCGCTTTAGATGCCTACATTCAAAAAACAGAAAGAGAGCACATCAACAATCTCACAAGAGATCTTATGGAATTGGAAAAAGAAGAACAATCTAAGCCTAAACCCAGTAGAAGAAAAGAAATATCCAAAATCAAATCAGAGATCAATGAAATTGAAAACAAAAGAATCATTCAGAAAATTAATGAAACAAGGAGTTGGTTTTCTGAAAAAATAAATAAAATAGATAAACCATTGGCCAGACTAACTAGAAATAGAAAAGTAAAATCTCTAATAACCTCAATCAGAAACGATACAGGGGAAATAACAACTGATCCCACAGAGATACAAGAGATCATCTCTGAATACTACCAGAAACTCTATGCCCAGAAATTTGACAATGTGAAGGAAATGGATCAATATTTGGAATCACACCCTCTCCCTAGACTTAGCCAGGAAGAAATAGAGCTCCTGAACAGACCAATTTCAAGCACTGAGATCAAAGAAACAATAAAAAAGCTTCCAACTAAAAAATGCCCTGGTCCAGATGGCTTCACTCCAGAATTCTATCAAACCTTCAAGGAAGAGCTTATTCCTGTACTGCAGAAATTATTCCAAAAAATTGAGGAAGAAGGAATCTTCCCCAACACATTCTATGAAGCAAACATCACCCTGATACCAAAACCAGGAAAAGACCCAAGCAAAAAGGAGAATTTCAGACCAATCTCACTCATGAATATAGATGGAAAAATTCTCAACAAAATCCTAGCCAATAGATTACAGCTTATCATCAAAAAAGTCGTTCATCATGATCAAGTAGGCTTCATCCCAGGGATGCAAGGCTGGTTTAACATACGCAAGTCCATAAACGTTATCCACCATATTAACAGAGGCAAAAATAAAGATCACATGATCCTCTCAATAGATGCAGAAAAAGCATTTGATAAAATCCAGCATCCTTTTCTAATTAGAACACTGAAGAGTATAGGCATAGGTGGCACATTTCTAAAACTGATTGAAGCTATCTATGACAAACCCACAGCCAATATTTTACTGAATGGAGTAAAACTGAAAGCTTTTCCTCTTAGAACTGGAACCAGACAAGGTTGTCCTCTGTCACCTTTACTATTCAACATAGTGCTGGAAGTTCTAGCCAATACAATTAGGCAAGACAAGGAAATAAAGGGAATCCAAATGGGAGCAGAGGAGGTCAAACTCTCCCTCTTTGCTGACGACATGATCTTATACTTAGAGAACCCCAAAGAGTCAACCACAAGACTCCTAGAAGTCATCAGAAAATACAGTAATGTTTCAGGATATAAAATCAATGTCCACAAGTCAGTAGCCTTTGTATACACCAATAACAGTCAAGATGAGAAGCTAATTAAGGACACAACTCCCTTCACCATAGTTTCAAAGAAAATGAAATACCTAGGAATATACCTAACGAAGGAGGTGAAAGACCTCTATAAAGAAAACTATGAAATCCTCAGAAAGGAAATAGCAGAGGATATTAACAAATGGAAGAACATACCATGCTCATGGATGGGAAGAATCAACATTGTTAAAATGTCTATACTTCCCAAAGCAATCTACCTATTCAATGCCATTCCTATCAAAGTACCTACATCGTACTTTCAAGATTTGGAAAAAATGATTCTGCGTTTTGTATGGAACCGGAAAAAACCCCGTATAGCTAAGGCAGTTCTTAGTAACAAAAATAAAGCTGGGGGCATCAGCATACCAGATTTTAGTCTGTACTACAAAGCCATAGTGCTCAAGACAGCATGGTACTGGCACAAAAACAGAGACATAGACACTTGGAATCGAATTGAACACCAAGAAATGAAACTAACATCTTACAACCACCTAATCTTTGATAAACCAAACAAGAACTTACCTTGGGGGAAAGACTCCCTATTCAATAAATGGTGTTGGGAGAACTGGATGTCTACATGTAAAAGACTGAAACTGGACCCACACCTTTCCCCACTCACAAAAATTGATTCAAGATGGATAAAGGACTTAAATTTAAGGCATGAAACAATAAAAATCCTCAAAGAAAGCATAGGTAAAACACTGGAAGATATTGGCCTGGGGGAAGACTTCATGAAGAAGACTGCCTTGGCAATGGCAACAACAACAAAAATAAACAAATGGGACTTCATTAAACTGAAAAGCTTCTGTACAGCTAAGGAGACAATAACCAAAGCAAAGAGACAACCTACACAATGGGAAAGGATATTTGCATATTTTCAATCAGACAAAAGCTTGATAACCAGGATCTATAGAGAACTCAAATTAATCCACATGAAAAAAGCCAACAATCCCTTATATCAATGGGCAAGAGACATGAATAGAACTTTCTCTAAAGACGACAGACGAATGGCTAACAAACACATGAAAAAATGTTCATCATCTCTATATATTAGAGAAATGCAAATCAAAACAACCCTGAGATATCATCTAACCCCAGTGAGAATGGCCCACATCACAAAATCTCAAAACTGCAGATGCTGGCGTGGATGTGGAGAGAAGGGAACACTTTTACACTGCTGGTGGGACTGCAAACTAGTACAACCTTTCTGGAAGGAAGTATGGAGAAACCTCAAAGCACTCAACCTAGATCTCCCATTCGATCCTGCAATCCCATTACTGGGCATCTACCCAGAAGGAAAAAAATCCTTTTATCATAAGGACACTTGTACTAGACTGTTTATTGCAGCTCAATTTACCATTGCCAAAATGTGGAAACAGCCTAAATGCCCACCAACCCAGGAATGGATTAACAAGCTGTGGTATATGTATACCATTGAATACTATTCAGCCATTAAAAAAAATGGAGACTTTACATCCTTCGTATTAACCTGGATGGAAGTGGAAGACATTATTCTTAGTAAAGCATCACAAAAATGGAGAAGCATGAATCCTATGTACTCAATCTTGATATGAGGACAATTAATGACAATTAAGGTTATGGGGGGGGAAGCAGAAAGAGGGATGGAGGGAGGAGGGTGGGGCCTTAGTGTGTGTCACATTTTATGGGGGCAAGACATGATTGCAAGAGGGACTTTACCTAACAATTGCAATCAGTGTAACTGGCTTATTGTACCCTCAATGAATCCCCAACAATAAAAAAAAAAAAAAAAAAAAAAAAATAGTTCAAATCAGGCCAGGCACAGTGGCTGATGCCTGTAATCCTAGCCCTCTGGGAGACCGAGACGGGTGGATTGACTGAGCTCACAGGTTCAAGACCAGCCAAAGCAAGAGTGAGACTCCTGTCTCTAAAAATAGCTGGGTATTGTGGTAGGCACCTGTAGTCTCAGATATTTGGGAGGCTGAGGCAAGAGACTCACATGAGCCCAAAAGTGTGAGGTTGCTGTGATCTATGACACCACAGCACTCTGAGGTTAACAAAGTGAGACTGTCTTAAAACAAAATAAAGTTCAAATCAAGGTATTTGTTTAGAGTATTAAAAGGTGTTATCTCCCTACACACAACGTAAAACTTAATTATCTTTAAAGTTTCTTGAATAAAACAGAACATAAATTCAATAAAACCCCAAGTCTTATATAGCAACACTTAGGAAATATGAGAAGACTCATTTACTAAGCATCCAGTATAGCAGAAGCTCCTATGCAGATTAATGTCCTCTGTGAATAGAATGTAATTAGCTTCAGTTTTAAATTGAGACAAACTAATAAATCATGAAACAAACATAAAAGAACATGCGTTAAGAAAGGTTAAGAAATAATTCAAGAGTTAGGCAAAACAGAAGGGTATTTCCCTGCGGGTGGGGGGAAGGAAAGTAAAATATCTGGGAAATTATTAATGGTGACATCTTTACTTGCTTATCAAAAAGTGAGGCAGAGGCCTTACTGAAATAAGAGTTTGCAGGCAATCTTACTGCTTTTTGTGTTTGTTTTGAGATAGAGTCCCCACTATGTCACCCTTGAAAGAGTGCAGTGGTGTTCACAGCTCACAGCAACCTCAAACTCTTGGGCTTAAGTGATTCTCTTGCCTCAGCCTCCCAAGTAGCTGGGACTACAGGCACCTGCCACAGTGCCCAGCTATTTTTTGGTTATAGTTGTCACTGTTGTTTGGGAGACCCGGACTGGATTCGAACCTGCCAGCTCTGGTGTATGTGGCTGGCGCCTGAGCCGCTGAGTGGCAGGTACCGAGCCTTACTGCTTTAAAACAAACAAACAAAAAACAGACATAGCCTGGTGTGGTGGCTTGCCTATAATCCCACCAGTCTGAGAAACAGGGACCAGAAACAAAGTCTTGAAGCTAGAAGTTTGAGACCAGCTGGGACAACATAGTAAGAACTTGTCAGGAAGGAAAGGAAAAAGCAAAGAGAGCTGGGCTCAGTGGCTCACACCTGTAATCCCAGAACTTGGGAGGCCAAGGGAAGAGAATCACTTAAGCCCAAGAGTTTGAGGTTGCTGTGAGTTATGGACGCCATAGCACTCTACCCAGGGCAATAGCTTGAGACTCTATCTCAAAAAAATAAAATAAATAAATAAATAAATAAAAAATAATAAAGAAAGAAAGAAAAAGAAAAAGCAAAGAGAAATTTCCCACTCCTGAAGGGAATCGCATGTTTTCAAATCCAAGGGCCCAGAGGCCTGCAAAATAGAATTAAAGAATAAAACCCAGAGACACATCATTTTATAACACCTCAGGACAAAAAGACCATTTAATTCTCCAGAGAGGGAAGTCTGGTCACATACAAATAAATGCAAATTAGATTTCCTTACTGCTAACAGTAGTGACTAGAAGACAATAAGGTAATGTCTTCAAAATTCAAGAGAAATGATTATTAATATAGAACGCTGTACTCAGCCAAACTGCAGAATAAAAATTTTTTAGGCATTCAAGGACAGAAGGAGCTTACCTCCTACATGTTTTCTTAGGAAACTACATGAAGATTATTTCAGCTAAATAAAAAGTAAACCAAGAAAACATAAGATCATGCAAACGGTGAACAAAAATGAAAGCTTAGGTGCAGCAGGCCCAGAAAGCAATGAATTAGAGGAAGGAAGGACAGAAGCCTCTGTTAAAGACATCCAGAGAAAACAGGGGACTAGACCCAACAAGTAGACAAGGAGCCTAGAAAAATATTAAAAGATGATCAAGTCACTGATAATAAGATTTTAGGTAATGAAAGACTAAAGGAAATATAAAAGTGCTTAAGAAAGGCATGATCCTGGTAAAAGACTTCACAGTCGAGCAATTAATACAGTGTAAAAAAGGAAAAAATCCTTTAAGCTTAGGTTTAGGAGGGTATTCTATTAAGTGGCATAGGGTTAAAAAAGAAACACATTTAGACATTATAATCATAGAATGGCACTTGGCTCTACTGTAAATACTATTTACACAATCATAATAATGAAATGGACTTTGCTTCAAAGTATTAGGATTAACCTAAACTACAGAAGATGGCTCAGCGCCCATAGCTCAGCGGCTAGGGCACCTGCCACATACACTGGGACTGGTGAGTTTGAACCCAGCCCAGGCCTGCCAAAACAACGACAACTACAACAAAAAAACAATAGCCGGGCATTGTGGCCGGTGCCTGTAGTCCCATCTACTAGGGAGGGTGAGGCAACAGAATCGCTTAAGCCCAAGAGTTTGAGGTTGCTGTGAGCTGTGATGCCACAGCTCTTTACCAAGGGCGACATAGTGAAACTGTCTCAAAAACAAACAAAAAACCTAATAATTAATTAAAAAGAAAATAAATAAATAATAAAAGATAAACTGTGATTACAGAATGTAATGTAAAACTATTGCTTACATTGGGAGATGAGGTAGGGAAAGCACAAAACAGTTTCAAGATTCTTAAAATAGAGAGTACTGAGGTACCATTTATTTTCGATGGAACCAGAAACAGAATGTATTGTCTGAAGTAACGGATAGCCTACCAATGAATTTGGGAAGAGGAGAAATGAAAAGCAAGAAAGGCTATTTACTAATTCCTAAATTATGACCATAGGAAACCAAAATATATAAAGTTAAAACGTTTTTAAATAGCAGAATAGGCATGTTAGTGATATGGAGGTTAACACTAACAGAAATAAAGCCTGAATGCATTAAAGGTAGAGGTTTCTGGGAAGTTTAAGTCTTTAGTTCCTATACAACAGCAGTTCTAAAAATGGGATCCAAGGATCCTTGAGACTCTTTTAGGAGGTTCAAAAGATTCTCCCTTTTTCAACTGCACATCTGTGTGAGGCCAGATTGACTTTACACTATTTTAATTCAAACAACTTAGTACACAGATTGAATGCAATAACAGATTTGAGAATACAAATATCTTAACTGAGATATTAAAATGACTTATAAAAATGTAAAACAGGGCGGTGCCTGTGGCTCAAGGAGTAGGGCGCGGGTCCCATATGCCAGAGGTGGCAGGTTCAAACCTAGCCCTGGCCAAAAAAAAAAAAAAAAAAAAAAAAAAAAAAAAAATGTAAAACAATGTCTCTAGTCTATTTCTTTAAAAATTAGTTATTTTCATTAACATGTTTGGTTTTTTACTGTTTTTATAAGTGATTTAATAGTATCTTGAAAATTCCTTAATTTTTAATAATTATCAAAATATCAATATAAACTAAATAAAAATTCTTTGGTATTCTCAATAATTAGAAGTATTAGAGGGGTTCTAAAAACCAAAAAATTTGCAAACTTCCATGTTATGATACAAACCAGTAACAATAGTCTGTAATGGTTATTCACCATTCATTTCATTGGTCTCCAGTTATCCCTTTAAGCAAAAAGTTTCTGTCTTGCAATAGAAAAATGAAATTACTTAGCTTACTAATAAAAACTACCACTTATAGCAAAGGTTTATAATTCATAGAAACTAGCAGAAAATTATTTAATGTAAACTTACTTTATTACTATTAAATAGCAGAATCAACCCTATGCCACTCATGCCTCAGTGTGACTGCACGGCACATAATCATTGCATCTATTCTCCACAATAGTTATGTTCTTTTTTTTTTTGAGACACAGCCTCAGGCTGTCACCCTAGGTAGAGTGCCGTTGCATCACAGCTCACACCAACCTCCAACTCTTGGGCTTACACGACTCTCTTGCCTCAGCCTCCCAAGTAGCTGGGACTACAGGCGCCCGCCACAATGTCCAGCTATTTTTTGATTGTAGTTGTCATTGTTGTTTGGCAGGCCCGGGCTGGATTTGAACCTGCCAGCTCTGGTGTATGTGGTTGGTGCCCTAGCCGTTGAGCTACAGGCACTGAGCCAACAGTTGTGTTCTTAAAATAATGTAAAATATGGTGACAAGTTCAACATACAAAAATCAGTATCATACACATTAACAAAATGAAACATAAGTAAATGCTATATAATTATATCAATTGACATACAAAAAGCATTTGACACCATTTCATGATTTCAAAAACAAAAACACTTAACAAAGTATGAATTGAAGGCAACAACAGCAACATAATAAAAAGTGTTTAAGAAATGCCCACAGCTAACATCATACTCATTGATGAAAGACTGAAAGTTTTTCCTCTTAGATCAAGAATAAGACAAGGACATGTGCTTTGGCCACTTCTATTCAATATAGTATGTCAAGTTCAAGCCAGAGCAATTAAGCAGAAAAAAGAAACAAAGGCCATTCAACTTGGAAAGGACCAAGGTACCTTTTCACAGATGACATCAACTTACACATAGAATATTCCACAAAAATACTATTGGAACCAATAAACAAAATCAGCAAAGTTGTAGAATATAAAATCAACACACAAATATCAGTTGCGTTCCTATAAATGAACAGTAAACAATCCAAAAGTAAATTAATAAAAAAATTCCACTTACAATAGCATCAAAAATAAAATATTTAGGAATAAACTTAACTAAGGAAGTGAAGGACATGCATACTTTGAAAACTACAAAACAAGGAGGTGCCTGTGGCTCAGTGGGGAGGGTGCCGGCCCCATATACTGAGGGTGGCAGGTTCAAACTGCAACAAAAATATAACCAGACGTCATGGTGGGCGCCTGTAGGCCCACCTTCTTGGGAGGCTGAGGCAAGAGAATCGCCTGAGCCCAGGAGTTGGAGGTTGCTGTCAGCTGTGTGACACCATGGCATTCTATTGAGGGCCACAGAGTAATACACTGTCTCTACAAAAAAAAAGAAAGAAAGAAAAAGAAAACTACAAAACACTGCTGAAAGATTTAAACACAAAAATAAATGGAGAGACAGTCCATGTTTATGAATTTAAAAGACATAATACTAAGATGTTAATACTACCCAAAGTGATCTAAAGATTCAATTTAGGTCCAATGTAATTCTTATCAAAATAGCAATGGTTTTTTTTTTTCCAGAAAAAGAAAAATCCATCCTAAAATTCCTGTGGAATCTCAAGGGGCCCCAAATAGCCAAAAGAACCCTAAAAGAAAAACAAAGTTGGAGGTCTCTCAATCCCTGACTTGTAATATAGTAAGCAAAATATAGTAATCGAAACAGCATGGAACTGGCATAAAGACAAACAATCAGGCGTCCTCAAACTTTTTAAACAGGGGGCCAGTTCACTCTCCCTCAGACTGTTGGAGGGCCAGCCTATAGTTTAAAAAAAAAAAACAAACTATGAACAAATTCCTATGCACACTGCACACATCTTATTTTGAAGTAAAAAAACAAAACGGGAACAAATACAATCACACTGCCTCATGTGACCTGGGGGCCGCAGTTTGAGGACCCCTAAAAATGGAAAATAACAACAGGGTTCCTTTCCCTCAGAAATACAGACTTGCATATCCAGTCAAATGACTTTTGACAAGAGTAGTAAAGACTATCATCAGAAAAATGCAAATCAAAACCACAATGAGATATCACATCATATCTATTAGGATAGCAAATATTAAAAAAAAAAGTATCAAGCATTTTGATTCATGTCTGAAAAATTGGAACCCTTATGTACTTGTGGTGAATTTTGCTACAGAAAACAGTATAGATGCCCCTCCTCCAAAATTAAAAACAGAACTATCACATGATTCAGCAATCCTACTTCTGGGTATCTATTATCCAAAAAAATTCAAAGTAGAGTCTCCTAGAGATATGTGCATGCCTGTGTTCACAGCGGTACTAGTCACAAGAGCCAAGAGGTAGATGCAACCCACAAATTCAACAGTGGAATGAATACACTGATGTGTTAAACATACAGGCTCATATCCAACCTTAAAAAAGAAAATCCTGTCAAAAGGTACAACATGGATGAACCTTAGGACATTATGCTAAGTGAAACAGGCCAGTCACAAAATGACAAGTACTACATGACTCTACTTACACAAGGTATATAGTACATACAAACAGAAAGTAGAATAGTGGTTACCAGAGGCTGGGGAGAGGGGAAAAAGGAAGGATTATTTTAATGGGTACAGTTTTAGATCTTCAAGATAAAAAACTGAAGAACACCTGGAGATGTTTCACAACGATGTGAATATACTTGAACTACTTGGAACCATATACTTAAAAACGATTTAAGATGGTAAATTTTATACTTTTAACCACAATAAAAAAAAAAAACTGGGTGACAATTCTTAATAGAGCACTACCTCATTTCAACTTTATTACTGCAACTTTAAACTATTTTTCTTTTCTTTCTTTCTAAGAGACAGGGTCTCAGCTCAGGCTAGATTACAGTAGCGTGATCATAGCTCACTATAACCTCAATTCCTGGCTCAAGTGACCTCTCACTCCCAAATAGCTAGGACTACAGGCTCACACTACCACTCCAGGCTAATTTTCAACTTTAATTTTTTTTGGAGACAAGAGTCTCACTTTGTCGCCCTTACAGAGTAATGTGGCATCACAGCTCACAGCAACCTCCAGCTCTTGGGCTTAGGCAATTCTCTTGTCTCAGCCTCCCGAGTAGCTGGGACTTACAGGTGCCTGCCACAATGCCCGGCTATTTTTTCTGTTGCAGTTTGGCTGGGGCTGGGTTCGAACCCACCACCCACAGTATATGGTGCCAGTGCCCTACTCACTGAGCCACAGGTGCCGCCTTTAATTTTTTTTGTGGAGATGAGGTCTTGCTACATTGCCCAGGCTGGTCTCGAATTCCTGTGCTCACACAATCCTTCTCTTCCTCAACCTCCCAAATTAGGTCAACTTTTCAAAGTAGCAAAAACAAACAAGTGAATATTCTCTTATACAAAACCTATTAAAGAGAACCTTAAAAGCCTCCCAATACAAAGAATCTAAAAACAGAAGCAAACTTACTTTTGTTAAGCAAGTAAGTTGGACAAAAAAGAAAAAAGAACATTCTGAAGCTGAAAGCCAGAAGTAAGCTAGACTATTCTGATGGTATTTTCAGATCCCTGGAGGCCTGAAATGTAGTAGGTGTGCTAAATGTTACTGTTTTTCGAGGAGGTAAGGAAATTAAGTACTGAATGCAAATCAACACACTGCTTCATTCATTAAGAGAATTTTGCTACCTCCCAAATGTGAGCTTAATTAAACAATATTTTTAGTAATGCAGTTATAGCAGATGTACATTAACCTACAAATGCCTCTCATAGGCTAGTAACAAAAAAGGTGATGGAGCAGCACACCTCCCCCCTTTGGTCTAAAACGAATCAGATATGTTATTAATTCTCAGGGAGAATGCACAGCACTTGAGTGGCCAGAGCTCTAAGCCCACTGCCTACAGCTGTAATATCCTTTATCCAAGGCTCAAAATGTCCTCCCAGTTTTCTCAGTGTGCTGCTGAATAAATACCACTTTATGGGATAGCAGAGACATGAAAGAAATGGGAAGCAAAGCTTAGAATTAATTAGGAAAAAGCTCTCTTCTGTCTTTTTTTTTTTTTTTGAGACAGAGCCTCAAGCTGGTGCCCTGGCATCATAGCTCATAGCAACCTCCAACTCCTGGGCTCAAGCGATTCTCCTGCCTCCGCCTCCCAAGTAGCTGGGACTACAGGCATCCACCACAATGCCTGGCTATTTTTTTGGCTGTAGCCATCATTGCTGTTCGGCGGGCCCAGGTTGGATTCGAATCCACCAGCTCAAGTGTATGTGGCTGGCGCCTTAGCCGCTTGAGCCACAGGCGCCGAGCCACCCTCTTCCATCTTTAAGGGAGAACTGTAAGGAAACTTTTTCCCTGTCTCAGCCTGGGCTCTGGGTAAAAAAGAGTAACATCTCTCCTAACAATTTTTACTCATAAGACAGCTTTCCCCCAGGTTTGAAAGGTTCTGGAATTCTCATCTAACCAGGAAAACTCCAAGCCAAGGAGTTAAATACAGACTGAGTATCGCTTATCTGAAATGCTTGTGGCCAGCAGTGTCTTGGATTTTGAAATGTTTGCATTATACTGAATGGTGCAGTATGCCTAACCCCAATTTCCAAAATCCAAAATGCTCCAACGAACATTTCCTTTGAGTGTTATGGTAGTGCTCAAGAAGTTTTGGATTTTGGAGTATTTTAGATTTCTGGATTGGGGAATATACTCAACCTAACTCTAGGCTGACAGTATTTTCCGGTACCACAAAACACTTACTCCTCTCTAAATGCTGCAGATAATGATCTGACTAATAAATCTTAATTAAAAAATCCCAACAAATCACAAATCTGAAGAATAATTTTTTTTAAAAAAGGCTACAGGCATCAGAATTACTGGATACAAAACATAAGCACATTTAAAAAAGTAAAAGAGACTATCAAAACCAAGGAAAAAGGGGTGGGTCAAAAATAACGAAATGAGTATTTTAGAAAGAACCAAGCAGAACTTCCAGAAACGAAATACAGTACATAAAAATTATAAACAGGCTCGGCACCTGTAGCTCACGTGGCTAAGGCGCCAGCCACATACACCAGAGCTGAAAGGTTCAAATCCAGCCCAGGCCTGCCAAACAACAATGACAACTACAACCAAAAATAGCTAGGCATTGTGGCAGGCGCCTGTAGTCCCAGCTACGTGGGAGGCTGGGGCAAGAGAATTGCTTAAGTCAGGAGTTAGAGGTTGCTGTGAGCTGTGATGCAAGGGCACTCTACCCAAAGCTACCCAGAGACAGCTTGAGGCTCTGTCTCAAAACAAAAACAAAAACATATACACACACACACACACACACATACATACATATGTATAAACAGAAATTAAGAAAGGTTATTGTACAAATTACTAAACCTGGCAGGCACAAAATTAAATACAAAATTAAATTTACAAAAATATTTGTAAAAATCACCCAGAATGTGCAAAGAAATAAAAAGATAAAAAATACTGAAGAGCTCTTAAAAGATCTGGAGGGAAAGAACAAAGAACAAAAAAATGTTAACTTACATCTAATTGGAATTGCAAATTGAGAAAAAATAAAATCTTTGGATTCAGAATCCCCCAATAAATCCTCAGTAGGATTAAATAAAAAGGAATTCACACAAAGATACATCTAAACCAAACTGTAAACACCAAAGACAAACTCTTATAAGCAGCCAGTGGACAAAAGTTGCCCATAGAAAGTGATGACTACTCAAGAATGAGGGTGAATTGAAGATATTTTGAGATTAAAAAAACAATCAGGGCGGCGCCTGTGGCTCAGTGAGTAGGGCGCTGGCCCCATATGCCGAGGGTGGCGGGTTCAAACCCAGCCCCGGCCAAACTGTAACAAAAAAAATAGCCGGGCCGTTGTGGCGGGCGTCTGTAGTCCCAGCTGCTTGGGAGGCTGAGGCAAGAGAATCGCGTAAGCCCAAGAGTTAGAGGTTGCTGTGAGCTGTGTGACGCCATGGCACTCTACCTGAGGGTGATACAGTGAGACTCTGTCTCTACAAAAAAAAAAAAAAAAAACGGAAACAAACTTGCCCTTTCACCAAGGACCTGCCAGCAAGGGCTGTGCTCACAAAAAAACATTAAGTAGGCAGCCCAGGTCAGATGGAGAAGTACAAAATGTGCCTGGGCAATGACTTGCACACAAACAAGAATGTATGTGAAAAGACTGCCATTACTCCCAGCAAGCAGCCCTCCAACAAGATAGCAGGCTATGTTATACATCCCGTGAAGTCAAGCTGCAGGACAACCAGAGAGAAAGGAGAGAAAACCACATCCCTGAGTTCTCAGCCCAGGATCAGATCAGTGAAGTAGATCTAGACAACTAAGGAAATGCTGAAGCCTTTAAACTTTGGCAGTATGTCCAATGTGCAGGTCATTCAGCCTACAGTTAAGATGAATTTCAAAACACCAGGTGGAGCCCACTAAATCTTTCTACTATGCTGTATGTACTATTATTTCAATAATCCTGGGACAACAGCAAACAAAGAACCTGTTATTAGACCCACACTGAAAGAAATTCTGAAAGATTCATTTTAGGAAGAATGAAAATGATCTCAGAATGAATGACTGTTTAGCAAAAAGAAAGGTAAATATGAAGTTAAATTTAAATATTCATTGACTATATAAAACAATTAGCTGTATCCAGTGGTAACTGGTTGTGAGGTTAAAAATCCAAAATATTGTACAAAAGCACAAAAATTAGCAGAGACTCACGGTCAAAGCATTTTAAGTCCTACTGTTCAGGAGAGTAAAGTTAATGATTTATTTTAGACTAAGTAAAATATTCATGTTAAATTTCTAGAGGAACCAATATAGGACAAAAAGGAATATTTAATTTCGTCCTCTTAAGGTAGCAAAAATCTCAATCAAGAAAATGTAGAAAGCTTGTCATTCACTTTATTAGATGTGCTTTTTGTTCCCTAGAAAACATACTGTGTGAGAGCACATTTGTTTCAATTTTGCATACAATGGCAAAGAAACTTATGCAAAACATTTTTTCTTTCTTTTTCATAGCACACAAAACACAATCTGACCTTTCCAATAGTCCAAATTTAATGCTCAATACTGTTGAACTTTTCTAGGTCAAACTGTGGGATTTTATATACCTACAAAATTACTGACAGACTTAATGTCATTAAATTAGGTTTAAAATCAGGTTAAATATAATTTCATAACACTGAAAAAGATACAAAATCCAACCTCTTCAGAGTGTCATGCCAAAGACAAACCAACTTTATTCCTTTCATTTGATGGTCTAATGTCAAACTCCCATTATCTTATCTTTACAATGCTTATTAAAACAATAGTCATATTTTATACCATAATTTTAGAAGAAACTTTAATTTGGTTTCCATTTCTTCTTAAAAACTAGAATAGCTTATCCTACAATTTCTACCAACTCACTAGACTGGCTCACCACACAGAAGGGAGATGTCATATAGTGTTAAATATCAGATGAAGACTGTTAACTTTCTTGGGATCTCCAACTTTCAAAATAACAGGAAAAACAGGCATCACCATTTACCACCTGGGGTCCACCTTTTAAATTTTCAGAACTTCTGTAGTCATTAAACAGTTTACACAAGAAGACAGGATAATGAAAACAATGTTTAAATAAGATTTGAAGGATAGTAAACACAAATTTTTTTCCACCTTGTCCAGATTTCAATGGTATGTGGGCCATGTTCTCTGAACACAACTGCTCATCAACTTTTCATGCAGAAACTTCGAACATGGACATCTCATAAATGGTGAATCCAGATTTAAAATACAGGATATCCATAAAGATCATGTGCTATTTAGAATATTAAACTATTTTAAATTGTTCATGGTCACCCTGTATGTCTCTAATGGGTTCTAGTTTTTCATTACCTCTTCATTTTTCATCTTTCATTTACAGTGTCAAAATGCAACGCTTAAAAATTTTTTTTTGAAATGTCTGATGGCTCATATTTTGTTACAAAGACAGCCATCTTCTTTGCTCCATTAATTGCAAAGCACCTTCAATTTTGGATTTGGAATGTTTAAATCCAGCACCTATTCATTTATACATGACTTATTTCTTTCCAATTACACCTTTGTATACAATATCTGTCTTCAGCATTTGTCTGCTAATGAACCATTATGAAGTAAATTTTGGTGCATGAACATTGCAAAAGATAAAGAACTCTGCCACATACCCTATTAGCAAAATGGGATGTCCTGGTTCTTGTCACAGGATGTCACATGATCAAGTACCTTCTGTGAATGACTACACAGACAAAAATGCATATTCCCTTTTTAACCTTTTTAAGTATACTGTTCACTTACTGATTCTTGAGTTTGAAAAATTCACTTAGAAGACAGTAATCTGAAGATTCTTTGTCAGAGATTCTGCTTTTACAATCAATTTCACTATTAGTCAAGAGTGGTACTGTTTTTTACCTTCAGCTTCTGATTTAACAAACTGTGAAATGTCTTCCTGTGTCCATTTCTTCTCTTTGCTGGTATGGATAAAGAATGAATAATTCTGAATCTCAACTGTGTTCAAACAAAACTAAAAGCCAACTATAAAGTTAGTGTCTATTTTATATGTTCTTCAAAGAAGATGGCAACACTTGAGTAATGCAATATCCAGGTATTCCACTATTGTACCAGCCTTCTAAGTGATCCCAACATTCTTCTGTTTTCTAATCGTAATTATTATTTTTTGGCATAGCTGAGAATAGGTGGTAAAATAAAATAACTTCTAAGATAATAAAGTAGCAAAATGCCAAAATGTAAAATCTTGTAAGATAAGATAAATTTTATTCCATTTAGAAAATTAGAATTTTTCTTTGTTCTTTGGAAGACATCTAAGAAAATAAGTAATGAAATGATAAACTTGGAGAGCAAGATGGCGGCCGAGTAACAGCTTCCCTGCAACTGGGCACGGTGAGTCTGGGGAGATAAGAATCCAGGCATCTCTGGCTGGTGGGATCTGCCTATAATCATCCCTTTGAGAATACAGGGAGTCAGCGAGAGACTTCTGGACCCCAAGAGGAGGACAAAAACAGTGGAAAACTGGCAAGTGTTCGATTGGTCTAATCCCATAGGCAGCTGTAAGTACAGCAGCAGCGAGACTGCAAACTGGAAAGGCCTTACCTGTGAACTGTTTTGTTGTCTGTGAACGTGGCACTCAGTTGAACTGTCTTGGGGAGAGCTTGAGCAGGAGTGCGGAGAACTTTGGGCATTGTCTAGGGCCCCAGACTCAGCCACTGAGCTGGACGGAGCTAATAGTGTCTGGCTGTGGGCAGCAGGGAGCATTGTGAGAGAACTGCCCTGGCAAGCTCCGCCCTCAGGGTCGCAGAGCAAGGATCGGGCGGGAGCTTGTGATCTAGTGACTGAGCAGCCTTACAGCCTTAACCCTCAGGGGCAGGGTGAGACTGGTTTTGGCACACTGGGTAAGTGGATAGCCACTTCAGCAGTGATCCCAGCGACAAGCACTTTCCTGGGAAAGCTTCTGCTTAGCCAAGTTTAGAAGTCTGAAGTGTCTTTTAAGAGGCCTGAAGAGAGATTTAGGGTCTCCACCCTGTGGGGTTTGAGAAATCAGCGGACCCTCCAGTTGTATCAGCATTGTGATTAACATCTCATACCCCTGTTCCCCAGACAATATTCAACAAGATATATATACTGCTTGGTTTTTGGGTTTGCTTGTTTCTTGCTTATTTTTTTTTTTAAATTTCAACTTTTTCCATACAGATTTTTTTTTCTTTTTTTCTTTCCCCATTTTTCTAGTTTAAATACAATTTCCCTTTCCTGCCTTTTTCAATAATTAGAACTTCATTTTTGCTAGTGTTTCTACCCCTATTATTTGGTTTTTCACCCAATTTTATCCCGTCAAATTTTGTTTGTTTGTTTTGGGTTGATTTATAGCATTTTTGTCTTTCCTCTCTACTTGGTGGAGTTGGGGTAATGTGTCCAATCAGGTTAGCAAAGAGCTGCTGACCTCAAGGGAACCACTCAATCGGGCACCCCCAGAGGTTGGGGTTTTATTAAGGTTGTGTCAAAGTACCCTACTATACACCTATCTTGCTCTGTCTCCCTCTTTCTGTGCCTCTCTTCTTTTTGTCAATATTCCCTTTTACCCACCCCCTCTCCTTCCTCTACTTTCTTTCCTTTTCTTTCTTTTATCCCTGCTTGCTCTTCAACCTTCTCATCCTTCTGGTCCTGTACCAAAAGGACTCACTGAAACCTTAGTCCACAGGTACGGGAACTTAAAGAGCAACAGGAAGTGAAAGGAAAATTAGGGCAAGGAAACAGATAAAAGAAATCACTCATGAGGAAGAATCAGCAGAAAACTCCAGGGAACACGAAGAACCAGTCCAGAGAAACCCCTCCAAGGGACCATGAGGTAGCTACTACAGAGGATTCCACCTATAAAAAAATGTGAGGAATGACAGAAAGGGAATTTAGAATACACATGATGGAAACAACGAAGGAAACTGCTAATAAAGTGGAAAATAATCACAATAAAATTCAAAAGAAGAATCAAATTAAGAGATGAACGATATGAAGAATATAGAAAGGATATAGCGGAACTGAAGGAACTGAAGCAGTCAATTAGGGAACTTAAAGATGTGATGGAAACTATCAGCAACAGGTTAGACCATGCAGAAGAAAGAATTTCGGAGGTAGAAGACAAAGTTCTTGAGATAACTCAGATAGTTAAAGAGGCAGAAAAGAAGAGAGAGAAAGCAGAACGTTCACTGTCAGAATTATGGGACTTTATAAAGCGTTTCAACACACAAGTTATAGGAATCCCAGAAGGGGCAGAAGAATATCCCAGAGGAATGTAAGCCATACTAGAGAATACTATAAATGAAAATTTCCCAAATATCACCAAAGATTCTAACACACTGCTTTCAGAGGGCTATCGGACCCCAGGTCGCCTCAACTCTAACCGACCTTCTCCAAGACACAATGTGATGAACCTGTCCAAAGTCAAGACAAAAGAAAAGAGTCTGCAAGCTGCCAGGAGTAAGCTCCAGTTGACCTACAGGGGCAAATCCATCAGAGTGACCACGGACTTCTCTAATGAAACTTTCCAAGCAAGAAGACAATGGTCATCTACCTTTAATCTACTTAAACAGAACAATTTCCAGCCCAGAATTCTATATCCTGCTAAGCTAAGCTTTAAAGCGGACGGAGAAATCAAAACATTTATGGATATACAAACATTGAGGAAATTCGCCACAACAAGACCAGGTCTACAGGAAATACTTCAACCAGTCCTACACACTGACCATCACAATGTATCAGCAGCAAAGTAAGAACTCAGAAATTAAAGGACAGAACCTAACTTCCACACTGATGCAAAAGATAAAACTAAGGAATGGACTCTCACAAAATAAGATGAATAGAACACTACTATACTTATCAATTATCTCAATAAATGTTAATGGCTTGAATTCCCCACTGAAGAGACACAGATTGGCTGACTGGATTAAAAAACACAAGCCATCCATTTGCTGTCTACAGGAAACACACCTGGCTTCAAAAGACAAATTAAAACTCTGAGTCAAGGGTTGGAAAACAATTTTTCAGGGAAACGGAATTCAGAAGAAAAGAGAAGTTGCAATCTTATTTTCAGATACATGTGGATTTAAAACAACTAAAGTCAAAAAACACAAAGATGGGGCGGCACCTGTGGCTCAGTCGGTAAGGCCCCAGCCCCATATACCGAGGATGGCGGGTTCAAACCCGGCCCCGGCTGAACTGCAACCAAAAAATAGCCGGGCGTTGTGGCGGGTGCCTGTAGTCCGAGCTACTCGGGAGGCTGAGGCAAGAGAATCGCTTAAGCCCAGGAGTTGGAGGTTGCTGTGAGCTGTGTGATGCCATGGCACTCTACCGAGGGCCATAACGTTGAGACTCTGTCTCTACAAAAAAAAAAAAAAAAAGACAAAGATGGTTACTTTATATTGGTCAAGGGAAAAATACAACAAGAAGACATTTCAATTCTAAATATTTAAACACCCAATTTAAATACTCCCAGATTCTTGTAACAGACCCTACTCAGAGCAATATGATATCCAATAATACCATAATAACAGGGGACTTTAACATTCCTCTTACAGAGCTGGACAGATCCTCTAAACAGAAATTAAACAAAGATATAAGAGATTTAAAGGAGACCCTAGAACAACTGTGCTTGATAGACGCATATAGAACACTCCATCCAAAAAATAAAGAATATACATTCTTCTCATCACCCCATGGAACATTCTCCAAAATTGATCATATCCTGGGACACAAAACAAATAGCAACAGAATCAAGAGAATTGAAAATTTACCTTGTATCTTCTCAGACCATAAGGCACTAAAGGTGGAACTCAACTCTAACAAAAATGTTCGACCCCACACAAAGCCATGGAAATTAAACAACCTTCTGTTGAATGACAGATGGGTGCAGAAAGAAATAAAACAGGAAATCATTAACTTCCTTGAGCATAACAATGAAGTCACAAGCTACCAAAACCTGTGGGATACTGCAAAAGCAGTTTTGAGAGGAAAATTTATCGCTTTAGATGCCTACATTCGAAACACAGAGAGAGCGCGCATCAACAAACTCACAAGCCATCTTATGGAATTGGAAAAAGAACAATCTAAGCCTAAACTCAGTAGAAGAAAAGAAATATCCAAAATCAAATCAGAGATCAATGAAATTGAAAACAAAAGAATCATTCAGAAAATTAAT
Organism: Nycticebus coucang; assembly: GCF_027406575.1. Lineage (NCBI taxonomy): Eukaryota > Metazoa > Chordata > Mammalia > Primates > Lorisidae > Nycticebus > Nycticebus coucang. The sequence continues at coordinate 169,535,854 of NC_069780.1, read as the reverse complement.
GAAACAAGGAGTTGGTTTTTTGAAAAAATAAATAAAATAGATAAACCATTGGCCAGACTAATGTAAATAGAAAAGTAAAATCTCTAGTAACCTCAATCAGAAATGATAAAGGGGAAATAAGAACTGATTCCACAGGGATATAAGAGATCATCTCTGAATACTACCAGAAACTCTATGCCCAGAAATTTGACAATGTGAAGGAAATGGATCAATATTTGGAATCACACCCTCTCCCTAGACTTAGCCAGGAAGAAATAGAGGTCCTGAACAGACCAATTTCAAGCACTGAGATTAAAGAAACAATAAAAAAGCTTCCAACCAAAAAATGCCCTGGTCCAGATGGCTTCACACCAGAATTCTATCAAACCTTTCAAGGAAGAGCTTATTCCTGTACTGCAGAAATTATTCCAAAAAATTGAGGAGGAAGGAATCTTCTCCAACATGTTCTATGAAGCAAACATCATCCTGATATCAAAACCAGGAAAAGACCCAAACAAAAAGGAGAATTTCAGACCAATTTCATTCATGAATACAGATGCAAAAATTCTAAACAAAATCCTAGCCAATAGATTACAGGTTATCACCAAAAAAGTCATACATCATGATCAAGTAGGTTTCATCCCAGGGATGCAAGGCTGGTTTAACATACGCAAGTCCATAAACGTTATCCACCGTATTAACAGAGGCAAAAATAAAGATCATATGATCATCTCAATAGATGCAGAAAAGGCATTCGATAAAATCCAGCATCCTTTTCTAATTAGAACAATAAAGAGTATAGGCATAGGAGGCACATTTCTAAAAGTGATCGAAGCTATCTATGACAAACCCACAGCTAATATTTTACTGAATGGAGTAAAACTGAAAGCTTTTTGTCTTAGAACTGGAACTAGAAAAGGCTGTCCTCTGTCACCTTTACTATTCAACATAGTGCTGGAAGGTCTAGCCAATACAATTAGGCAAGACAAGGAAATAAAGGGAATCCAAATGGGAGCAGAGGAGGTCAAACTCCCCCTCTTTGCTGAAAACATGATCTTATACTTAGAGAATCCCAAAGACTTGCAACCACAAGACTCTTAGAAGTCATCAAAAAATACAGCAATGTTTCAGGATATAAAATCAATGTCCACAAGTCAGTAGCCTTTGTATACACCAATAACAGTCAAGATGAGAAGCTAATTAAGGACACAACTCCCTTCACCATAGTTTCAAAGAAAATGAAATACCTAGGAATATACCTAACGAAGGAGGTGAAGGACCTCTATAAAGAAAATTATGAAATCCTCAGAAAGGAAATAGCAGAGGATATTAACAAATGGAAGAACATACCATGCTCATGGCTGGGAAGAATCAACATTGTTAAAATGTCTATACTTCCCGAAGTAATCTACCTATTCAATGCCATTCCTATTAAAATACCAACATCGTAATTTCAAGATTTGGAAAAAAATGATTCTGCGTTTTGTATGGAACCGGAAAAAACCCCGTATAGCTAAGGCAGTTATTAGTAATAAAAATAAAGCTGGTGGAATCACCATACCAGATTTTAGGCTGTACTACAAAGCCATAGTGGTACTGGCACAAAAATAGAGACATAGACACTTGGAATCGAATAGAAAACCAGAAAATGAAACTAACATCTTACAACCACCTAATCTTTGATAAACCAAACAAGAACATACCTTGGGGGAAAGACTCCCTATTCAATAAATGGTGTTGGATTACATGTGAACTGGATATCCACATGTAAAAGACTGAAACTGGACCCACACCTTTCCCCACTCACAAAAATTGATTCAAGATGGATGAAGGACTTACATTTAAGGCATGAAAACAATAAAAATCCTCATAGAAAGCATAGGAAAAACACTGGAAGATACTGGCCTGGGGAAAGACTTCATGAAGAAGACTGACATGGCAACTGCAACAATAAAAATAAACAAATGGGACTTTATTAAACTGAAAAGCTTCTGTACAGCGAAGGAGACAACAACCAAAGCAAATAGACAACCTACACAATGGGAAAGGATATTTGCATATTTTGAATCAGACAAAAGCTTAATAACTAGGATCTACAGCGAACTCAAATTAATCCACATGAAAAAGTCAACAATCCCATATATCAATGGACAAGAGACATGAATAGAAACTTCTCTAAAGATGACAGACGAATGGCTAACAAACACATGAAAAAATGTTCATCATCCCTATCAGAGAAATGCAAATCAAAACCATCCTGAGATACCATCTAACCCCAGTGAGAATGGCCCACATCACAAAATCTCAAAACTGCAGATGCTGGCGTGGATGTGGAGAGAAGGGAACACTTTTACACTGATGGTGGGACTGCAAACTAGTACACCTTTCTGGAAGGAAGTATGGAGAAACCTTAAAGCACTCAAGCTAGACCTCCCATTTGATCCTGCAATCCCATTACTGGGCATCTACCCAGAAGGGAAAAAAATCCTTTTATCATAAGGACACTTGTACTAGACTCTTTATTGCAGCTCAATTTACAATCACCAAAATGTGGAAACAGCCTAAATACCCACCAACCCAGGAATGGATTAACAAGCTGTGGTATATGTACACCATGGAATACTATTCAGCCATTAAAAAAAAAATGGAGACTTTACATCCTTTGTATTAACCTGAATGGAAGTGGAAGACATTATTCTTAGTAAAGCATCACAAGAATGGAGAAGCATGAATCCTATGTACTCAATTTTGATATGAGGACAATTAATGACAATTAAGGTCATGGTGGGGGTGGAGGAAGGGGAGAGCAGAGAGAGAAAGGAGGAGGGAGGGGTGGGGAAAGGAAGAGCAGAGGGAGGAAGTGGGAGGGGCTTGGTGTGTGCCACACCTTCTGTGGGGAAGACACGATTGAAAGAGGGACTTTACCTTACAAATGCAATCAGTGTAACCTGGCTTATTGTACCCTCAACGAATCCCCAATAAAAAAAAAAAAATTACATTAACGTGAGGGGTGTCCAACCTGAGGCCCACAGCCTGCACGTGGATAATGTCAGGACTTTTTTTGCCTATTTGCAGGGGTGGACATCACAAAAAGTATAGACAGACCTTTTTTCTGCTCATCAGCTTTTGTTAGTGTTTGTGTATTTAATGTGTGGCTCAAGACAACTCTTCTTCCAATGTACAGCAAAGAAGAAAAAAGGTTGGACACTCCTTGGGGAGACATGACCTCTTCACTGACTCCTGAACACAGCACGTAGGCCTCTCTGTGTAGAGCTCCTTTTCTTTCTTTCATCAATGTTTTGTAGTTTTCAGAACACAAGTCCAGTGCACGTTCTGTGAAACTTACACCTAAGTAATTTTCTTGAGTGGCTGTAAATGGTATTGTATTTTTAATTTCAGTATCCACATGTTCATTGCTAGCATGTACGAATACAGTTAATTTTTTAACGTTTATCTTGTAACCTGTGACCTCACTGAACATGCTTACTGCTTCTAGGAAGTTCCTTCTGTTGATTCCTTAAGATTTTCCACATAGACAATCATATTATCTGCAAAAAGGGATAGTTTTATTTTTTCTTTCTTTCTGATTGCCTGCTTTTACTTCTTTTCTCTTTTCTTTTTTATTTTCTTCCCTCCCCCTCTATTTCCTTCTTTCTCTCTTTTTTTCTTTCCCTATTTCAGTGGCTAGAACTTTCAGCAACATATTGTATTAGAGTAGTGAAGAGAGGGTAACCTTGCCTTGTTCTTGATCTTAGATAAACCATGCAGTCTTTTATCATTAAGCATAATGTTAACTATAGATTTCTAGTTTTCTCATAGTTTTTATCATGAATTAATATTGAGTATTGTTAAATGCTTTTTCCATCAATTAGATGCTCACATGATTTTTCTTCTTTAGCCTTGTATCCCCACTCAGAAAAAAACCTACTTGGTCATGGAGTATAATTCGATATAAAGCTGAATTCTATTAGTTAATGTTTTGAGATTTTGCCTCTTAAATTAATGAGATATACTGATCCGTAGTTTTCCTTTTTTTGTGCTATCAATGGATGACTTTATCATCATGATAATACAAATTTTATAAAACAAATCGGGAAGTGCTGATTTGATAATGTGGAATGCTTACATTGAACTGATTAACATAACCATCACTTTGCTTACTTATTTGTTGTGGTAAGACAATTATACTCTATTCTTAATAGTTTTGAAATGTACCACTGCATTATGGACATTAGGTGAGGTCCCAAAGTTTGGTAACTGATATTACAAGTGCTTTCTTACCAGTTCTTACAAGATTGTCATGACCACTTTTATATCAATACTCTTTTCGCTATAAATATTAAAATCCCTTTATCAAGTTACCACCCAAAGCCAGTTGAGATATTTGTTAGAATTATAGTATATATATAGATTACTTTAGGAGATAATTGACAACTTCACGGCCTTGATTTTTTTATTCAGGAGCACAGCCCATATTTACTTGACTTACAATTTTTCAAAAAAATTATTGTATTTTCTCCTTAAAGTGTTTTGCATATCTCATTAGTTTTATTCCTGCTTAACAGGTTTGGTGGCTACATATAAATGGTGCTTATCTGAAATTTAATCTCATTCATTATAGTTGAAACAAGAATGCTGATTTTTGCCTGATCTTAGATCCAGAAAATGTAAACTCTTTTGTCCAGCAACTATATGCTGCCTGCAAATAAGAAAAATTTTCTTTATTAAATTGAAATTGATACTGAAGATCACCAAATGATACTCAAGCACCTACTTTTAAAACATTTTACTGTGAGATTATAAAGCTCTCTGTGTTAAATGTGACAGATACCAACTAAGGCATTCTCTTAAAACCCTTATAATATTATTATTCAAAGCTCTACAGGAAATAGCACTGGTAGGAATACTTACTGAAAATCAGACACAAGGCCAGTAAGGTTTTGTTTTCTTTTGTTCGTTTGTTTTGGAGACAGAATCTCACTATGTCTCTGTTGGTAGAGTCCCATGGCATCCCAACTCACAGCAATTTTAAACTCTAGGGCTTAAGTGATTCTCTTGCCTCAGCCTCCCAAGTAGCTGGAACTACAGGTGTCTGCCACAAGGCCTGGCTATTTTTTTGTTCTTTTTGTAGTTGTCCTTGTTTGGCAGGCCCGGGCGGGGTTCGAACCTGCCAGCTTGGGTTTATGTGGCCGATGCCCTAACCACTGAGCTACGGGCACCGAGCCAGCGCCAGTAAGTTTTATATTTAATCTTCACTGCAAGTCAACTTAGGTGAGGAAACAGTTTCAGGGAGGTTAAGTGATTTGGCCAAGTGACTGAAGAGATGGGAGCTGGGATTCGAATCCCAAATCTGTCTAGCTCCAAATGTATGCCCTTTTCATCATAGTATACTATGAAACAAGTTACAAAAGCATACTCAAGCATACACCTTTTATACAGAAATATTCTGGCTCATCCTACCCTAATAATACTAATAACATTTATAGGAAATAATGTAATAGTAACAATCCTTTTCGAAAGAAAATTTTCATTATTTAGTACTTGTTCATGCAATACTCCAATCAGGGTCTCTGATTCAATCATGGAGGAGCTAATATAATTAGCTGTTGTAAGTAAAAAAAAATTTATAAAGCCTGTAAATTTCCATTACCAAGGTTTGTTTTGAAACCTGTTCACCTGTTTTTTTTTTACCTTCTCAGTTAGTAATTAATCCTTTTCTACCTTACTAATGTTACTTTTATTCTTTCCTTTAAGGTACAATAAGCTTAACACTACATACAAATAAAAAGTTAAAAAAAAAAGGAAAATAAAAAAAAGACAATCAGTAAATCAGCCTTCTCAAGTTAACTGTTAGCCTACCCAAGTTACCTTAATGATGTGAAGAGATACTTACCCTTTAAGAGTTGCCCCTGAGATATCTCAAAATCATCAGACAAGATGCCTTCTTTTGACTAGCAGATGTTTTAATTTAAATGTCCAGTCAAAATTAGACACTTCAAAATAGTCAAAATCTACATATTGATAAATTCAAGGTTTTTCTAAAACATAAGGGATACTGTCCATTTAAAACTTTCAAAAAAATGGTTATGCCCTATTAATTGTGGACTATAATGGAATTATTTCATTTAGAATTTTTAACATTACTTATGCTTATTAATGTGTATGCCACAAATCCCCTTCAAAAACTGAAAAACTTCTATGAGAACTTCTGTATCATTGGCAATGTCAATGAAGAAAATGGGGGAAAATCTGATCCTACGAAATTATCAGAAAGTTTTTTTCCACTGAGAATTACTTTTCCTCAATTTTTTTTCCTCCTCTGAAATCCTTGTAACTGTCAAATAGTTCTGGTCTTAAGATTATAAAGTTTTGTCTAAAGTTATGTCTCAAACAAAAAAAGTACTCCACAGAAGTAGGTTACTGACCCAACCAAGTTCCATTTCTGCCATGAAGCCTTCCCTGTATTTTCACCACACTTAACATTTGCTTTGTCCTGTGCCTGTACACATTAATGTTCTGTCAGAAACATACACATGTAAACACAACAGACTTATTTACTTGCCTTAAAATAAAACCCCAAACAATAATCAAATATCCACAATATAAAATAGGAAGAAAAATTCAATAGCTGATGAGCTTACAGCATAAGGACTGAATAAATGCTTACCAAGAAAATGTTTATTATGCATTATTACAAATGAAAAACTAAATTGGAAAGTTATTAGTAACAACTTTATGAATCATAATCTCTTTATTAGAGATCTCTATAACATCTCTTAAATATCTTCAGTGTGCCTTTACGAATTGCAAACATTAACAAACCAAAATAAACCTAAAAAAACAAACAAACAAACAAACAAACAAACTAACTAAAATAAATTCAATCAAATACCTTTCATACCTGTAACCAGGAAAACTAAGAACCAGAATACCAGAATTAAATTCAGGCATATGAGATTTACTTTCAGTTATCTGTATTCATTGATAAGTGAAGTAATTCAGTCACATATCCACATGTAAATACAGTCTTATATGCAGGTGATTGGTTCCAGGACCTCCATGTACAGGAAAATCACATATACTCAAGTATGCCCTATAGAAATAACCTACACAAAAAATTGGCCCTCCATATACTAAGGTTTCCCATTCTACCAAAAAAATATTTGCTGTCCACAGTTGTTTGGGGGAAAAAAACCACTTTATTTATTTGAATATAACCGTTCAAGGTTCAAGGGTTAACCATACTTAGAATTTTCCTGAGTCTGAGGTGATCTTTCAAATTAGAAAAATAATTAGAGTAGGTCTGTCTTCCACCTCCAAAATTTCCATTATAACTTCCAGTCAGGAAGAAAAACTAGCATCATCACATCACTGTATTTTTCACACATGCTTTTGCTATTAATGTTATTTATCCATCTTCTCAAACCAAAGTTTTAGAATTACTGGGCCTGATTTCTTGCTATTAAATGCAAAAAAATTTTCATGTACTATGTTTATATACAAGGACAGAGCACTTTAGTTTTAGTGACATATGCATAAAAGAGGAATGGCAAAAACTAGTCTTTTCTCATTACACATGTATATAACAATTTTGTAAGTTAGAATGTTGTTACAGTTTACTGAAACTTCAAGATTCAAGACCAAATAAATATGAGGTACGGAAACTTTGTAATAGTCTCCTATATTGAAATAAAACACACGTAAATATTTTATCAAAAAATTATGTATCTTTAAATTGGTATTTCCTCCATTTCTATCTACAGGTCTGCATTTAGAAAAAATATTTCATAAGTGCCACAAAGGACAAACCAACTTTTCAAAAATAAACAATAATCCAACATGTCTATCACTCCCCCTATACCAATAAAACAGAAAAAATACCACATAAGTCAAGCAAAAATTTTAATGATTAAATACTGTCTTCTCTAGAACGCATAGTACTTACTAGCAGTAGATTTATGGCACAGATGCTGATTATCTCTTTCCCAGAAAAAGAAAAAATGTTTTGACTTTTTTCTCCGCCATTCCAAAACTTATCAGTCCTAAAAGGTTTTGGCAGAGTAGCTGAAACTTTGTTAGTTGTCTAATTATCACAAATTGTAAGCAAAGGGCTTGTTAATGTTTGAAAAGCCTCAAGATTTTGCTGGAACAGTTTGTCACCACAATCCTTTTATCTGGGAAATGTAGGCCTCAAGAAAAGATTTTAAAATGCCACACGTGTTTAAGGCATTCAACAATTAGTAAAATGCCAATTTCATCAATATAATGCACATTTATACATTTTGACATCTCTTAATAATCAATGGAGCCTTAAGCATTGTGTCTTATTTTAACTGGTAATTTTTTTTAGTAGTACACAAAATAATAGTATCTTTTACTATAGGTACATAGGATTCCATGAAATACAGCAACTTTCTCTCAGAATTACAACTGTCAAGCCAAAAAGACGGTATCTCATTTTACAGATAAGGAAAATTAGCCCCGTATCTCATTTTACAGATGAGGAAAATGAAAATCCAATATAAAATGTCCCCGAAGTTATAAAATCAAGAGTAGAAAGAGACTGAACCCAGGTCTTCTGGCTTCCAATAATGCCCTGTCCATTACACAATCTGCCTCCTGAAGTAACATCAGATGCAAAAAACTATCCGGGTTTAACTAATAGATAGGATACCTAATACATACAGATATATGTATCTAATATATATATCTATAAAGCCCATCACTCAGCAGCTCTATGTGCTTACGGCTTGTCTCAGACTAACTCAAAAATAACAAAGACAATTTTAAAAATCCAGGTATTTTTGTGTGTGTTTGTGTATGTTTGTCTTTGATAATATGTACAATAAACTAAACAGACATTTCAGAAGTGAGAGCTTTCATTCAGATAGACTTCACACGGTGCATTACAATGACTCACTACAATCTTACTTGCGTTTTCTTTTCCTAGGAGAGGAGAGACCCCAAGGAGAATTACTGGCCTACCTGGAGCCTCAACTCAAGACTGTGCACTCATTTATCAGCACTAGAAACTTCGCACATCTTTTCCAGTCTAGCAACTACACAATTCACAGGTGGTTGGTATAACATCTCTCCTTGCAGGGAAAACTAAAGGAATCCAATGAATGCAGTGACTCCCGCAGTTAGTTTGTAGGACTCACAGCGGAGAGCCAGAGAAACCACAAGACGGAGGAAAAGGTACCCGAGACGACGACGACGACACATTATCTGGGCTTAGGGGGCTGAAGGACCAGAAGACTACGAAAACAAGCGTAGCAGGAAAGGCCGGTGGGCTGTGACGAGGCACTCCCGGAGGTCCCTTCGCCCACCCGCGCCATCCCCCAAGTAGGAGGAAGACAGAGGTGGGCGCTGGGCTGGTGAAGGCTGGGACTGGGGGCCGCCGGAGGCCGAGGCTGCTGCGCTCAGCGCCGGCGGGAGGCCATTTTAGCTCTGGGGCCGCCAAAGGCCCCCGCGGCCCTCGGCGTCCCTAAACCTAAGCGGTCTCTACCTCCCCGCCCCCACGGGGGGCCGCTTCGGGCGGGGCGCGGGAGGCTGCGGGCCGGGCCTGCAGCGGACCGGGACCGGGATCGGGGCCACCGGGTGGGGGATGGCGCGGGGGCGTCGCGTCGGCGGCATCCGGGCCGAGGGGCAAGCGGAGAGAGGAGGGGGAGAGCCGGGAGCCGTTACCTATACTGGGCCGCAGCCGCCGCCGCCGCCGCCCCGCTGTGGGTGAATCCAAAGTAGTTGCCGGTCGCCATTTTGGCATCTTCCCCCAGCCGGCTGGGCACTGCGGCGGGCGCGGAAAGTCAGGTCCCATGGCGGGAGGAGACACACGGAGGGGCCGACACGCCGAGGGAGAGAAGGGGAAAGAGAGAGAGAGAGAGAGAGGCGCCGTGAGAAGCCGCCCTGGAGGGGCCCGGGCCGCGGCCGCCTCCCCCTCCCGCCTCGCACTCCCTCACTCACTCGCACGCCCCGGTGGCGGCCGCCGCCTCCTCCCCGGAGCCAGCCCCAACCCCCGCGCCTGCCCGCTGCCCCGGGCCGGGGAAAGGGCTGGGCAGAGGCCTCGCGGGCCACATTAGACTCACCATAGGTGAAAGAAACTACAGGGCATATGGGAATCATGGGCTCGGGCTGCTGCTGCTGAACTCTGAACTCTCACCCGCTGCCTCCCTCCTCTGCCCCGCTCCTCCTCAGCGGAGAACAGACCGCCGCCTCCGGCTGCACTGCGCAAGCGTGCCCGCGCTCGGCACCCTGGGAGCTGTAGTCCCCGCCGCCTTCGCAGCTTACGCGGGCGCGTGCCGAGGCCCAGGTTCGTGCAGTCGCGGGTACCCGGACGCCAGCCGGGAAGGGCGGGTCTGGCCTTCTCCCAAGTGGTAGCGGCCTTGAGTGGCTGCACTACTTCAGGGGTGCGTGGGAGGAGCGCCTTGTCTGGCCGGAGGGGAATCGAAGAGGGTGACCAGAGAAAAGTGACGTCTGTCCGTCTTTTCTCTTTACTTTTCACTCATTTCCTCCACTTTTGTGTATGCATTTGCTTGCTGCTTTTCTGTCCTCCTCGCCCGATTGTTTTTCATCAGAATTTGAGCTGGACTCATTAAGATTTTGCCTTATTTCCCTCATTCTCACTGTTTTCCGCAGCCTCTGAAGTGCAGAGGGAGAGAAGGGGAGGAAAGAAAGACGAACGCAAAGTGTGCTTTTCTGCTGAAGACACTCCGCAACACCCTCCCCGAACACACCTTTTGCCACACCCCCACCCCGCACCCAATCTTTGAGTCTTTCAAGCATGTTTAGAGCCCCATAAAGTGTCAGTTACTGTCGTGTGGATGGAGCAGGCTACTAAACAAAGCCCTTGTTCACACAAGATTTACGATATTCTAGGAAGGGGTAAGTATCAGACTATAGCCAAAACAGAAAATCTTGTGGGTGGTGATTGGAGCTTCAAAAATAAAGCAGAATAAAGAAAATAAGGGAGGTGCCAGAGTGTGGTTAGCGTGAGCACTTGAGTAGAGCATTGAAGCCGGTAGATGTCGGGGGGGTTGGGGGGCGGTGTGCAGGGCAGCCAGTGGAAGGGTCCTAACGCAGGAACGTTCAAGAGCAACAAGATCAGTCTGGCTGGAGCTGAGTGAGGGGGAGAACAAATCAGAAAAGTGCTTAGTAAGGGCGCTGGATCTTTCTGGTAAAGACAGAATAATACTCTTCCCGGTGCAAGCATTTCATTCTTCACTCTGCTTTCTCACTGTTTTTACTTTCTTAGTTCATTTTCAACCGTTCTCTTTCCTCTCAAAGGCCCTTTTCTTTAAAAAAAAGACAGTTGTCGCCCTGGGTAGAGTGCGTGGCATCACAGCTCACAGCAACCGCCAACTCCTGGGCTTAAGCGATTCTCTTGCCTCAGCCTCCTAAGTAGCTGGGACTACAGGCGCCCGCCGCAACACCCGGCTATTTTTTGTTGCAGTTTGGCTGTGGCCGGGTTTGAACCCGCCACCGTTGGTATATGGGGCCAGCGCCCTACTCACTGAGCCACGGGTGTCACCCTAAATTTTGTTTTTATGTTTATTTATTTATTTTTTGTTGCAGTTTGGCCATGGTCGGGTTTGAACCCACCACTCTCGGTATATGGGGCCAGCGCCCTTCTCACTGAGCCACAGGAGCCACCTGAAATTTTTAATTTAATTTTATTTTTAAGTGACAGGTGCTGGCTCTGTTGCCCAAGCTGGAGTGCAGGGACACAATCATAGCTCACTGCAGCCTGGAACTCCTGGGATCAAGCAATCCTCCTGCCTTCACCTCCCCAAATTCTGGGAGTACAGTCCTTTTTCTGATGTACTATTTTCTCTGGCCTTACCTCTTTCCTGCCTTTCATCAATGCATTTGTGCTCCATTTTACCTCTCCCTCACCCTGTCCAGGCCCATCCCCCAGATGCCCTGCTACTCATCTCTCTCCTCAATGTTGGGTATGAATAATGAAAAGAAATGCAAAGGGTGAATCAGAACCCACCTGTGAAATTCAGGGCTTTATCCCACCTTCTTATGGCACAGCAGAAACAATGCCTCAATTCTTATTTTTGCCAACCTTGCTCCCCCACACCTCCTACAAAAAGTACAGGTTCTCAAAACCTGTCTGATTTGTCCTCTTACTCATTTCAAAAGAGAAAATGTAGAACATTTCAGAAAAATCAATGTCATTGTTTTTGAGAATACTGAAGTTTCCCCAGGCAGAAGTTATTTGTGTTCTAAGTGTTGCTAGGGAAAAAATGTCTCTTACACAAAAGATATTATTACAACTGTATTTTAAAGATAATTTGCCTTGAACTTCATTGAGCAATCAAGCCTCAAGATATTGACTATAATTGCTTTGATGAACCTGACTATTACTTACTATGCGATTTGAGTAAAACTAGAGGAGAACAGGCAGGTGTTAATCACCTTCCTAAAAGGATTCTATGTAGGCCAATTTTATGCTTGGTTGCTTAGCAGATTTTTGGAAGATGGCATGCTGCTGGTGCACCCCAATGAATAAGCATAGGGTCAGAGTAGGTATGGCAGTAATGAAAATTATTTATAACAGCACTCTCCTCAGATACGCAGCCAATAGAACAGCCTCTACTTGCCCCTGGATTGGGCTTCTTTAGGGAAGGAGTTTTGGTGGGGACTTTGAATTAAGAAGACTCCAGTCTTTCTCCTGAGCATTTAGTGGAATGACCTGAGGTTGTAATTTGATCTTTCTGAACCTATATGATGGGTATAACAGCCCCTTCATGGGACTTTGGTGGAGATTAAATGAGGTAGCATTTATGTAACACAACACCTAGATTTTTTTTTTCTTTTGAGACGGAGTCTTACTGTGTCACCCTCGGAAGAGTGCCATGGTGTCACAGCTCACAGCAACCTCATACTCTTGGGCTTAAGCGATTCTCTTGCCTCAGCCTCCCAAGTAGCTAGGAGTACAAGTGCCTGCTACAACGTCTGGCTATTTTTTATTGCAATTGTCATTGTTGTTTAGCTGGCTCAGGTCGGGCTCAAACCTACCAGCCTTGGTGTATGTGGCTGGTGCCATAACCACTTTGCTACAGGTGCTGAGTCCAACACCTAGATTTTTTACATAAAAAGAACTAGGCTGAATGATGGTGAATCTTTTGTAAATCAACCTTCTATTAAGCCAATGCACTGTGCAAGTTACTCACTTACAACCAAAAAGGAAGAGTACCCAGCCTAGGCAACATGGCAATCTACAATCCTCTGACCCAAAACCAGATGAGAGACTTGGGTGGAAGTAACCAATTATTATACAATATGTATCTGTTATCCTTTATGTCCAGAAATGTTCAAAATGTAAATCTGTGAAACCCTTCTGAGCTTCCCACCTCTCTCAAGATCAGATAAAATCCTTCCGTGTGGCTTACAAGACTGTGTGGTTTAGCCTTCCTGTCTTTTCAGTGTCTTCCTCCTTATTCTCTTCATTCCAGCCACCTTGGCCTCCTATTTACCATGTTCCTTCCCACCAAAGGACTTTGCATAGTCTCCCTGCCTAGAATGTTCTTCCTTCTTCTCTTTATCCAGTTAACCCTCATGCTTTGAGATCTTAATTCAGATCTTAAGTTCAATCCCTCCTCATCCTTTCCTGACCTCCTTGATGGGTCAGACCCTTACTAATTATGCTATTAGAGGACCAGGCATCTCTCCTTCATTTCTCTTGTCACAGATGCAATCTTACATTTATTGTGTGATTATTTGATTAATATGTATTTCTCCTATCAAACTATAAGCTTCATGAGGGCAGGGTGCCATTATTGGGTGTCTGGTGGTAAGTATGCAGAAAGTACTTATAGAATGAATGAACCAGGCTGTGCATACTTTACTCTTTCTTTGATGATTCAGAAGGCAGGTCAAAAACCTGTAATGCCACAGGGTCATCATTATTTAATATGGACCTCAGTTAAAATCTGAAAGCAAATGAGGAAATGTTCCTTGGCAGTCATTTAGCCACAAGGTGGAGCTAGCCTGAGAAAGGCAGCCTCTAAACTCACCAAAAAATTATCTAGTCACCTTCAGTTACACCTTTGAGTCAAGGCCTGGTACTCTGAAAGGCCTTGTTAAAATACAGATAAGGTAGCCAAAAGGATATCATATTATTAGATACTCTTTATCAATTGTTATATAGCAAGCTGAGTAGGAGCAAGGACTCTGAAACTGAACCCACCTGGCTTCAAAGGATAGCTCTGTCACTCTTTGCCACAGTCTCTCTGTGCCTCATTTTTTCCTCCTCTTTAGAGATGCAAAAGTAGTATCTAGTATACATTAGGGGTTGTTGGTAGAGGTTAGACTTTCTAGATGTAATGCTCTTAAATCAGTGCCTGGCTCTTTGATAGCACAATGTAAGTATGGGCTGTTACTCTAACCACCACCCATTATGTCACAACTGGAGAATGGGCCAAAGGATGGAATTTTTTTTTTTTTTTTTGGTAGGGGAAGAGGAAGATTGGGACCACAAGGGCATAAAATGGGAGGTACCTGGATAGGTAGGGCTGCAGTGTGAAGGACTTTAGGAAGGCCAAGGAAAAATGGCTGTTGTCTCATTGTAGCTGGGAGCTCCCAGAGAAGCAAGGAAGCCAGGAAGCTCACGTGGAGCCCATGACCCTCTCCTAGGACAGATAATGACAGTTATTTCATTTGAGCCTAATAGAGAAAGGAAGGGAAATGAGGTTCTAGATCTGGTGATGACTCAGACAGGCTAACTCTGGCATTCTGGGACCCCACCAACCCAGACAGGTGGAAAGGATGGCATATGGAGGGCACCAGAACCAGGCAAAAGATGTAATCTGGCCATTGAACTGGCTCCTAAGGGCCAAATGAGGTAGGACAGTACAGTTCAAGGGGAGAGCTCTTACTTCATTTAGGACTCCAGCTGCTGGAGTGTGACAGTGACACACAGGAAGTAGGCCTATCCGAATCATTTTCTTTCCCCCTTTCCCTTTCTCTCCTGGAGGAGTCCAAGTAGAATTGAACTTGTGAGGTGGATCTGGATTGAACTAGGTTCTTGAGGGAGAGATGCTGCTTAAGCCATGTAGATCAAGTTCATTTGGCAGAAGGAAGAATGTGAATGAAGAGTAGAGGCAAACAGCAGGAGCAAACAGATGGATTTATAACAGAATGGCATCAGGGCCAGGCAGTGGCTCATGCCTGTAATCCGAGCACTCTGGGAGGCCAAGGCAGGAGGATCCCTTGAGCTCAGGAGTTTGAGACCAGCAAGGGCAAGACCTGGTCTCTACTAAATATAGAAAAATTAGCTGGGCATTGGGGAAGGGACCTGTAGTCCCAGCTACTCGGAAGCATGAGGCAGGAGGATCATTTGAACCCAAGAGTTTGAGGTGATGAGGTAGGCTAATGCCAGGGCACTCTAGCCTGGGACAGTAGGGTGAGATTCTGTCTCAAAAAAAAAAAAAAAAAAAAAAAAAGAGAAAGAGAGAGAGGGAGAGAATGGGATCAGATGAACAGGATGGAGCAAGGAGGAGGAATCTGGGGCAGTTGCTGTGAGCAGCTTCAGAGCATCTGCCATGACCATTCTGTAATGGCCCAGGGGCCCATCTGAGGCTGTGGAGGTCTACCCTCTTCCTCTCAACAAACACACACCAAAGATTTGCCAGGAGCACCAGAGTTTTCTGGGAAACTATAGGCTGGTTCCCAAGAACTGTCTGGGCCACACTCTGGACACTGTTCCAGGGGGGAATCTTACGATGGCAGGCACCTAAAACCACTTCAAACATGTTCCGGCCCCTCATCTCACTGCAGGTCTAGTCAAGGATGGAGCATGGAGGCCAGGGTTGAGGCCAAGGAGACCAGAGCACAGGGTTAACCGGCACAAACATAACAATTGGAGGAAAACTACTTAATATTAAACTTGCTTAATATTTCTATGATGTAGCACAGGCCTAAAACTCAGTTTTCAAATTTTAGCAACAACATAAGGTGAGACTGTGTTGAGAGGAAAGCCAGATAGTCTTTGCTGGACACTTCGCAGACACTTGGTGCTGTTCTTCTCAGTATCAGTGGGTATGTTCTATGGACCTTAGGGAGTGTGGAGCTCTTACAGTTACTATCCAACAACTGGGGCTATTAAATTATTCTGTAAAAAAAAAGTGTGGGAGAGTAGGCCATACAATGATATGTTCACTGAGAAGAGATGTAGCATTGCACAGAGCTAGAGGCATAACTGTGTGGTCTAGGAGACATGCTATTCTTCAAAACCTTGCTGGCATTCTTTCTTGGGTTTTTGGCCAAAGAATGGTGAATGGTAGATAAATGGATGGAGATGTGAAGGACTTGAAAGAATTAAGGAACTGAGAATCATGGTCCAACACTGGAGTAATCCAAGGAAACGAAATGCTTTCTTGATCAACACAGTGACAGCTACTGGTGCAAAAGAAGGTTTAGTGAAGATGACAACATATGTGTGTTATATCTGGAAAAGAGACTTTGTGACATAGTGGTTCCTTCTAGGGCCAGATTTTGTAGATTCAAACCCTACCTGCACCACTTACTCCTATACACACATACACCCTCCGTGAGTCTCAGTTTCTTGGGGAAAATAATTATACTTCCTTCGTCCATGGTTGTTGTGGGTATCAAATGAATTAATACATGAATAAAGTTCTTGGACCATTACTTGGCCTATAGCAAGTGTGCAATCATGTTAATTATTATTATTGTTACTATGTTGTTGTCAGTTGTCTTGCTACCACTGGCTGTGGAAGGGCCAGGTTTATTATAAAATCACATTATGAAATCCAGAATGATAATTTCCCAGAGGCCTTTGGGTTTTTTCTGAGATTGTCTTGACGTGTCATGGATGATCATATATAGAGGGCATAATATTCAAAGAGCGTCCCCTAGAGGGTCGTAGGCCGTGTTTGATCCTCTGAATGAATTCTGGAGACCTGCAGAGACACTTTTGCAACAGAAGCACAGATCTATGTGTGGAACTTTCCCTGGCAGGTGAAAACTGGTTGTTTTGGTAAAACAGTCCCATCCTCCCTACCGAGCATGTTCCAGAGCACCTGGAATAAGCCTCAGTGTTTATAAGGCAATTGTCTGTGTATTGATCACGTGCATTCCTTTTGTTTGCCACCAAGAGAGATCCTGATAATGTGTTTGGGATTAAACAGATATTGGCAATACCTTTGATCTCTGTCATCCTGTTATACCTATTTTTTTGATTACATTTTTTATTGAGATTTAATCCACATGCCATAAGACTCACCCTTTCAAAGTGTTTAATTCAGTAGTTTTTAGTATATTCAGAAAGTTGTGCCACTATCATCACTATCAATTGTCACTAGACAATTTCCATCATCCCAATTATAAATCCTATACCCATTAGAAGTCATTCTTCATGTCTACCTTCCCTCAATTCCCAGCAACCATGAGACTACTTTCTGTCTCTAGGGATTTATCTATTCTAGACATAAATGGGATCATATAATATGTGAATTTTTGTATCTGCCTTCTTTCACTTAGCATAAGGTGTTAAAATTTCATTGTCCATTGGATATACCACATTTTGTTTATTAATTCATAAGTTTTTGGATATTTGGGTTGTTTCCATTATTTGGCTATTATAAATAATATTACTGTGATGTAAAATGTTGATGCCCAGGTTTTTGTATGAATATATGTTTTCAATTGTCCTGAGTATATTCCTAAGAATAGAATTGATGGCATTTATCTTCCTTTCTACAACCACTGCCCTTCTGTTGTGTAAGTCTATTTCAATAGACTACAAATTGCTCTCTCTTCCTAAGGATCTAGTCTTCTCAAATCTATCCCTACATAATTATCAAAAGATCTAAGAGTTTTTAAAATTGGATGGTGGTAATAAGAAAACAGTGTATATTACAATGAGTTATCCCATTTATTCTTTATAAAAACTTACGAGGTAGGTACTCTTATGATCATCCCTTTCAGAGATGATAAAACTGAGTTCACAAAGGTAGTATGTGGCAGAGGCTTAAACTAAGGTTTAAACTAAGCCGATCTGTCTCCGGAATGCCTAATCTCTATGACATACTAAATACTGCCTCCCTGAAACACATCTGAACAACATGTTACTATCCTGTTGAAAACTTTGCAAGAATTCCCACTTGCCTAAAATAAGAACACGTCCTAATACTAGTGGGTCACCGGAGTGAGAGTCATCTTTGTGTTTCTAGCTCTTATGCACATGACTATTTCCCATCCATAACCTCCCAGAGCACTTATATTATTGGCTCTCTAATTATTTTATTTCAAGGCATCCAACACTTTGTATTTCCTAACATCTATCAGTTGTTCTTGCTTAATATCTCTCTTCCCCCCAGGAAAGAACATAAACTCCACAAGTAGAGGAAATATGTCTGTTTTGTCTTCTACTGAGTTTCCAATGCTTAGGATCATCCTAAAATATAGTAGGCACTTCATGAATATTGGTGGGATGAATGAAATTAGTCTTGTACCCATTTCTTGAGGGCAATGATTTTATGATATATGTTTTTGATGTCTTTTTCCACCCTCCCCCAGTTACCACCTGGCATGATACTAGGCACATAAGCAAATGCCAGCCTATTTTAGTCCTCCAATCTCCCTGGAAATTTTAGTACATGTTATTGGCTGCCAATTCTCAACACTCAACACCAGTGTTATAATGGTTTCTTTGTGTAACACATTCTTAGGAATCTGAAGAACTTGCAGGACTCAAGGCAGCCACAGGACTAGCTAACAAAGGGCTTGGAAAACCGTCTCAGCTGTACTGTGGCCTGATTTAGAGCTTGATATGATCACTAGTGAGCAATGCTGAAGGGCATATTGTTTTAGAAAGCACACTCTAGGGCAATACTGTCTAATAGAACTTTCTTCAAAGATGGAAATGTTCTCTGTCTACACTATGCACTATGCTCACCACTAGCCACATGTGGCTGTTCAATACTTGAAATGGGGCTGAAATGACAGAAACTAGATTTTTCTTTTTTTTTTTTGGATTTTGGCTGGGGCTAGGTTTGAGCCCGCCACCTCTGGCATATGGGACCAGCGCCCTACTCCTTGAGCCACAGGCGCCGCCCTGGAAACTAGATTTTTAATTTTATTTAATTTCGATTTAAATACTCACATGTGGCCACTGGCTGACGTATTGAACAGTACAGTAGTAGAGTCAGATGATCTAAGTTCAAATCTTTGGCTCCACTACTTACTAACAATATGACTTGGGCTAATTTACTTCATCCCTGGTCTCCCTACCTACAAAATAGGATAAATAATAATAGTGCTAACCTCATAAATTTGATATGAGGATTAAATAACTACACATTTTGTACATGGGTTCATTCAAGTAGCATGGGGTGGCCAGGGAAGGAAGCTGACTGACATCCACAAAATGGGTCATCTTGCCCACCTGATTGATGGAGTGACTCCTCTGCTGAGAACATTTGCTGGTGGGCATTTATATAGTATATTAGTTTCCTATTCCTGCTGTAACATATCCCAGGAGTTCCTGATTTAAAACTATGCATATTTATTATCTTATAATTCTATAGCTTACAAAACTCATTGGGCGGCGGCGCCTGTGGCTCAGTCGGTAAGGCGCCAGCCCCATATACCGATGGGTGGCGGGTTCAAACCCAGCCCCGGCCAAACTGCAACCAAAAAATAGCCGGGCATTGTGGCGGGCGCCTGTAGTCCCAGCTACTTGGGAGGCTGAGGCAGGAGAATCGCCTAGGCCCAGGAGTTGGAGGTTGCTGTGAGCTGTGTGAGGCCACGGCACTCTACTGAGGGCCATAAAGTGAGACTCTGTCTCTACAAAAAAAATAAATAAAAAAAACAAAAACAAAAAAAAAACTCATTGGGCTAAAATGAGATTGTCAACATTGCAGCATTCTTCCAGAAGCTCTAGAGGAGGATCCATCTCCTTGCTTTCACCGGCTTCTAGAGGTTGCCTACATTCCTTGGCTCATGGACCCTCCATCCATCTTCAAATATTTCTCTGACTCTGACAGTTCTGTCTTCCTCTTGTAAGGATCACTGTGATTATGTTGGACTCACCTGGACAATCTAGGATAATTTCCCCATCTCAAAATCATTAACTTAATCACATCTGCAAAGTTCCTTTTGCTATGTAAGATGACATATTTTTAAGTTTGGGGGCCTAAGATACATGGGATATAAATATCTTCATATTCTGTGATCATTCTGAAAAGCTTATCCATGTACCTCTCCCTCAGTTCACCTTGTCACAATTTTGCTGTCCTTGTTCTTTCCCAGTCCCTGACCCACTAACTCCCCAGCCAGCTCCCATTTATAAGTATATATCCATACTCAGTCTATCTTAGTTACACATGAAGTAGATAATAAGGTTTACTCCCCCAAACCTGCCCCTTACCACTATGTTTCAAGGCCCCCCCCTTCATGTGGCAACAGGGCAGCAGTTGTCCCCATCACTTTGTGCTGACATACTGTGCAGATTGGTCAACAGTTCAGGCCCTTGATTCTTCCTTGTTTGACTCTTTTGTGAAGCTATAAGGATGGTTGGAGAAAGAAAGCACAAAGTATCATGGGCTTCTGGTCACTTGCTTGTGATGTGACAGTTATTGGTACCTTATGAACTGTTCATCCTGGTTTCATATGCCACCAATTCTGTTGTGGAATGCCACTGTAAGAGGCATTTAATTTTATGGCTTAGTGGATCAGCTAATACCCAGTTCATGATGGACAGTTCTCATAGGCTTGTGAGGTTCCCTACCCAGGTGTTTAGCCTCTGCTGGGGCTCAGAAGCCTCTCAGGAGCTGCTCTTCACATGGAAGAATAGTTGTTGGCAGACATGATCTGCTTCCAAAATCTTAGGAGTTGGTGTTTGATTTTCCTGTTGAAGCTTGCAGAGGCTGTGTATACCATGTTTGTCTGCCACAGGAATTTACAGCACAGCTGTATCTTTGGGTCATAAGGCCCAGTGGCAGGGTGGCAGGGATCATAGCCTGGACTTTCTTCAGATCCTTTTCTTAACTGATTCATACTCAAAACTGGTAGCATTAAGGGTTTACCCAGTAAGTGGATTAGAGCTACCTACCAAAATATAGCCCATATTGCCTCAAAAACCCAAGCATGTTCAGCAAGCACTATGCCTTAAGGCAAAAAGGGTTGTGAGGCAGCTGGTGAG
This sequence comes from Nycticebus coucang, assembly GCF_027406575.1. NCBI lineage: Eukaryota > Metazoa > Chordata > Mammalia > Primates > Lorisidae > Nycticebus > Nycticebus coucang. The sequence goes on along the minus strand of NC_069780.1, from coordinate 169,514,703 downwards.
GCAGCTGCCCCAGTGTGGTTAAAAGGCCTTTGGGGGGGGGGGCGCGGCACCTGTGGCTCAAAGGAGTAAGGCTCCGGCCCCATATGCCGGAGGTGGCAAGTTCAAACCCAGCCCTGGCCAGAAACTGTAAAAGGCCTTTATGAGAGGGGCTGACGCCCTCAGACTGGGGAGGGGCTGCCTCTTCAACCAAGCATGATATGGGGGACTTAGGGTTCAGAGTTCTTAGCCTTGACTGTCCATTCCAAAAGGTCCCCATCTCATCCTGTGTCTCAAAGTTCCACTCTTTCCTCACCTGTATCCTAGCCTTAAACATTTGCCAACATTCAGCCTTTAATTGATGCTAAAACTCTGCAGCCCTTACCATTCAGCCTTGAGCATGGTAAACTCAAAACTCTGCAGCCCTTACCATTCAGGCATTTCTTCCCTGTTACCTCACAGGAGATGAGGGACTGAGTCAAAACTGCCACTGAGGGTTCCTGAATGACAACTTATTTTCTTAGTTAGATAGTCAGTTGAGTTCCCAATGCATTGTTCTGCCCTTTCACTTCATCTCATGCCACTCACCAGTTAAAATGTGAGAACCTGTGGTGCTATCACCTGCCAAGGACTGTTCATATCCCTGTTCTCCAGGGCAAGGGGAAGCTCCACATGCCCCCTCGAGTGTGTAATACCCACTATGTTTCCATTTCTACTTCCTTGGCCACTCCTCGTACATTATACTCCATTATCCTTCCTTGGCCACTCCTGAGGACCCCACAGAACAGCAAATCCAGACTGGGTAATTGAACCTAAAGGATCAAAGGAAGGACTCAGTTCAAGAACCTGACAAAGAGCGCTGTGTGGAAAAAGCCACCAGGGCTGTTGACTTGGAAGGAAGGGAGGGAGATGGGAGCACACAGATTCGCAGAGCTCCCTCTCCTCACTCTCTGATCCAAATTAGCCAACCTTAAACCTCTGTGATCTATACAGTTCAGCCTCCCAAGACACAGAGAAGGGTGGGGAATGGTGAAGAATGGATTTGGAAAAGCAAATAAATAGATGTTTCTGATATAGATATAGATATAGATATAGATATAGATATAGATATAGATGATATAGATATAGATATATTGTAAAAGTCAAACTTGCTGGGCCAGACGCTGTGGTTCACGCCTGTAATCCCAGCACTCTGGGAGGCCCAGGTGGGTGGATTGCTTCAGCTCACAAGATCGAGACCAGCCTGAGCAAAAGTGAAACCCCTGTGTTCAAAAATAGTGGGGCGTTGTGATAGGCACCTGCAGTCCCAGCTACTTGGAAGGCTGAAACAAGAGGATCACTTCAGCCTAAGAGTTTGAGGTTGCTGTGAGCTATGATGCCACAGCACTCTACCCAGTGTGACAAAGTAAGACTCTGTTAAAAAAAAAAAAAAAGTCAAACTTGTTTGAGACCTAGACCCATTTTTCATTTATTTTAGAAATATCTTCAATCAAATTTTTCCCTCAAGCACCTCAGAATCAACACGAGCAAAACAGAACTCATCTTTGCTTTCCAAACTCATTTCTTTTCTCAAGTCTCCAGCTTTAGTTACGGCACTATCATTCATGTAGGCAGTTAGCTCTGTGAATTGTCCTTGATCCCTCCCTGTTCCTTGTATCCTGCATCTTTTTGGTCAACGTTCTGTACATAACTTTCAGCTTCATCTGTTCTCCCCTGTTTCCCTCCCAGGTTGTCAGTGTAAGCGCTCATCTCTTCTCATTTGAATATGTCAATACCTCTTAATTCATCTTCCTTCCTGCATGCTTTGAACCATAATCTACCATGCCATGGAGTGATTTTCCTGAATTTCAAATGTGAATCCAGTATATTATCCCCTTGTTTATAAACCATCAGACACTTAGCCCTGAGACTGAAATGCAAACTACTTAGAATGGTACTCAGCACCCTTGGCAATCTGGTTCCTGGGTCTTTCTTAAGCCTCGTCTGCCACCTGTGTGTACTGTGTGTTCTCTGCTCTGTCCTCCAGCCATACAAAATACTCGACATTTTCTGAATGTGTTTTGTTATTCTTTCTGTGCTTTCCCACGTATTTCCCCCCTTTGCCTGTTATATTCTTTCCTTCTGCCTGCCAGGTGAGTGATAATATCTTTTGTAAGAGTCAATTTAAGTGGCCAGTCATGGTGGCTCACACCTGTAATCCTAGCACTTTGGAAGGCCAACCTGGGAGGATTGCTGAGGTTAGGAGTTTAAGACCAGCCTGAGCAAGAGTGAGACCCTAACTGGATATAAAAAAAACAGAAAAATTAGCTGGGCCTGGTGGTATGTGCCTGTAGTTCCAGCTACTCAGGAGGCTGAGGCAGGAGGATCTCTTGAGCCCATGAGTTTGAGGTTGCAGTGAGTTATGATGGTGCCACTGCACTCCAGGTTGGGTGAATTGCCCAGAAACTGTCTCAAATAAATAAATAAATAAATAAATAAATAAATAAATAAAAGTTAACTCAAGTGATTTCTGGGAAGCCAGCATTGAAAACCATCAGCCAGGGTCCTCTAAAAATGAACGAATGAGTATTTAGAATGTAATTAAAAGAGTATGAAGTATTACATTAATGTAAAAAATGTAAGGCATGCAGCTACTCATAGAGCTATGTATGGGGTTTAGTTGAATCTATTTAATATATGCTATAGATTGTGAAAGCAACCAAGAAGAAAACTCTGTCACCATTGATTATAAGATGCCTTCCAACTTCAGAAATATTATAATGTGGAAAAAAGTATACCTTAGAATCGGTGAAATAAGGTATCACTTAATCTACCCTTTCATCATATACTTAAGGAAACAGAGATGTGACTTGCTCAAGATCCCATAGTTCCATAGTGACAGTGCCATATTTTGAGACATCTCCTGGCTTCCAGCCTGTTTCTTTTTGTCACATAGATTGATGATTGGTGTGGATATTAACAACTCCCCAACTTTGCAAAATAAACTTTCATTAGGGGCCCTTATCCCCTTTCATGTCAGGAATACTGCAAAAACTATAGGCTAGTTCTTTAGAGTCTGCATCCCCTCTTCCCCCAATACCACAAACACCAGGTGAAAACCCAAGCATGCACATGTGTACACACTCACCTATACATGTACGTGCACACACACTCATTTTGGCAGGGCCCTGCCGACAACACTATCCATGTTTCTAGGGAAACTACTGCATCTTGTTTGCACTGCTTGAGAGATTCTTCAGCTATAAGAAGTCCTTTTTTTTTTTTTTTTGAGACAGAGTCTCACTATGTCACCCTTGGTAGAGTGCTGTGGCATCATAGCTCACAGCAACCTTAAACTCTTGGGCTTAAGTGATTCTCTTGCCTCAGCTTCCCAAGTAGCTGGGACTACAGGCACCTGCCACAACACCTGGCTATTTTTGGTTGTGGGTGTCCTTGTTTAGCTGGCCCAGGTGGGGATCAAACCTGCCACCCTCAGTGTATGTGGCTGGTGCCCGTAACCACTGTGCTAAGGGCGCTGAGCCAAGAAGACCTTTTTTTTTTGTTTTTGGAGCCAGAGTCTCACTCTGTTGCCCCAGGCTGAAATGCCATGATGTTAGCCTATCTTACAGCAACATCAAACTCCTGGGTTCAAACCATCCTCCTGCCTTAGCCCCCCTGCCACACCAGCTGGCTAATTTTTCCATTTTTAGTAGAGACAGTCTTGCTCTTGTACAGGCTGGTCTGGAACTTCTGAGCTCGAGTAAATTCACCTGCCTCAGCCTTCCAGAGTGGTGGAATTACAGACATGAACCACCTCTTCCAGCCACACCTCCTGATTTTTACAGAAATCTCATACATTTTCCTCCCTCCTGAGCCAGGGTCTCTACATTTCACTGCATTGCCCAGAAAAGATGCTCCTCTCTTTGAGTCCATGTCATCAGAGCAAACTCAACATTACAGGTTTCCATGCACTGAAAGCAACAAGACCAAGGGGAGGAGCCAATAGTCATCAGTCACCGGATGATAATTTTTTTTCTTTGCCTGTTCCTTCCTCTGAAGCAAATGATGTTCTTGATAATGTTAATGTACTGCCATGAAGGTACTTTTCTTCTTTCTGTGTTACTTAGAAACTCCTTCTGATCTCTACTGAGTAATATTATGTTAGGATTTCTAAAGGACAGAATATTCTAGCTATTTGAAAAGTTTTAAAGTTAGTGACTCTCTAAAACCAGTGTTGCCCCAATGTTCCTGATGATAAGAATCACATAGAGATTCTTCCAATAATACAAATTCCTGAATCCCACTGCAGTTCCACTAAATCAGAATCCCAGGGACTACAATGTGGGAAATCACGTATTAAACAAGTCCCTTCAGGTGATTCTTATGAGCAGGGAAGTTTAGGAACATTGTGTCCAGCCTCATCATGCTCAGGATGAGGACACTGAAGCCCAGCACTATGGTTTGAATGTTTTTGTCTCCTCCAAAGCTCATGTATTAGAAACTTAATCCCCAATGCAACAGTGTAGGGAGATGGGGCCCAATGGGACATGGTTAGGCCATGTTAGGCTCCACCCTCACAAATGCATTAATGCTTCTATAAAAAGACCTGGGGGAGTGGGTTGTCTTTCTTCTGCTCTTTTACCATGTGAGGACACAGGGTTCCTCTTTGCCCTTCATCTTCCACCCTGTGATGATGCAGCAGAAAGGCTCTCGCCATGTGCTGGCACCTTGATCTTGAAGTGGCCAGCCTCCAGAATTGTGAGCCAGTAAATTTCAACTCCTTATAATTTAATTTATAAATGTAAAGTTGAGTAAGAAATGGGTAATTTATAAACACTTATTAGGCTGAGAGCAGTGGCTCACGCCTGTAATACTAGCACTCTGGGAGGCCAAGGCAGTTGGATTGCCTGAACTCATGGGTTTGAGACCAGCCTGAGCAAGAATGAGACCCCATCTCTAGAAATAGCCCGCAGGCTGGTGCAGTGGCTCATGCCACCTAGCACTATGAGAAGCTGAGGCAGGTGGATTGCCTGAGCTCACAGGTTCAAGACGAGCCTGAGCCAGAGCGAGACCTTGTCTCTAAAAATAGCCAGGCGTTGTGGCAGGTGCCTGTAGTCCCAGCTACTTTGGAGGCTGAGACAAGAGAATCACTTGAGCCCAAGAGTATGAGGTTGCTGTGAGCTATGATGCCATAGCACTCTACCAACGGTGACAAAGTGAGACTCTGTCTTAAAAAATAATAATAATAATAATAAAATAAAAATAGTCTCGCGTTGTGGCAGCCACCTGTAGTCCCAGCAACTTGGGAGACTGAGGCAAAAGAATCGCTTAAGCCCAAGAGTTGAGGTTGCTGTGAGTGAGGATGCTACAGTACTCAATTCAGGACAACAATGTGAGACTCTGTCTCAAAAAAACCCCCCAAAACAAAATAAAAATAAAAACTTAAATGGTCACTCATGATTTGGGTAGTTTTCTGCATGTATATTTACTTCAACCTAAGCTTACTTTAAAAAAAAAATAGAACCCCTAGAGCAGTGGTTCTTCACTTTATCAAACTCAAATGGTCCATTTTATAATATCCTCTGTAAAATGAAAGCTGTGGATGATTATACATACTACATGCATAATTAAAAACTTTTTCTTTGGGGGACTTCACCTGTGGCTCAAAGGAGTAGGGTGCCAGCCCCATATACCAGAGGTAGCAGGTTCAAACCCAGCCCTGGCCAAAAACTGCCAAAAAAAAATTTTTTTTTTCTTTTTAAAATAGAAGTTAATTTTATAACTAAAAAAAGTGATATGATACCTTAGTTGAAGTATAAACAAAAAATGAGAAGGAAAAACTTTCCAGTAAAATAATGTGTATTTCAGTATATTAATGTTTAGTCATGTCTATTCTGTGAGACACTGAGTACGTAAGGTGCTTGCATCTTGGGTAAGAATCTCCAGTAGGGCAGTGCCTGTGGCTCAGTGAGTAGGGCACCGGCCCCATATACTGAGGGTGGCGGGTTCAAACACAGCCCCAGCCAAACTGCAACAAAAAATAGCTGGGTGTTGTGGTGGGCGCCTGTAGTCCCAGCTACTCAGGAGGCTGAAGCAGGAGAATCGCCTAAGCCCAGGAGTTGGAGGTTGCTGTGAACTGTGATGCTACGACACTCTACGGAGGGCAATAAAGTGAAACTCTGTCTCTAAAAAAAAAAAAGAGACTCTCCATGTAAGCAACAGTTGGGAGTGCAGACCGAATCAAGTAATACAGGAGGTAATTAGGAAGGCACAGGTGATAAGATTTTCTGAAATGGTAAAGCAATCTGTGCTAAAGTGCTAAGCAGAACATAGTACAACCACCCTTCCATCTACATGGTGATGACATTCCTTTGAAATCTAGAGCATGTTAAAACTGGGCAAATATACTTTGTGTTTATATGTCAAAGCTGACTTAGATTCTAGGCTCAGACCGTTACGCAAATGCTTTACACATACATGAATGTCCATTTTGATACCATAAAGTTGTGCAGGATGTGGGGCAATCCATTTTTGTACAGGATTGTGGCATAAGGGTTGTGGTATTAGGAAGGTTGAGAACCACTGGTCTAGACCGTCATCACTGCCTACTGAATGAACACTAACCCTTTTTTTTTTTTTTTTTTTTTTTTTTTTTGAACACTAACCCTTTTAAATTCAGTTTTCTGCAGAACATTTGAACCAAAGACAGGGTCCATTTTGGATAGATTACAGGTTTAAATATGAAAGGAAAAATCAATAAAGTCTTTAGAGGAGGACAGAGGAAGGACCCTTTGGGCTGGAGAAGGCAGAGCAGGATGTCAAACAGAAGTCACAGTGGCAGAGGGGACGTCTCCTTGTCCAGTCAAGGAATGGGAAGTGGAAGCAGAGCCCAGAGACTTGGAGGGTGGCACATGCCTGTGGCTTAGGGATTTGAGAATTTCAAGCATAGCAGACCCTAGGCCCACAGTAGTCTGACTGACTCCAGATTCTTTCTGTGGTGGTTCAAGACTCCCTAACAGACTTTCCTTCTTGGTCAGGGTCAGTGCAGCCTGCCACCAGAAAAGGACCGGAGGGCCCATGGCTGAGCAGGGAACAGGCAAGGATTCGTGCGTCTCTTTACCCAGGGAAGGCATTCGACTAGCTGGGTGCTAAAGACTGAACTCTGACCTTTTAAAATTTCTATTGCTCAAATTCCTTTCTAAGAGGCCTGGTGAGTCATCCCTATAAATGATAAAATCTCACTAAAATAGAGTTTATTAACCCAGCGTAATGTAGGTTTTTCCACCCTGATCCTGGCATGGCATCACATGATAGATAGAAGACCCCTTTCTAATAACTCAAGCATTCCTTTCTACTGATCCACCTTTTTAAACAAAGCTTAACTCTTTCAACCAACCATCAACTGAAGAATCCCTAAAACTCATCTATGACTTGTAAGCCTCTGCTTTGAGAAGCTGAAATTCAGGGTCACTGGTGACCTCAACAGCTCCACAAGGTATGGAACAGTGGAAACAGAGACCTCATGCTTTGTGTGTTTTAATGAAAACAACTATTACTGTTGTGCCAGGCCTGTCTAAGCCCTTTACATGTACCACCTTATTTAATTCTCCTAATGACTATTATGTGAGATTCTATTACTGTCCCCATTTTACAGATGAGGAAACTGAGGCACAAAAAGTTTAAGGCACTTGTCCCAGGTCATACAGTTATTTAAAGACGCAGAGCCCGGATTAAATGCTGGAAATAAGATTCCAAAAATACAAATTCTATGAATTTGACAATTTAAAAATATCTGTTACCATATGGAGTCAGGAAATGTTTGTCCTTCTGTGACTGACTTATTTTACTTAACATATGTCCTCAAGTTTCATTTATGCTGTCACATATTGTAGGATTTCCTTCTTCTCCTAAGGCTGAATAATATTATTTTATATATTATATATGTGTATGTATATTAATATACACACATACATACTACGTTTTCTTTATCCATGCATACATTGATGGGTATTTTAGGTTTTTTGCACGTGTTGGCTATTGTGAATTGTGCTGCAATGACAAATCTGCTGCTTCGAATCAGATCGCATACACCTGGAGCTTCTTCAACACCATATCTTCTGTCTTGTTTTTTTTTTTGTAGAGACAGAGTTTCACTTTATTGCCCTCAGTAGAATGCTTTTTTTTTTTTGTTTGTTTGTTTGTTTTTTGAGACAGAGTCTCACTTTATCATCCTTGGTAGAGTGCTGTAGTGTCATAACTCACAGCAACCTCAAAGTCTTGGGTTCAAGCGATTGTCTTGTCATAGCCTCCCAAGTAGCTGGGACTACATGTGCCTACCACAATGCCCAGTTCTTTTTTAGAGATGGGGTCTCACTCTTGGTCAGGCTGGTCTCGAACTTCTGAACTCAGACAATCCACCTGCCTCAGCCTCCCAGAGTGCTAGGATTACAGATGTGAGCCACCACACCTGGCCCATGCTGTCTGTCTTGCTAAGAATGGTCAGTGGTTCTGATTTGTGTGTAGGACTGTGTACTTTACCGTGACTTCCAAAACCTTGCATAACTCAACAATTTCAGATCTCAGCCATAGTCTACCCAATCTCCCCACTGAGCCCAATGTAACAATTTTTCTTTAGACTCTTGTATTTTGCTTTACTTCATAGCCTTTCCCTTTGTCTGTAATCATATAAACGTCACTCATCCTTCAAGGTCTTAGCTCAAGTCCCATCCCTCCAGTTAGCCTCCTATATTAGTTGGAATTCTGCTTACTGCCTTCACTACTACCACTTCTTGCAAACCACTGGTGTCCCTTACAGGGGCTGCTATAGTAACCTAACTCTTTGTTGCTGCTTCCTTTGTCTCTTGTATCAGTGCAGATTAGGCCCCAAGCACTCCACGGCTCAACTCTTTCTGGTGGCTTCATTTCTCACTTATAATAAAATCCAAATTCCTTACAGGTTTGTCTGTGACCTGGCCCCTTCCCACCTACCATTTCCTCCAGCCAGTGGCCTTCCTCATGGGTTCTGAATTTTGCTCCAGTCTTAGGATCCTTGTGTTTGTTCTTCCTATTCTAGTTTATTTTTCTTTCATACTTATGGCCTGTTCCCACCCTTAATCTGGCGAATCCAAGCATCCAGTTAGATTCTCAGGGATGTCTTCCCTCTGTTCTATGTAAAAGAGCCCTCTTTTTCCAGCCACTTGCTTTGCTTTTGGGGGGGTGGCATTTATAACCAGTTAAAATGACACACTTACATGTCTATCTCTTTATTTTTGTTTCCTTGCCCTCTTCTTCTAGGAAATGTAAGCTTCATGAGGGCACAGACTTTGTCTCTTTCACCTTCGTGTCTCAAGTGCTTAGCACCATAGTTAAATAGATATTTGTTGGATAAATGAATAAATGACTCTTCCAGGACTAGTCTGATATAAACCTATCTTCTCTAGAGAATGGAAAGGTGAAGATACCATTTACCAGCCACTTATCCCAGGTAGAGTCCCACAGAAGTAAGTAAGGCTTAGACAATGGAGCTTGTGAATTTCTGCTTGGGCCACCAAGAATTTTTCTCTCAAAAAGACTTGGTGACTGGTGTCCTGAGACTGTTCACTGGCTCCAGGGACATCTAATTAGAGAACAATGACTTTTCCTTAACCTTCCCAGTGGTGTTCTAGAAAAAAAGCAATTCACCCCAGCAAGGGTGCTCATGCTTGGCTGCTGAGCACTGCTTCAGTTTGTAGGAGAGATGGTTTGAATGCAGCCCTGAGGGGAGTCTCAACTGATTTTTAGGCACAGTTGCCATGTTATCTGTCTCCTGGGGAAAAGGGCCCTGTACTAAAATGAAAGAATCAGTCAAGCTTAAGAGCTATAGATAACAGTACAGGGCGGCTGTGTTTCACTCCCTCATAGAGTTTAACCCAGGTTAGAAAAAGACATTTCAATTCCACAGCAACCCGGGGGGAGCTGTACTTTGCTTTGGCCTCAGAAATTCAGGAGATGTTTATAGGGATGATAGACAGGGAGGTGGCTGGTAAATGGCATTTTCACTTTTCTGTTCTCTGGAGAAGATAGGTCTGTATCAGCCTAGTCCTGGAAGAGCCATTCAGTATAGCTGTGCAGCAATAGTCTGTGCATGTATAGTGAGGGAGCTGCGTGGTTAACGTGGGATGCGCTAAGGAAAGGGCCGACTGGCCAGGTTTTACTACAGTGGCTTTACTCAGAAAACACACCAGATTTCAGTGGCTTACAACAGCTTCAATGTTTATGTTTCTCACCTGTAGGAGGTAAGTCAGCTTCAGTGATTCTGCTTTAGGCTGTGGGTCTGGTTCAAGTCTGCCCCACATGGTTCTCATGCTGGGACCAGCATGGTCGATGGCACAGGTTCAAGAAGCCAAGCTAAACTATGCAAGTGCATTGAAAACCTCTGTTCAGGTGACATACATTAATATTCCATTGGCAAACAAATCACACAGTCAAGTCCATCAGTGGGTCCCGAAAATGTACTCTGACTATTCTACTAGGTACCTGGCAAAGCCCCACGGCAAAGGCTATGCAGGTTTAATTCTATTGCAGGGAGAAAGTGGAGAATTGAGAGCAGTAATCCAGACTCCCACAGGGCCTATCTTTGCTGTTTGGTGGCACCAGTGAGTTACCATGGAGACATCTTGAATGAAAAGGGAGAAACTCAATGGTAAGGGCAAGAAGCAGAAGATCCTTCCTTTGTTACTGTTACTTTGAAACAGATTTCTTGATTTTCACCCTTGAGGCTGAATTTGAGGTTCCTAGATTTTTACCTCCAGGCTAAATTTGAGACTTTTAGAGGCTCAAATTACTGGATCAAGAACGTTTCCCTGTCTGGCAGAAAGCAACAAGGCTGAGAACTTGAGCATGGAGAGCTTGTAAAATGCAGTATCCTCGCCTGGCTTAAGAAGAGAAGGCACCTTTATCAGGTTTGCCTTAAAAAAAAAAAAAAGATAGGTTTTCCTTGCTCTGTTTTTATGAACTTGGTTCTGTGATAACTTCTTTTCATGTCTAAGAATTAAAGCAACAATAAATCCCCCAAACTAATTTAGGATTAGTGTACCTGCAACTATGGGAGAATGAGAATTCCACATAATTGATATTTCTGTGTAATGGAAACTGCCCCTTCAAGTGCCAAAACAAGTCTTTATTTTTGCCACCTAAAAAAATCAAATTGTTCTAGAGCATATCATTAATTATCAGTCTTAAAAATCAAATAGTTTTCTTCTAAAATGAAATGTGTATTGAAAACAAAAACAAACCCAAAGAATCCGAGACCTAATTTAATCTTTTCTAAAACTAAGAATATTTATCTTTGTTTATTAGTTTGGAGCACAATTTAGTTTCCCCTTTTCTGTTTATGTCTGTTCTTTTTATTAGTCCTTTAAAAAAAATGCTTTGAGGAAGAGATTAGAACAAGTAATTATCTTTTTTTTTGTTTGGTGTTCTTATTTTTATTATAACCAATACATTTCAAGGTAAATTGTATTTGTTTTCTATCTTACATGTAATTTGATTCCTTATACATACATTGTTCGTAGATTGATTCTAACAGTTGAAACCAAGTAAATATTTACATTTTTATGAATATTCATTATAGAGTTAAGCTGTGTACCATGATTATGTTTTCTTTCTTTTTTCTTTTATTGTTAGATCATAGCTGTGTACATTAGTGCAATCAAGGGGTACAATGTGCTGGTTTCATATACAATCTGAAATATTCTCATCAAACTGTTCAACGTAGCCTTCATGGCATTTTCTTAGTTATTGTATGTAGACATTTGTATTCTGCCTTTAGTGAGTTTCGCCTGTACCCATTCTAAGATGCACCGTAGGTGTGGCCCCACCCATTACCTTCCCTCCACCATAACCTCCCCCCTCCCTTCCCCTTCCTTGGCCCTTTCCTCATAGTCTTGGGCTATATTTGGGTTATAGCCTTCATGTGAAAGTTATAATTTAGCTTCATAGTAGGGCTGAGTACATTGGATACTTTTTCTTCCATTCCTGAGATACTTTGCTAAGAAGAATATGTTCCAGCTCCATCCATGTAAACATGAAAGAGGTAAAGTCACCATCTTTCTTTAAGGCTGCATAATATTCCATGGTATACATGTACCACAATTTGCTAGTCCATTCGTGGGTCGATGGGCACTTGGGCTTCTTCCATGACTTAGCAATTGTGAATTGGGCTGCCATAAACATTCTGGTACAGATGTCTTTGTTATATTGTGGTTGTTGGTCTTCTGGGTAGAAACCTAGTAAAGGAATTATAGGATCGAATGGCAGGTCTATTTTTAGGTCTCTAGGTATTCTCCAAACATCCTTCCAGAAGGAACATATTAGTGTGCATTCCCACCAGCAGTGTAGAAGTGTGCCCTTTTCTCCACATCCACGCCAACATCTCTGGTTTGGGGATTTTGTTATGTGGGCTACTCTTACTGGGGTTAGGTGATATCTCAAAGTAGTTTTGATTTGCATTTCTCTGATGATTAAAAATGATGAGCTTTTTTTCATGTGTTTGTAGATCCTGCGTCTGTCTTCTTTAGAGAAGTTTCTCTTCAAGTCCCTTGCCCACCCTGAATGGGATCACGTGTTCTTTTCTTGCTAATACGTTTGGGTTCTCTGTGGATTCTGGTTATTAGACCTTTATTGGAGGTATAACCTGCAATTATTTTATCCCATTCTGAGGGCTGTCTGCTTGCTTTACTTACTATGTTCTTGGCTGTGCAGAAGCTTTTTAGTTTGATCAGGTCCCAGTAGTGTATTTTTGATACTGCTTCAATTGCCTGGGGAGTCCTCCTCATAAAATATTCACCCAGGCCGATTCCTTCAAGAGTTTTCCCTGCACTTTCTTCAAGTATTTTTATAGTTTTGTGTCTTAAGTTTAAATCTTTTATCCAGTGAGAGTCTATCTTAGTTAATGGTGAAAGGTGTGGGTCCAGTTTCAATCTTCTACAGGTTGTCAGCCAGTTCACCCAGCACCATTTGTTAAATAGGGAATCCTTTCCCCACTGAATGTTTTTAATTGGCTTGTCAAAGATCAAATAATGGTAAGTAGCTGGATTCATCTCTTGGTTCTCTATTCTGTTCCAGACATCTACTTCTCTGTTTTTGTGCCAGTACCATGCTGTTTTGATCACTATTGATTTATAGTACAGTCTCAGGTCTGGTAGCGTGATTCCTCCTGCTCTGTTTCTATTGCTGAGTAATGTTTTGGCTATTCGAGGTTTTTTCTGATTCCATATAAAATGAAGTATTATTTTTTCAAGATCTTTAAAATATGACAATGGAGCTTTAATTGGAATTGCATTAAAATTATATGTTGCTTTGGGTAGTATAGACATTTTAACAATGTTGATTCTTCCCAGCCATGAGCATGGTATGTTTTCCATTTGTTAACATCTTCAGCTATTTCTTTTCTTAAAGTTTCATAGTTCTCTTTGTAGAGATCTTTCACATCCTTTGTTAGGTATACTCCCAAATAGTTCATCTTCTTTGGCACTACTGTGAAAGGAATAGAGTCCTTGACTGTTTTCTCGGCTTGGTTATTGTTGGTATATACAAAGGCTACAGATTTATGGGTGTTGTTTTGTAGCCTGAGACATTGCTGTATTCCTTAATCACTTCTAAAAGTTTTGTAGTAGAATCCCTAGTGTTTTCCAGATATACGATCATATCGTCTGCGAGGAGTGAAAGTTTGATCTCTTCTGACCCTATGTGGATACCCTTGATTGCCTTTTCTTCCCTAATTGCAATGGCTAAAACTTCCATTACAATGTTAAAGAGCAATCGAGACAATGGGCAACCTTGCCTGGTTCCTGATCTAAGTGGAAGTGATTTCAATTTAACTCCATTCAATACGATATTGGCTGTGGGTTTCCTGTAGATGGCCTCTATTAGTTTAAGAAATGTTCCTTCTATACCAATTTTCTTAAGTGTTCTGATCATGAAGGGATGCTGGATATTATCAAAAGCTTTTTTTGCATTGATTGAAAGAATCGGGTGGCGCCTGTGGCTCAAGGAGTAGGGTGCCAGTCCCATATGCCAGAGGTGGCGGGTTCAAACCCAGTCCCGGCCAAAAAAACCACAAAAAAAAAAAAAAAAAAAAAAAAAAGAGTCTGTCTCAAAAAAAAAAAAAAGAAAGAAAACAAAACAAAAAAACAAAAAAGGCTCAAGGAGTAGAGTGAAAGAATCATATGGTCCTTATTTTTTAGTTTGTTTATGTGCTGAATTACATTTATAGATTTACGTATATTGAACCAGCCTTGAGACCCTGGGACAAATCCCACTTGGTCGTGGTGTATAATTTTTTTGATGTGTTGTTGGATTCTGTTTGTTAGGATCTTATTGAGTATTTTAGCATCAATATTCATTAGTGATATTGGTCTATAATTTTCTTTTCTTGTTGGGTCTTTCCCTGGTTTGGGGATCAAGGCGATGTTTGCTTCGTAGAATGTGTTGGGTAATATTCCTTCTTTTTCTATATTTTGGAAGAGGTTTAGTAATATAGGTACTAGTTCTTCTTTAAAGATTTGGTAGAATTCTGACGTAAAGCCATCTTGTCCTGGGCTTTTCTTTTTAGGGAGATTTTGTATAGTTGATGCTATTTCAGAACTTGATATAGGCCTGTTCAACATTTCCACTTCATTCTGGCTAAGTCTTGGTAGGTGGCGTACTTCCAGGTATTGGTCGATTTCTTTCAGATTTTCATATTTCTGCGAGTAGAGTTTCTTGCAGTATTCGTTAAAGATTTTTTTGAATTTCTGAGGGGTCTGTTGTTATTTCATCGTTACCATTTCTGATTGACGAAATTAGAGATTTTACTCTTTTTTTCCTGGTTAGGTTGGCCAAAGGTTTATCTATGTTATTGATCTTTTCAAAAAACCAACTTTTGGATTTATTGATCTGTTGTATAATTCTTTTGTTTTCAACTTCATTTAATTCTGCTCTAATTTTGGTTATTTCTTTTCTTCTGCTGGGTTTGGGGTTGGAGTGTTCTTCCTTCTCCAGTTGCTTGAGATGTCCCATTAAGTTATTAACTTCCTCTCTTTCTGTTTTCTTGAGGAAGGCTTGCAGTGCTATAAATTTCCCTTTGCAGTACCCCAGAGGTTCTGGTAATTTGTGTCTTGATTGTTGTTTTGTTCCAAAAATTTGGTGATTTCCTTCTTAATCTCATCTGTAACCCATCTATCCTTCAGCATAAGGTTGTTTAGCTTCCATGGTTTTGTATGGGTATGCAGGTTCCTGTTGTTATTGAGTTCAACTTTTATTCCATGATGGTCTGAGAAGATGTAAGGAATAATTTCTATTTTTTTAAATTTGCTGAGGTTAGATTTGTGGCCTAGGATGTGGTCGATTTTGGAGTATGTTCCGTGGGCTGATGAGAAGAATGTGTATTCAGTTTTGTTGGGATGAAATGTTCTGTAGATGTCTGTTAAGTCCAGATGTTGAATGGTTATGTTTAAATCTAAAATTTCTTTGCTTAGCTTCTTTTTTGGAGGATCTATCCAGCACTGCTAAAGGGGTGTTAAAATCTCCCACTACTATGGAACTGGAGGAAATCAAGTTGCTCATGTCTGTTAGAGTTTCTCTTATAAATTGAGGTGCGTTCTGGTTGGGTGCATAAATATTAATAATTGAAATCTCATCATATTGAGTATTACCTTTAACAAATATGAAGTGTCCATCCTTATCCTTCCTTATTTTGGTTGGTTTAAAGCCTATCGCGTCTGCGAATAGGATTGCAACGCCTGCTTTTTTCTGCTTTCCATTTGCCTGGAGTATAGATGACCATCCCTTCACCTTGAGTCTATATTTGTCCTTTAATGTAAGACGCGATTCTTGTATGCAGCAGATATCTGGCTTGAGTTTTTGTATCCAGTCAGCCAACCTCTGCCTCTTTAGAGGACAGTTTAAACCATTCACGTTAGTTGAGAATATTGATAAGCCTTTCGAGAGTCCGGTGGACATTTTTAATCCTTTTGCGACTGTGGAAGTTGGAATTTGATCACAATTTTCTGGGTGGGTTTACTTTTGTGGTGGAGGATTACACTGGTCTTTATGGAGGATAGGTCTGAGAATATCCTGGAGAGCTGGTTTAGTTATGGAAAATTTCTTCAACATGTGAATGTCTTTAAAGTTTTTAATTTCTCCATCATAAATGAAACTCAGTTAAGCTGGGTACAGGATCCTGGGTTGAAAGTTATTTTGTTTGAGGAGATTAAAAGTCGATGACCATCCTCTTCTGGCTTGAAAGGTTTCAGCAGAGCGATCTGCAGTTATTCTAATATTCTTGCCCTTGTAGGTGATGGTTTTCTTTCGTCTGGCTGCTTTCAGAATTTTCTTCTTCATATTAAAGTTAGTGAAATTGATTATGATGTGTCTGGGGGATGTCTTATTTGGGTTGAGTCGTGCTGGAGTTCTGAAACTGTCTGCTATCTGAATTTCAGAATCTCTTGGCATGTCTGGAAAGTTCTCCTTCATAATCTCATGGACAAGAGACTTTGTGCCTTGTGAAGTCACTTTGTCGCTTTCGGGGATCCCTATAAGACGAATATTTGTTTTCTTCGAATTATCCCAGAGCTCTCTGAGAGAGTGATCTGTTTTTGCCCTCCATTTCTCTTCCTCTTTGAGACTTTGGGAGCGTTCGAAAGCTTTGTCTTCAGTGTCAGAAATCCTTTCTTCGGCTTGCTCCATTCTGTTACCGAGGGATTCTACTGTGTTTCTCAGATCTTTGAGGGCTGCAACTTCTTGTCTCAATGTGTCAAAATCTTTGGTCATTTGGTCTTTGAATTTGTTGAATTCTTGAGATATCTTTTGGGCTACTGCTTGCGATTCTAATTCGATCTTATTTGCTATCCAGATTCTGAATTCGATTTCTGACATCTCAGCTATTTGTTTGTGCATGGGATCTTGTGCTGTGTCTGCCTCATTGATCCTTGGGGGAGTTGATCTACTCTGCTTATTCATATTGCCAGAGTTTTTCTGTTGATTTCGCCTCATGATTGTTTTTCACCGTTGCCTCTGGCCGTCCTCAGAGTTGGGGAGGTGTCTCTCCAAGATTAGACCCCAGCGGGATCACTCTATTGTTGCTGGATCTTTGTAGGGAGTGGCCCTGTGTAGTTTCTCTGGGGCTGCCCCAGCCAGGGAGTTCTGGTTGTGGAAGCAGCTCTGGAGTGTGACACACCCACACCCGGATCCAGCAACAGGGCGGTTCTGGGATCTTTTGTTGTGTTTGTTCACCTGCTCTGCCATGGGAGCCTGTATGACATGTTTCCTTGTGTAGTAGGGACTCCAGCTAACACATAGTGCAGGGTGTACTCTTTTTGTTTCTCTGTGGGCCATGTGTTTTGTTGTGAATGTGTAATTGTGTATTGTATTTGCATGGTTGTGCTTACAGGAAAATGGCAGGGAGAAGGCACGTAAGTGACAATGATATTACAATGTAGATTTTTGAGGACAATGAGGTTGAAGGACAGTTTAGTGATGAAAGTGAGCATGAAGAAACTCTTCCTATATGCCGTAATACTAGTTCCAGTGAATCTCGAACTAGTGATGAGGAAGAAATTGACGGATAATATACAACCCCTAACAAGTAGCTAGAAGTTTTATCGGGATGGTGATCTTAACAGGGATTCACCCTTCTGTAAAGTGCTTGGCCAAAAACTGAACTTGAATATTTCTAGCTCTTTTTCTCAGATGATCTTATTGGTGTAATTGTGACTGCAGAAAATATGTTTATAGTAGAAAAAATACAGAAGGTAATTTCACTAACAAAACACTTGATGTGACACTCGTGAAGAGATGTTTCATCAGAAGAAATGAAGATGTTTTTTGATGTCATATTGAATGTGGCTCTCTGAATTTGAAATATGTTGGTAAGACAGTTGACTATTTTTCCAAAGATTGGCTAGAGTAAATCCAGTCCTTCAAGGATGTTTTCTTTTGTCTCAGTTTTTTCCAGATATCTCAGATGCTACATTTATTTACTCCCACAGCTCAATGGAGTGTTACATACTGGAGGGAGCAAGGTGAAGAATGTTAGTGAGAATACTGACAATAAATTTAAAGAATGTTGTGTACCAGGAGGAAATGCAGCTATAGCTGAGAGCACAGTAGTTTTCAAAGAATTCAGTACAAGTGTGTATAAGCCAAAGAAGCCTACAAAGAGGGGGCTACGAATTTTTTGCTTGTGTGATTCAGAAAATGGTTGTGTTTTCTTACATTCCCTACTATGGCAAGACAACAACAGCAAGTCTTATTTGGCCTGATTTGCATTTGCGTCTCAAACAGTGATTCCTTTGGCACAAGTTTTGAAAGAACATACGAGTGATTCAGGCTATCACATCTACACTGACAGCTTCTACACAAGCCCTCAACTTCTTCGGGAATTGCATAAAATGAAAATACATATAACAGGAAGAGTTATGGCTTCTAGGATCTGAAAGAGAAGAAACTTCACAAGCATGAATTATGTCCCTACCAATGTGATATGAAAATGATATACCTCTCATTCCATGACGAGAGCTTAATGACAATGTTGAGTATATTCCTTGGGCCTCAAACACAGTTGATCACTGGTTATAGGAAGAAAGAGCCTGTTCAGTTTGAAGAGCCAACAGGTATTTTATTTTACTTATTTATTTTTTGAGACAGAGCCTCAAGCTGTCGTTCTGGGTAGAGTGCTGTGGCATCACAGCTCACAGCAACCTCCAACTCCTGGACTCAAAAGATTGTCCTGCCTCTGCCTCCCAAGTAGCTAGGACTACAGGCACCCGTCACAACACCCAACTATTTTTTGGTTGTAGCGGTCATTGTTGTTTGGCGGGCCCAGGCTAGATTCGAACCCGCCAGCTCAGGTGTATGTAGCTGGTACTTTAGCTGCTTAAGCCACAGACGCTGAGCCTCAACAGCATTTTAGAATATACAAAGTTTATAGGAAGAGTGAACAGAGTTGATCACTTAAAGATTCACAAGGAGATCCTACAAATGGTGAAAAAATTATTCTTCTGGCTGATAGAAGTTGCAGTTGTGAACAGCTACATCCTTTATTCATTAGAAAAAGGGCAGACGTACATTTCTTGCAAGAGAAATCTCATCACTTAGCTTGTGAGCACTGTGAGGAATAGAAATTCAAGAAAGAGGGAAAGACCATCATCTTCTGACACTCAGGGAAAGCTGAATGGGAAGATGCATTTTATAATGTAAAATGAAAAAATATCCACAGAGGATTGCTTGGTTTGCAGCAGATGAAACGAGAAAGGTGGCAGGAGAGAAACCATTTTCTACTCTGAGATATGCAAGAGGAAGCCTGGACTGCATCCTGGAGATTGCTTCAAGAAGTATCACACTCAGAAAAATTATAAACAAAAATAAACAAGAACAACTTTCATTATTTTATGTAACCTAAAATAGATAATAAAATCATCAGGTGAGTTCATATTTATGTTTTTCTCTTTTAAAAACTGTAGGATAATTACAAGTAATCCACCAACCTCTTTCCTGCCCTAAATAAATAAGAGCTGGGGAGTATGTGGGTGCAGAAAAATTGGATCGGAATGGGTACCAGACAGAACAATTATAAGTCATGTCTAGGCTTTGTTAAATGTTTTGAAGAGAGAACACCTACCTCCCAGGATGGAATTATTTGAGGCAAGAAGCTGATAATGAATGCTTTCAGAAAATCCAGAGCTTGTTGATTTTATGTTTCTCTGGGACCCCACAAAATCAACTATAGAGAATTATATTAGAAAAACAAACATCTGGGCCAGAAAGCAAAAGGCAGGTGGAGGTGAAAGCACTCAGGCCCAGTAAGTGAGACAAGAGAGTGAAGCAACACAAGTAGCTGGCTGAACTTTACATCTTTCTGGGAGTTACAGGGGAATATGGAGCCCCAAAGGAACCTTCCACTACTGTAGAAAAAGGCACAGCAGAAGAAAGTAATTCAAGACTTGAAATTCATAGGGAAGATAGAGGCCAACTAACAGCTTCCTTGCAACTGGGCACAGTAAGTCTGGGGATATAAGACTCCAGGCATCTCTGGCTGGTGGGATCTGCCTATAATCATCCCTTTGAGGATACAGGGAGTCAGCAAGGGACTTCTGGACCCCAAGAGGAGGACAAAACAGTGGAAAACTGGCAAGTGGTTGCGTGTGTTCGATTGACCTAATCCCGCTGGCAGCCGTAAGTACAAGCAGCACTGAGACTGCAAACCGGAAGGGCCTTACCTGTGACCTGTTTTGGTGTTTTTAGACGTGGCACTCAGTTGAACTGCCTTGGCAAGAGCTTGCGCATAAGTGCAGAGAACTTTGGGCATTGTCTAGGGCCCCAGACTGAGCCGCTGAGCCAGACGAAGCAAACAGTGTTCGGCTGTGGGTCACAGGGAGCCATTGTGAGAGAACTGCCCCTGCAAGCTCTGCCCTCAGGGTCACAGAGCAAGGATTGGGTCACAGAGCAAGTAACCTAGTGACTAAACAGCCTAAAGGCAGGGACTGAGCTGCCTTACAGCCTTAACCCTCAGTGGCAGAGTGAGACAGATTTTGGCACACTGGAGCCTCAGGCTCTTGCCCTGGGTAGAGTGCCATGGCATCACAGCTCACAGCAACCTTAAACTCCTGGGCTTGGCGCCGCCCGGACCTCCATAAGAGCTGCACCGTGAGCCCTGACCTGCGACCCGAGCCCACCGGGACTCTGCATGCCCTGAAAAGGAACTGTGGGAGCCACGCAACCCTGCATCCTCCCTCCTGTACCTTTCCTGCCTCCACACAGGCCCGCTCATCTGGCCAGGGACTCAGGTAGCCGCGTGCCCTACGGAGTCCTCTCTGCCTCTGCACAGAGCCCTTCTCCTGACCAGAGACTGCTGGAGCCTTGGGCTCTCTGTGCCAAAGTCACTGGGTGCCACGCACCCCCAGAACCCTGCACACCACCTCCCGCCCTGTTGCTGGATCCGGGTGTGGGTGTGTCACACTCCAGAGCTGCTTCCACAACCAGAACTCCCTGGCTGGGGCAGCCCCAGAGAAACTACACAGGGCCACTCCCTACAAAGATCCAGCAACAATAGAGTGATCCCGCTGGGGTCTAATCTTGGAGAGACACCTCCCCAACTCTGAGGACGGCCAGAGGCAACGGTGAAAAACAATCATGAGGCGAAATCAACAGAAAAACTCTGGCAATATGAATAAGCAGAGTAGATCAACTCCCCCAAGGATCAATGAGGCAGACACAGCACAAGATCCCATGCACAAACAAATAGCTGAGATGTCAGAAATCGAATTCAGAATCTGGATAGCAAATAAGATCGAATTAGAATCGCAAGCAGTAGCCCAAAAGATATCTCAAGAATTCAACAAATTCAAAGACCAAATGACCAAAGATTTTGACACATTGAGACAAGAAGTTGCAGCCCTCAAAGATCTGAGAAACACAGTAGAATCCCTCGGTAACAGAATGGAGCAAGCCGAAGAAAGGATTTCTGACACTGAAGACAAAGCTTTCGAACGCTCCCAAAGTCTCAAAGAGGAAGAGAAATGGAGGGCAAAAACAGATCACTCTCTCAGAGAGCTCTGGGATAATTCGAAGAAAACAAATATTCGTCTTATAGGGATCCCCGAAAGCGACAAAGTGACTTCACAAGGCACAAAGTCTCTTGTCCATGAGATTATGAAGGAGAACTTTCCAGACATGCCAAGAGATTCTGAAATTCAGATAGCAGACAGTTTCAGAACTCCAGCACGACTCAACCCAAATAAGACATCCCCCAGACACATCATAATCAATTTCACTAACTTTAATATGAAGAAGAAAATTCTGAAAGCAGCCAGACGAAAGAAAACCATCACCTACAAGGGCAAGAATATTAGAATAACTGCAGATCGCTCTGCTGAAACCTTTCAAGCCAGAAGAGGATGGTCATCGACTTTTAATCTCCTCAAACAAAATAACTTTCAACCCAGGATCCTGTACCCAGCTTAACTGAGTTTCATTTATGACGGAGAAATTAAAAACTTTAAAGACATTCACATGTTGAAGAAATTTTCCATAACTAAACCAGCTCTCCAGGATATTCTCAGACCTATCCTCCATAAAGACCAGTGTAATCCTCCACCACAAAAGTAAACCCACCCAGAAAATTGTGATCAAATTCCAACTTCCACAGTCGCAAAAGGATTAAAAATGTCCACCGGACTCTCGAAAGGCTTATCAATATTCTCAACTAACGTGAATGGTTTAAACTGTCCTCTAAAGAGGCAGAGGTTGGCTGACTGGATACAAAAACTCAAGCCAGATATCTGCTGCATACAAGAATCGCGTCTTACATTAAAGGACAAATATAGACTCAAGGTGAAGGGATGGTCATCTATACTCCAGGCAAATGGAAAGCAGAAAAAAGCAGGCGTTGCAATCCTATTCGCAGACGCGATAGGCTTTAAACCAACCAAAATAAGGAAGGATAAGGATGGACACTTCATATTTGTTAAAGGTAATACTCAATATGATGAGATTTCAATTATTAATATTTATGCACCCAACCAGAACGCACCTCAATTTATAAGAGAAACTCTAACAGACATGAGCAACTTGATTTCCTCCAGTTCCATAGTAGTGGGAGATTTTAACACCCCTTTAGCAGTGCTGGATAGATCCTCCAAAAAAGAAGCTAAGCAAAGAAATTTTAGATTTAAACATAACCATTCAACATCTGGACTTAACAGACATCTACAGAACATTTCATCCCAACAAAACTGAATACACATTCTTCTCATCAGCCCACGGAACATACTCCAAAATCGACCACATCCTAGGCCACAAATCTAACCTCAGCAAATTTAAAAAAATAGAAATTATTCCTTACATCTTCTCAGACCATCATGGAATAAAAGTTGAACTCAATAACAACAGGAACCTGCATACCCATACAAAACCATGGAAGCTAAACAACCTTATGCTGAAGGATAGATGGGTTACAGATGAGATTAAGAAGGAAATCACCAAATTTTTGGAACAAAACAACAATCAAGACACAAATTACCAGAACCTCTGGGGTACTGCAAAGGGAAATTTATAGCACTGCAAGCCTTCCTCAAGAAAACAGAAAGAGAGGAAGTTAATAACTTAATGGGACATCTCAAGCAACTGGAGAAGGAAGAACACTCCAACCCCAAACCCAGCAGAAGAAAAGAAATAACCAAAATTAGAGCAGAATTAAATGAAGTTGAAAACAAAAGAATTATACAACAGATCAATAAATCCAAAAGTTGGTTTTTTGAAAAGATCAATAACATAGATAAACCTTTGGCCAACCTAACCAGGAAAAAAAGAGTAAAATCTCTAATTTCGTCAATCAGAAATGGTAACGATGAAATAACAACAGACCCCTCAGAAATTCAAAAAAATCTTTAACGAATACTGCAAGAAACTCTACTCGCAGAAATATGAAAATCTGAAAGAAATCGACCAATACCTGGAAGTACGCCACCTACCAAGACTTAGCCAGAATGAAGTGGAAATGTTGAACAGGCCTATATCAAGTTCTGAAATAGCATCAACTATACAAAATCTCCCTAAAAAGAAAAGCCCAGGACAAGATGGCTTTACGTCAGAATTCTACCAAATCTTTAAAGAAGAACTAGTACCTATATTACTAAACCTCTTCCAAAATATAGAAAAAGAAGGAATATTACCCAACACATTCTACGAAGCAAACATCGCCTTGATCCCCAAACCAGGGAAAGACCCAACAAGAAAAGAAAATTATAGACCAATATCACTAATGAATATTGATGCTAAAATACTCAATAAGATCCTAACAAACAGAATCCAACAACACATCAAAAAAATTATACACCACGACCAAGTGGGATTTGTCCCAGGGTCTCAAGGCTGGTTCAATATACGTAAATCTATAAATGTAATTCAGCACATAAACAAACTAAAAAATAAGGACCATATGATTCTTTCACTCTACTCCTTGAGCCTTTTTTGTTTTTTTGTTTTGTTTTCTTTCTTTTTTTTTTTTTTGAGACAGACTCTTTTTTTTTTTTTTTTTTTTTTTTTGTGGTTTTTTTGGCCGGGACTGGGTTTGAACCCGCCACCTCTGGCATATGGGACTGGCACCCTACTCCTTGAGCCACAGGCGCCACCCGATTCTTTCAATCAATGCAAAAAAAGCTTTTGATAATATCCAGCATCCCTTCATGATCAGAACACTTAAGAAAATTGGTATAGAAGGAACATTTCTTAAACTAATAGAGGCCATCTACAGGAAACCCACAGCCAATATCGTATTGAATGGAGTTAAATTGAAATCACTTCCACTTAGATCAGGAACCAGGCAAGGTTGCCCATTGTCTCGATTGCTCTTTAACATTGTAATGGAAGTTTTAGCCATTGCAATTAGGGAAGAAAAGGCAATCAAGGGTATCCACATAGGGTCAGAAGAGATCAAACTTTCACTCCTCGCAGACGATATGATCGTATATCTGGAAAACACTAGGGATTCTACTACAAAACTTTTAGAAGTGATTAAGGAATACAGCAATGTCTCAGGCTACAAAACAACACCCATAAATCTGTAGCCTTTGTATATACCAACAATAACCAAGCCGAGAAAACAGTCAAGGACTCTATTCCTTTCACAGTAGTGCCAAAGAAGATGAACTATTTGGGAGTATACCTAACAAAGGATGTGAAAGATCTCTACAAAGAGAACTATGAAACTTTAAGAAAAGAAATAGCTGAAGATGTTAACAAATGGAAAACATACCATGCTCATGGCTGGGAAGAATCAACATTGTTAAAATGTCTATACTACCCAAAGCAACATATAATTTTAATGCAATTCCAATTAAAGCTCCATTGTCATATTTTAAAGATCTTGAAAAAATAATACTTCATTTTATATGGAATCAGAAAAAACCTCGAATAGCCAAAACATTACTCAGCAATAGAAACAGAGCAGGAGGAATCACGCTACCAGACCTGAGACTGTACTATAAATCAATAGTGATCAAAACAGCATGGTACTGGCACAAAAACAGAGAAGTAGATGTCTGGAACAGAATAGAGAACCAAGAGATGAATCCAGCTACTTACCATTATTTGATCTTTGACAAGCCAATTAAAAACATTCAGTGGGGAAAGGATTCCCTATTTAACAAATGGTGCTGGGTGAACTGGCTGACAACCTGTAGAAGATTGAAACTGGACCCACACCTTTCACCATTAACTAAGATAGACTCTCACTGGATAAAAGATTTAAACTTAAGACACAAAACTATAAAAATACTTGAAGAAAGTGCAGGGAAAACTCTTGAAGGAATCGGCCTGGGTGAATATTTTATGAGGAGGACTCCCCAGGCAATTGAAGCAGTATCAAAAATACACTACTGGGACCTGATCAAACTAAAAAGCTTCTGCACAGCCAAGAACATAGTAAGTAAAGCAAGCAGACAGCCCTCAGAATGGGATAAAATAATTGCAGGTTATACCTCCAATAAAGGTCTAATAACCAGAATCCACAGAGAACCCAAACGTATTAGCAAGAAAAGAACACGTGATCCCATTCAGGGTGGGCAAGGGACTTGAAGAGAAACTTCTCTAAAGAAGACAGACGCAGGATCTACAAACACATGAAAAAAAGCTCATCATTTTTAATCATCAGAGAAATGCAAATCAAAACTACTTTGAGATATCACCTAACCCCAGTAAGAGTAGCCCACATAACAAAATCCCCAAACCAGAGATGTTGGCGTGGATGTGGAGAAAAGGGCACACTTCTACACTGCTGGTGGGAATGCACACTAATATGTTCCTTCTGGAAGGATGTTTGGAGAATACCTAGAGACCTAAAAATAGACCTGCCATTCGATCCTATAATTCCTTTACTAGGTTTCTACCCAGAAGACCAACAACCACAATATAACAAAGACATCTGTACCAGAATGTTTATGGCAGCCCAATTCACAATTGCTAAGTCATGGAAGAAGCCCAAGTGCCCATCGACCCACGAATGGACTAGCAAATTGTGGTACATGTATACCATGGAATATTATGCAGCCTTAAAGAAAGATGGTGACTTTACCTCTTTCATGTTTACATGGATGGAGCTGGAACATATTCTTCTTAGCAAAGTATCTCAGGAATGGAAGAAAAAGTATCCAATGTACTCAGCCCTACTATGAAGCTAAATTATAACTTTCACATGAAGGCTATAACCCAAATATAGCCCAAGACTATGAGGAAAGGGCCAAGGAAGGGGAAGGGAGGGGGGAGGTTATGGTGGAGGGAGGGTAATGGGTGCGGCCACACCTACGGTGCATTTTAGAATGGGTACAGGTGAAACTCACTAAAGGCAGAATACAAACGTCTACATACAATAACTAAGAAAATGCCATGAAGGCTATGTTGAACAGTTTGATGAGAATATTTCAGATTGTATATGAAACCAGCACATTGTACCCCTTGATTGCACTAATGTACACAGCTATGATCTAACAATAAAAAAAAAAAAGAAAAGATGGGCGGCGCCTGTGGCTCAGTGAGTAGGGTGCCCGTCCCTTATGCCGGAGGTGGCGGGTTCAAACCCAGCCCCGGCCAAAAAAACCACCAAAAAATAAAGACTTGAAATTCAAACACAGGATCTCAAATATATGAAAACCGAATTAGTACAGCCTTTCTGGAAAGAAGTATGGAGAGTCCTCAAAGAACTGAAAGTAGACCTTCCATTTGATCCTGCAATCCCATGACTAGGCATAAAGGAAGAAAAGTCGTTTTACCACGAGGATGTTCATAGCAGCACAATTAATAATTGCAAAGATGCAGAAACAACTCAAGTGCTTGTCAACACGTGAATGGCAAAAAACAGATGGGAGATTTTGTATCGTTTGTAACAACTTGGATGGATTTGGAGAATATTCTCCTGAATAAAGTATTATAGGAATGGAAAGTCAAGCATCACATGTTCTCAATATTAAATTGAAACAAGTAGATTAACAGAGAGAAAACTGCAATTAAATTCAAGAAGGGGTAGGGAGAGGGTTCAGCCAGTTCCTACCCAAAGGGAACAATGTACAGGTGTATGGCACAACTACAGCTGGGACTTTACCTTACAAATGCAAACAATGTAACCTAATTGTGTTTACCCTCAGGTTAATCTGAAATTAAAAAAAAAGAAAAAGAAAAAGAAAAACTAAATAAAGCCTTGGATTTTAGGAAAAGCAAATCGTCTCTATGGGCATGGACAGATGCTTCAGTCTGGAGTCTGCTGGGGAGATTTCAGTTGAAACAAATGTGGGGACATGTAACAGGCAGATGGCAAAGCCCAGGGGCAATTTCCAATAAATGCTGGTGGCGAGAATGGCTTTCTGGGTGCTTCTCTGCCGAATCTCAGCTCTGTGCAGGCTTGGGCAATTCTACTGCAAGAGGAGGAGAGGGCTAAAAATAGCTGCTCAGAAGGGAGTGTGGCAGCTGTGTTGCCAGGCAGAGTGGTCAGGGACACAAGGTGAAATTGAAATTGAGAGGGCTGGAATAAGCTGCATGGCTAAGAAAGGAACCTAAAATAAAACATGATGACTTTGTGAAAAGGCAGGAATGTCTCAAGTGCCACCCTCTGAAGGAGAAGCCATTTTTCTTCTAGATGTATTAAATGTAAAATTCTCTAAATCTCACCTCTTGAGGGGAAATTCTTTCTGATGTGGTTTGTTTCTGTTATGGTCCCCAGTTAGATGACATGGAATGACTAGCTCATTTGTAGGGCTGGAAACAAAAGGGTTTCTCCACCTATTCTCTTTTTCCTGGATCCCACCATCTGAATCTTCGGTAATTGTAAATTTCAAGATTAAGCTTTGAGTTTATAGAAACATTGTGAGATTGGGGGGGAGGGCAGGATTTGGGATTGCTTGAGTTTCCAAATATGGTGGGTATGGGACTATTGCTATGACAGTCTTGTGAGTTGTATTTATTCTTTGGAGTCTTTAAAAGAGAGATGCAGTAGAGTCTTACTGTTGAACAGAATCAACATCTGAGGTATTAAAGGAATGACACTCATTCCAGTGGACATCAATAAGAGAGCAATTTGCTGAGCTGAACTTGACTCTACCAGGTACCAGTCTGAGAACACTCAGACAGAAACTGAGCATAATAAGAAATTGAGAGGGAAGAATTTTGGATTTTGCCTAAATATTTTTGACCTTTAATCTCAATTTTTTTTTTTTTTAAATTGAGATTGTTTCACTTTGTCACCTTTGGTAGAGTGCTGTGGTACCATAGCTTACAGCAACCTCAAACTTTTGGGCTCAAGCGATTTTCTTGCCTCAGCCTCCCTAGTAGCTGGGACAATAGGCATCTGCTACAATGCCTGGCTATTTTTTTTGTTTTGTTTTGTTTTTTTGTTTAGCAGGGCTGGGCCAGGTTCGATCCCACCAGTCCTGGAGCATGTGGCCAGTGCCCTAACCACTGAGCTACGGATGCTCAGTATAAACTCTAAATTTTAATTTACAAAGGTAAAAGACTTCAATTTTTGGACTTTTTTTGTGTGAGAGAGTCATCATAGGAAGAAGAGTGCATTCCAATGTGGGCCATATGCAGTGGCTGATGCCACTTTTGGGAGGCCAAGCCAGGAGGATCACTTGAGGTCAGGAGTTTGAGACCAGCCTGAGGAAGAGCAAGACCTTGACTTTACAAAATAGAACAATTAGCTGGGCATGGCTGCACATACCTGTAATCTCAGGTATTCAGGAGACTGAGTGAGGAGAATTGCTTAAGCCCAGGAGTTTGAGGCTGTAGTGAGCTATGAAGATACCACTGCACTCCAGCCTGGGTGACAGAGTGAGACCCTGTCTCAAAATATAAATAAATAAATAAATAAATAAATAAATAAAACTTTAAGACATCCTCTGTAGATATAGCATTTTTATTTATTTATTTTTTTGTAGAGACAGAGTCTCACTTTACTGCCTTCGATAGAGTGCCATGATGTCACAGGGCTCACAGCAACCTCTAGCTCTTGGGCTTCTGCGATTCTCCTGCCTCAGCCTCCCAAGCAGCTGGGACTACAGGCACCCGCCACAAGGCCGGGCTATTTTTTGGTTGCAGTTCAGCCGGGGCTGGGTTTGAACCCGCCACCCTCGGTATATGGGGCCGGCGCCCTACTCACTGAGCCACAGGCGCCACCCGATAAGCATTTTTAAATTGTGGTAAAATGAACATAAAATTTACCATTTTAAGAGAACAGTCAAGGCCAGGTTCAGCGGCTCATGCCTATAATCCTAATACTCTGGGAGGCCACGGTGGGTGGGTTGCCTGAGCTTAGGCGTTCCAGACAGCCTGAACAAGAGAGCAAGACTCCGTTTCTATTAAAAATAGGAAAATTAGCTGTGGCACAGTGGTCCCAGCTACTCAAGAGGCTGAGGCAAGAGGATTGCTGGAACCCAGGAGTTTGAGGTTGCTCTACCCAGGGCAACAGAGTGAGATTCTGTCTCAAAAAAAGAAAAAAGGAGAGACCAATTTAGTGTCATTACATACATTTATAATGCTGTGTGCATTAGTCAAGAGTTCTCCAGAGAAATAGAACCAAAAGGACATGTATCATTAGGATGGTTAATTTTAGGCATCAACTCGGCTGAATTAAGGAATACCTGGAAACTTGGTAAAGCAACATTTTTGGAAGAGTATGTGAATCTGTGTGGACAAGGTGAGGAAGATCCACCTTCACTCAGTGTGGGCAGCACCATCCAGTCTGCTGGGGTCGCAGAGAGGACAAAAACAGAGAGGAAGGCAAGTATGCCAAGCTGTCTTCTGGAGCCGGGTCACATTCTTCCTCTCCTGTCCTTGGACAACAACTGCAGTATCTCTGGCCTTTGGACACCAGGACTTAAACCAGAGGCCCCCTGGGTTGTCTGGACTTTGGCCTGAAAGTGAGAGTTAGTCCACTGGCTTTCCTCCATCTCAGGCTTTTGGACTTACGCTGAGTTATCCTACCAGGGACCTAAGATCCCCAACTTGCAGATGACCTGTTGTGGGACTCCTCAGCCTCCAAAATCACATGAGCTAAACCCCCTAATAAATCTCATTATCGTTATATACATGTATATCTCCTATTGATTCCATCTTTGTAGAGAACCCTGACGATCATAGAGATTTATTATAATGTTGATTAAAGACAAAAAGGAAACTTTTAAAGAATTAAAGTTAGTTTTATTCAGAAGTCTTACTGAGAATGCAGACTGAGGCCTGTCGCTGGGAGCAGCCCTTTAGAGAGGCTCTACCAGACTATTCCAGTATAGCAATTCAGCCTACTGCTTTATATACAGGTCGTGGGGGTTCAGTATTTGCAAAATCACATCAAACTGGCTCAGAAGTTATAGAATCACATTGAGATTTGGGTGTAAGAGTACATTTGCTTATAGATTACAGAAGCATAAATACTAACCCTGTCAGACATTATCTATGTGTAGGAGAAGGATTAGGGTCATTTATCTGTTAAGGAGTGTATTGACTTAAACAAGAGAATGAGGGTGCCATGTGCTCTGTCCTGTTTTGTTTTCAAAGCATTTCTCTGGAGAGCTGCTTGATCCCAGGCAGAGGAGTTCAAGCAGAAATCAGCTAAGATGCCCTTTTACGTTTGCTACTTTGTCACTCAATAGCAATTGGCTCACACAGTCATGGAGGACAAGAAGTTCCATGATGGTCTGTGTGCAAGCTGCAGAACCAGAAAAGCCAACTGTGTGATTCAGTTCAAGTCCAACAATTGTGTCGTG
Source organism: Nycticebus coucang (assembly GCF_027406575.1). Taxonomy (NCBI): domain Eukaryota; kingdom Metazoa; phylum Chordata; class Mammalia; order Primates; family Lorisidae; genus Nycticebus; species Nycticebus coucang. The sequence goes on along the minus strand of NC_069780.1, from coordinate 169,483,984 downwards.
CCCCCCTACACTGGAGAGAACCAACTGCTTTACTCAGTTCACCAATTTAAATGATGGTGTCTTTCCAAAACACCCTCACGGACATACCTGGAAATTATGTTTTGCCAGCTATCTGGATATCCCTAAGCCCAGTCAAAACGACAATAAAATTAACTGTCACTCTGTGCAACCATCACTACCATCTCCAACACTTTTTTCCTCTTCCCGAATCAAAGTTCCATAAGCACTGAGCAATTACTTCCCTTCCTTCTTCTCTCCAGCTCCTGGCAATTGCCATTGTATTTTCTGTCTTTAGGTTCCTCATATAAGTAGAATCACATGGTATTTGTATTTTTGTGATGATGTCTTCTTTCACTTGGAATAATGTCTTTAACCCTCATCCATGCTGTAGCATATTTCTGAATTTCCTTTCTTTTTAAGGGTGAATAATGTTCCATTATATGTATAAGCCTCATTTTGTTTATCAATTCATCTGTCAATGAACATTAGGGTTATTTCCGCCTTTTGGGTACTGCAAATAATGCTGCCATAAATAAGACAGTACAAATACCTGTTTGAGTATCTGCTTTCAATTCTTTTAAGTATAGACCTAGAAGTGAAATTGCTGGAGTATATGGTAATTCCATTTTTAATTTTTGGAGCTCATACTCTTTTCCACAGTAGCTGCACCATTTTAAAATTTAATTTAAAATTTAAAAAAGTTAATTTAATTTAATTTTATTTTTGTGAGATAGTGTCTCATTCTGTCACCCTGGGTAGAGTGCTGTGATGCCATGGCTCATAGCAACCTCAAACTCTTGGACTTGAGCAATCCTCTTGCTTCAGCCTCTCAAGTATCTGGGACTACCGGCATGTACCACCACAGCCAGCTAATTTTTCTATTTTTACTAGAGCTGGGGTCTCACTCTTGCTCAGGCTGGTCTCAAAACTCCCGAGTTCAAGCGATCCATCTGTCTCAGCCTCCCAGAGTGTTGGGATTACAGGCATGAGCCACTGTGCCCTGCTGGCTGTGCCATTTTACATTCCCACCATCAATGCACAAGGATTTTATTTCTCCACATACTTGTTCATATTTATTTTCTGTTTATTATTTTTTTTATAGTGGCTATCCTAAGGGGTGTGACTTGGTATCACATCATGATTTTGATTTGCATTTTCCTGATGCTGAGTGCTGCTGAGTATTTCTCCATGTGCTTATTGGTACATTTTCTGTGGAAAAATATCTATTCGAGTCTATTGCCCACTTTTAATCTTTTTTGTACTTTTTTTTTTTTTTTTTTGAGACCGAGTCTTACTGTATCACCTGGGCTAGAGTGTCATGGCCTCAGACACCATGCCAACAGTTTTTCTGTTTTTTTTTTTTTTTTTTTTTTTAGTAGAGACGGGTCTCACTTTGCTCAGGCTGGTCTTAAATTCTGAGCTCAAGTAATCCTCCTGTCTCCGCCTCCCAGAGTGCTAGGATTATAGCTATGAGTCACTGTGCATGGTGCTGTGCTTTTGTTTTGAGTTGTAGAAATTTTGTATATATTCTGGGTATTAATGTCTTATCAAATATATGAGTTGCAAATATTTTCTTCATTCCATATGTTGTCTTTTTACTCTGTTGATTGTGCCCTGTGCACAGATTTTCAGTTTGAAGTAGCAAACATAATTTGTAGAAAACAAAATTTATTTATTTTTGTTTTCATTGCCCATATATTTGGTGTCATATTTAATAAATCATTGCCAAATCCAAAGTCATGAAGCTTTCCCTCTGTGTTTTCTATTAAACATTTAATAGTTTTAGCTCATACATTTAGGTCTTTGATCCATTTTGAATTAATTTTTGTATGCAGTGTCAGGTAAATATCCAACTCCATTTATTTGCATGTGGATGTCTAATTTCTTCAGTGCCATATGTTGAGAAGACTGTCCCCTTCCCACTGAATGTTCCTGGCAATACTGTTGAAAATCATCTGATTATATATGTGGGTTTGTGGTCTATTTCTGGGCTCTTTATTCCCTACCATTAGTCTATATGTCTGCCTTTATGCCAGTACCATACTTTTTATTATTGTAGCTTATTATTATTATTTTTGCAGATACAGTTTTGCTGTGTCATCTAGGCTGGAATAATACATAACTCATGGCAGCCTCAAACTCCTGAGCTTAAGTGATCTTCCTATCTCAGCCTCCCAAAGTTCTGGGATTATAGGCACGAGGCACTGTGCCTAGCCTATTTTTGTCTTTAAATCTTTCAGTAATATTTGTAGTTTTTAATATATATCTCTTTCACCTCCTCAGTTAAGTTTATTCCCAAGTACTTTATTCTTTTTGATGCTACTGTAAGCAGAATTGTTTTCTTAATTTCCTTTATTTGTTTGGAAATAAAGGAAAGGTTTGTTTATTATTAATGTAAAGGAATGCAACTGATACTTGTGTGTAATTATTATTATTATTTTTTTTGAGACAGAGTTTCACTTTGTCATCCTTTGTAGAGAGCCGTGGTGTCATAGCTCACAGCAACCTCAAACTCCCGGGCTTAAGCAATCCTCTTGCCTCAGCCTCTAGAGTAGCTGGGCCCCAAAATGCCTGGCTAGTTTTAGAGATGAGGTCTCACTCTTGCTCAGGCTGGTCTCAAACTCCTGAGCTCAGGCAAACCATCCACTTTGGCCTTCCAGAGTGCTGGGATTATAGGCATGAGCCACTGCACCTGGTCTTGTGTGTTGATTTTTGTATCCTGCAACTTTGATTATTTTGTTTTTTGATCTAACTCTATTATCTATGTACATATATGTATATGAATACATATAGAAACTTCTGGAAGAACATGCTGCAAACTAGTAACAATGACTTCTGTATGTTGTATTTGAATTCTGAAAAATGACCGAATATGTCTGTATAATTTATAGTTAAAATTTAAAAAATCTTGTGTGTGAGAAGGGTGTTTGGTTGATGGCAAGCCTCTTTTGAGGCTAATTGGATTGCCTTGGAAGCAGATTCTGGGGTCCATAATGAGAGCAGACCTCCACACAGGAGGGGAGAAGCTGCCTAGGCAGGACTGGGATTGAAGTGTGGGTGTTGGGGAAGCCCGAGGACCCAGGCTGAACTTGGGGCTAAAGTGCTTGAGACTTGATTTTTATTAACTGCTTTCTGTGCCACGCACTGTTGAGCATACAGAAATTGGGAGAGACTAGAACTGTGCTTTCAAAGTCTCCATTTGTGTAGTATCAAAGTACTCAACAAATTTTTGATGTGTGTAGGATGTGTTTGGGGTAAGAACTCTGACATTCTTACCTGTCAGTCTTGCTGCTGCTTTGAGGAGGACTCCGTCTTGCAGATAGCTGACAAAGCTCTGTGTGGCTGTGCATCCAGTAAAATACAAGAACACGTGTATAAAAACTCACGATTTTCTATCCTCATCTACCTCCAACACCAGGGGGCGCATGGATTTCGGTCAGAGGCCTGGCTTGGGCCTGGGCAGGAGCCAGGAGCAGATAATTGCTTCCAGGTGTGGGGGCTCTGAGGCTTTTCCCAGAGGCCCTAGAAATTAACCCTTCAATGGGCCAATGCCTTCCGGCTATTGGCTCTAAACCAGGTGTGTAAAGACACTGCATTAAACATTGCATTTCCCTCTTACTATTCCAGTTTTCCTTTGAGAACTCCTCGAACTGGTTGCTTATTCTTTCTCACATGTTTACTTTTAGACCATGACATTGGTCCTTTGCAAATATGACCAAAACTGAGTGGACGAGGAGGCTACCATTTGTTCTCAATTTTGTCACCAAAGACTACATCACAGAAAAGATCCATCTGCTTGTAAACAGAAAGAAGAGAGAAAACTGACACAGAAATTCCTAGAAGCAACACTCCATCTTGTGTTTGTCAGTTTTATTTGTTTTGTTTTAAGGTGGTGAGCAGGTGGCCCAGCTACATCAGTAACAAAGGAAGCCAGAACTTACTAGAAAAGAGTGAGTTGGGGATTCTAAGAATCAGAATCTGGGCCTCTGAATCTGCATTTTTAAGGAGTTCTCTAGTTGGTCTCTGATGGATAGACATTAAATTTGAGATTAGGGATATTTCAAGTGCTTTGCCCCAAGACAAAGTTCACATGTCCCAGGAAGCTGGCTTGTGGAAAACAAAGTGGCCCATAGCTGAGCCTGAGGATGGGCAGGGGAGGCTGTAAATCTGGAGGAGCTGAACTCAAGGCCTTATTAGAGCCTTGGAAGGAGGAGTGGGGACTTTGAAGGGCCCAAGTATTTTCTGCTCTTTGACAGATATCTGACAATATTGATTCTATTTGCAGAATGCTTGTGAAAAACTCTTCTTGCCCCCAAATATCTTCCATACAGTAGGAAAAGTCACTTAATTGTACATCCTGGCATTTCACCAAGTATAATGTGATTTGTGTGGGATTTTTGTTTTTAAATCTTTTTCTTTATTTTTTTTGTTATTTTTTTGAGACAAAGTCTTTATTTTATTTTATTTATTTATTTTTTTGAGACAGCGTCTCACTTTATTGCCCTCAGTAGAGTGCCGTGGTGTCACAGCTGACAGCAATTTCCAGCTCCTGGGCTTAGGCGATTCTCTTGCCTCAGCCTCCCGAATAGCTGGGACTACAGGCGCCTGCCACAACGCCTGGTTATTTTTTTGTTGCAGTTTGGCTGGGATCAGGTTTGAACCTGCCACCCTTGGGATATGGGGCTGGCGCCCTACTGACTGAGCCACAGGCACCGCCAGAGACAAAGTCTTTATCTGTTGCCTAGACTACGGTACAATGTTACCATCATATCTCACTGCAACCTCAAACTCCTGGGCTCAGGTGGTTCTCCTGTCTCAGCTTTCTGAATAGTTTGGACTATAGGTATACACACCACACCTGACTAATTTTTAAAATTTCTATATAGTAGAGGTCTCAGTGTGTCACTCAGGTAGTTCTTGAATTCTTGGCTTCAAGTGATCCTCCATCTTTTTGCCTTCCAGAGTGCTGGGATTACAGGCCAATCTTTTTAATGCAAATTCCCTTGGGAAAATGAAGCTTCTGTTCAGATATTTGGGGGAATTTGTTTATTACCTCTTATTACATAGTTGTAATATCCACCCTAAGAGGAAAAGGAAACATTTTTATTGGATTGAGAGGAACAGGTAATTTTACAGCCTGGGAAGCTTATGAGGTGATAAAATGGGAATAAAATATTAATTCCAGGGACATGCTAAGCCGGGCAAACTTCAAGAGCTACTTTTGGTCTTGGAAGGCTTCAAGCCATAGGATAATCCTGGCCTGAAGAAATAAATACTGAGTAATTATAGCAGGAATGAATCTTAGTCTGCAAACTCTAGAAAGGAAGACATTGAAATTTCCTTATGTTTCTGTGTTACACTAATTTTCACTTTATGTCTCCGTAGCTGTCTATAGACTAGGTTTTGCTGCAATTAACAAATAGCCCCCAAACCTCAGTGGCTTAACACAACAGAGGCTTATCACTTGCTTATGTTGCCTGTCCACTGTAGGTTGGCAGTCACTAAGGGATCCAGGCTAGAGGCCTCATCTCCACACTTGCTTCCAAGATTACTGCTGGAGGGGAAAAAGAAAATGTGACAAATTACTCTGTGTTACACATAGGCTCTGCGTTAGTGTAATCCAGAGACATAGAGCCAATTGTGTGTATGCGTATAAAAATACTTTCTATATGAGAGAGACAGATAAAGAGAGAGACACACATAGAGATATAGGGAGAGGCACAAAGGGAGAAGGACAGAGAGACAGAAATACAGAGAGATTTTACTGGCTCATGCTATTTGGGTGGGGGCTGGAAAGACTGAAATCTTCAGGGTAGGCTGGTAGGCTGATGACCCAGGGAAAAGTTGATGTAACTTGAGTTCAAAGGTGGCCTTTCTTCCTCAGGAAACCTCAATCTTTTTCTCTCTCTGTTTTTTTTTAATTTTTATTTTTATTTTATTTTTTTATTAAATCATAGCTGTGTACATTAGTATGATCATGGGGCACCATACACTTGGTTCATAGACCATTTGACACATTTTCTTTTTTTTTTTTGTGGTTTTTGGCCAGGGCTGGGTTTGAACCCGCTACCTCCGGCATATGGGACCAGTGCCCTACTCACTGAGCCACAGGCGCCGCCCCATTTGACACATTTTCATCACACTAGTTAACATAGCTTTCCTGGCATTTTCTTAGTTATTGCGGTGCATCTTACAAGGATATATGTGAATCTTAGTAAATGTGGAATATAAAGGTCTTAGCAAAATCTTTTTCTCTTATGACCTTCAACTGATGGAAGCCCACCCACATTATTCAGAGTCATCTGTTTTGCCTGAAAATCTAAGGATTCAAATGCTAATCACATCTAGCATACCTTTACAGCAGTATCTAGGCAGGTGTTTGGTCAAAAACTGGGTACCAAGTTGACACATAAAATTAACCATCATGGGCTCTTCATCTTTAACCTGGTCCAGACACATCTTACCTCTGTTCATATGTCATTGGCTAAAGTATCAATATATCACATGACCATACCTAATGTCAAGGGGCAGAGCAATGCAAATCCTATCATCTACCCAGAAGAAGAGCCAGAATATCTGTGAATAGCCCTAATGGCCACCATAATCCTCATTTCACTAAGGGAGCAGAAATACGTTTAACATCAATTTGGGGTCCCTCTCTTTTCCTGGGTTCCATCTGTGAAGATGGCAGGGTGACTTGCATATGCCATGACAGTAGAGGGCACTTGGACTTTATTCATCCTCTATTCAGGTTGACATCTCCTGAGACATCCATCTGGTTTTCAGGTGTCTGTCCCTGCCCATTTCAGTTTGCAGGACTCCATGAGGGCCAGTGGTTTTCATGGCCATCCTGTGCCTTTCTAGGGCAAATGGGAATTGTTTTGTTCTTCTTGAGTCATACTAATTATAAGAAACTCTTTGATGCTGAGGTGATGGAGACTTTTAGTTGTCCCTAATGTCTGCCCTCTTCTTCTATAAGTAAGGATGTCTAGACATTTTTTTTTTCTTTGCTGAGCATTGAAAGAAGAGTTGTCTTGGGCCACATATTAAATACACGAATACTTATGAAAGTTGATGAACAAAAGAAAAGGTCTATGCATACTTTTTGCAATGTCTGACACCACAGATAAGTAAAACAGTCCTCAAATAATATGCATGTGGCCTGCAGGCTGCATATTTGACACCCCTGTTAGTACACCCAGTTTTTAGCTGGGCACATATTGTCCAGAATAATGAATCTGTTTCCCAGTCTTCTTTGCAGCTTGGTAGAGTCATGATGTTAGAGTTCAGTCAGGGAGACGTAGACAGAAGAAAATATGTATTACCTCTGTCAAGGGGCCTTAAAAAGGTCTTACTTTTCTTTCTTATTTCCTCCTCTCTGTCCTTCATGTCCCAGAGGACATGAGCAGTCACTTTGGAGAATGGGGGTTATGCACAGAATCAAAACTCCTTCTCTTTGGAGCAGACTTTGGGAATGGAGGTTATGCACAGAATCAAAACTTGGGACATGAAGGACCTGATTGGCCATGATAAGTCACTTTGGAGAATGGTGGTTATGCACAGAATCAAAACTCCTCCTCTTTGGAGGAGACTTTGGGAATGGTGGTTATGCACAGAATCAAAACTTGGAGTGCCATAGCAACCCTCCTTCACCAATCACTTATGTGAAAGACAAATTATTAACTTTCTACAAATTTAATCTATGTTCCTGATTTTCTTTCACTTGTAGAATATAAAATAATGGTAGAACAGCAAGAATTTCTTTACTTGGTAGGAGATAGATCCCTAAGTATTGGTGAGCCTTCTTCTCTAACTTAATGATAAAACAGGCAGTGAATCTGTAGCTCTGGATCTCTCTAACCTGGCAAGTTCTCAACTCTTTGGCTCTTCATTATTATTATTATTATTTTAGAGACAGAGTCTCACTGTATTGCCCTCAGTAGAGTGCTGTGGCATCACAGCTCACAGTAACCTCCAAACCCTAGGCTTAGATGATTCTCTTGCGTCAGCCTCCCAAGCAGCTGGGACTACAGGCACCTGCCACAATGCTGGGCTACTTTTTTTGTCGCAGTTTGGCCAGGGCTGGGTTTGAACCCACCACCCTCGTTATATGGGGCTGGTGCTCTACCAACTGAGCCACAGGCGCTGCCCCTCTTTGGATCTTCCGAAAGGAACTAAGGAACTCTCATCTCACCTTCTTGAATATTTATGTGCTATATATCTTTGGCTTTTATTGTCTGTTGGTTCAGAGGCCAACTGAAGAGAAGGTAGCCTTGAGCTGTATACAACTTGTCATTCACATCACTCTTTGAACCTGCCCTGGACTTTGATGAAATGACTTGTTGTCTTTGTTTATGTTCCTTCAGAAGTATCCAGAAATGAGGGTTTGTGTGCAAGTAGTTTTTTCAGGAGGTAATTCTGAGAAACTCCAATAGGGGAAAGAAGAAGTGAGATGGAGAGGCAGAGCAAGCCGATAAGGTGCACAGGTGTGTTAGCTAGCAAGTTTCCACTGTGGGCAACTGATGCTCACTCCTGGACGGAGCACCAGGAATAGGGTAGAGCATGCCCTGCTCTATCCCAAATACTCCCATTCCTGAGGGTCGAGGAAGCTGAGGTCCATATCCACTACCTTTCTGCTGGATGAAGGAGGCCCCTGGGGGCATTCACTTTCCAGAACTTCACGATTGCCCTGTCCACAGGCCAAACAGTCTTCTGTGGCCAGAAGAGGGTCTTCAGGAGTTGTGGGTATCAGAGCCTCCTTCAGAGTGCAGTGTTGTCAAGGGTATCTGGTAGGGGCACTCATGTTCATTCTGGCTGCCCTCTAACTTATTCCCCAGTGTGAAGTCAGCATAATTTGAGAAAGGGAAAAAAGTGCCTCCCCTTTAAGAAAGGAATTAACATCAAATATAGTTTAGCAAGGGGAGAAGGAGAGGAGGGAGGGGATAAGGAGGAGGGAGGACAATTGGCAGGATCTCACCTAATGTGCACAATGTGAGGGTGTTTAGCAAGCCCCCTGGGTGAAGGGCTCAACTACAACTTGAACTTTACTGTAGAATTAAAAACAATGTAATCTAAAAATTTGTAGCCTCATATTAAATTGAAATTAAAAGAAGAAAGAAAAGAAAAAGAGAAAAAAGAAGATATATCAATTATTAAAACAAAAAGGAAAAGAAGAATTAGCTTTACTTAAAGTGAAAACATGAAGTTACTTAGAACTTCTGTTTTCCAGGTTCCATAAAGTGTGTGCTTTTCACAGGACTAGCTACATAATTAGTGGGAGCTGATGAAAAATGAAAATGTTTGGGGCCTTATTCAACAATTATTAAGAAGTTCAAGATACTGACAGTGAAGGATTGACTAAATGCAGGGGCCTTCTCTTCCTAAGAGGCCTGTGCAACTGTGTAGGTCACAAACCCATGAAGCCGGCTGGGTGCTTGGTCTGGACAATTTATGATACCTTGTAAGTGGTTGTGTTCCTTGGAAGATCCATTAGTTTCAAGTTCAAAGTTTCTCATCTAATTTTATTTTCCTCCACTCTGCTTTCTTTTATAGATTTTGTCATCTTTCTGTTTCCTGACCCTGAATGAAGTTCCAATAAAACCAGAGCTTTCTCAAAAGTGCCTCAGAGTCCGCCTTCCTGTTTTTGACATGAAACAGCCACATTCTTGGATTAACTTCACGCTAGATGAAGTCATGCACCACAGCTAGTGCGGGAGACAGTTGTTTTCTTTAAAAAATGTCTTAGTTGTAATAAACTCATAGGTTGCGCTGGAGGCCCCCAGCTCCCCTGGTCTTGTTTCCTGAGTCTCATTTCCCCTTAGTCTAGTGGTAGAGGAAGTTGTTTACATCAGAGGGGCTGCATTTCTGGCCAGAGGCTACCTCCTGGTCCAAGTGAAAAATTATGGCAACTGGGACCAGGGGGAAGTATGGAAGATAGAATAGTGCTGATTTAAGGGAGAGTAAAAATATAAAATCAATAGGGTTGGGTGACGAGTTGGATAAGAGAAATGGGTATGGAGGATTTCCAGGTTGACGAGGACATTGTCCATCTCATCCACACGCTGGAACAATACTTAATCAATTTCTCTCATGTGTCAGGCACTGCGAGACCCTGTCAGATACTTGACTCCCTGCCCCTCATTATTTATCTGGCAAAAATGACCTTAAGTTATTCTCCCCTCATGAAGCAGGTCTCCTCCTGACTTCAAGGGACAACATCCAAACCAAACCAAACAGAAAAGATAAGAGACTTAAAAACTGCAGCCTTCTTTAACTTCTAAACATACTGGATATAAACACACAAATGTACATTATAAAAACTCACAGAACAGCTCCTTAAAAGGATAATTTTAGTGCCATGTAGAAAACACTTTAATAACAACTTTTTTTTTATTATTTTATTTTATTTTTTTATTTTTTATTTTTTTATTGTTGGGGATTCATTGAGGGTACAATAAGCCAGGTTACACTGATTGCAATTGTTAGGCAAAGTCCCTCTTGCAATCATGTCTTGCCCCCAGAAAGTGTGACACACACCAAGGCCCCACGCACCTCCCTCCTTCCCTCTTTCTGTTTGCCCCCCCATAACCATAATTGTCATTAATTGTCCTCATATCAAAATTGAGTACATAGGATTCATGCTTCTCCATTCTTGTGATGCTTTACTAAGAATAATGTCTTCCACGTCCATCCAGGTTAATACGAAGGATGTAAAGTCTCCATTTTTTTTAATGGCTGAATAGTATTCCATGGTATACATATACCACACCTTGTTAATCCATTCCTGGGTTGCTGGGCATTTAGGCTGTTTCCACATTTTGGCGACTGTAAATTGAGCTGCAATAAACAGTCTAGTACAAGTGTCCTTATGATAAAAGGATTTCTTTCCTTCTGGGTAGATGCCCAGTAATGGGATTGCAGGATCAAATGGGAGGTCTAGCTTGAATGCTTTGAGGATTCTCCATACTTCCTTCCAGAAAGGTTGTACTAGTTTGCAGTCCCACCATCAGTGTAAAAGTGTTCCCTTCTCTCCACATCCACGCCAGCATCTGCAGTTTTGAGATTTTGTGATGTGGGCCATTCTCACTGGGGTTAGATGATATCTCAGGGTTGTTTTGATTTGTATTTCTCTAATATATAGAGATGATGAACATTTTTTCATGTGTTTGTTAGCCATTCGTCTGTCGTCTTTAGAGAAAGTTCTATTCATGTCTCTTGCCCATTGATATAAGGGATTGTTAGCTTTTTTCATGTGGATTAATTTGAGTTCTCTATAGATCCTGGTTATCAAGCTTTTGTCTGATTGAAAATATGCAAATATCCTTTCCCATTGTGTGGGTTGTCTCTTTGCTTTGGTTATTGTCTCCTTAGCTGTACAGAAGCTTTTCAGTTTAATGAAGTCCCATTTGTTTATTTTTGTTGTTGTTGCAATTGCCATGGCAGTCTTCTTCATGAAGTCTTTCCCCAGGCCAATATCTTCCAGTGTTTTTCCTATGCTTTCTTGGAGGATTTTTATTGTTTCATGCCTTAAATTTAAGTCCTTTATCCATCTTGAATCAATTTTTGTGAGTGGGGAAAGGTGTGGGTCCAGTTTCAGTCTTTTACATGTAGACATCCAGTTCTCCCAACACCATTTATTGAATAGGGAGTCTTTCCCCCAAGGTATGTTCTTGTTTGGTTTATCAAAGATTAGGTGGTTGTAAAATGTTAGTTTCATTTCTTGGTGTTCAATTCGATTCCAAGTGTCTATGTCTCTGTTTTTGTGCCAGTACCATGCTGTCTTGACCACTATGGCTTTGTAGTACAGACTAAAATCTGGTATGCTTATGCCCCCAGCTTTATTTTTATTACAGAGAACTGCCTTAGCTATACGGGGTTTTTTCTGGTTCCGTACAAAACGCACAATCATTTTTTCCAAATCTTGAAAGTACGATGTTGGTATTTTGATAGGAATGGCATTGAATAGGTAGATTGCTTTGGGAAGTATGGACATTTTAACAATGTTGATTCTTCCCATCCATGAGCATGGTATGTTCTTCCATTTGTTAATATCCTCTGCTATTTCCTTTCTGAGGATTTCATAGTTTTCTTTATAGAGGTCCTTCACCTCCTTCGTTAGGTATATTCCTAGGTATTTCATTTTCTTTGAGACTATGGTGAAGGGAGTTGTGTCCTTAATTAGCTTCTCATCTTGACTGTTATTGGTGTACACAAAGGCTACTGACTTGTGGACATTGATTTTATATCCTGAAACATTGCTGTATTTTTTGATGACTTCTAGGAGTCTTGTGGTTGAGTCTTTGGGGTTCTCTAAGTATAAGATCATGTCGTCAGCAAAGAGGGAGAGTTTGACTTCCTCTGCTCCCATTTGGATTCCCTTTATTTCCTTGTCTTGCCTAATTGTATTGGCTAGAACTTCCAGCACTATGTTGAATAGTAAAGGTGACAGAGGACAACCTTGTCTGGTTCCAGTTCTAAGAGGAAAAGCTTTCAGTTTTACTCCATTCAGTAAAATATTGGCTGTGGGTTTGTCACAGATAGCTTCAATCAGTTTTAGAAATGTGCCACCTATGCCTATACTCTTCAGAGTTCTAATTAGAAAAGGATGCTGGATTTTATCAAATGCTTTTTCTGCATCTATTGAGAGGATCATGTGATCTTTATTTTTGCCTCTGTTAATATGGTGGATAACGTTTATAGACTTGCGTATGTTAAACCAGCCTTGCATCCCTGGGATGAAGCCTACTTGATCATGATGGATGACTTTTTTGATGATAAGCTGTAATCTATTGGCTAGGATTTTGTTGAGAATTTTTGCGTCTATGTTCATGAGTGAGATTGGTCTGAAATTCTCCTTTTTGTTTGGGTCTTTTCCTGGTTTTGGTATCAGGGTGATGTTTGCTTCATAGAATGTGTTGGGGAAGATTCCTTCTTCCTCAGTTTTTTGGAATAATTTCTGCAGTACAGGAATAAGCTCTTCCTTGAAGGTTTGATAGAATTCTGGAGTGAAGCCATCTGGACCAGGGCATTTTTTGGTTGGAAGCTTTTTTATTGTTTCTTTGATCTCAGTGCTTGAAATTGGTCTGTTCAGGAGCTCTATTTCTTCCTGGCTGAGTCTAGGGAGAGGGTGTGATTCCAAATATTGATCCATTTCTTTCACATTGTCAAATTTCTGGGCATAGAGTTTCTGGTAGTATTCAGAGATGATCTCTTGTATCTCTGTGGGATCAGTTGTTATTTCCCCTTTATCATTTCTGATTGAGGTTACTAGAGATTTTACTTTTCTATTCCTCGTTAGTCTGGCCAATGGTTTATCTATTTTATTTAATTTTTCAAAAAACCGACTCCTTGTTTCATTAATTTTCTGAATGATTCTTTTGTTTTCAATTTCATTGATCTCTGATTTGATTTTGGATATTTCTTTTCTTCTACTGAGTTTAGGCTTAGATTGTTCTTCTTTTTCCAATTCCATAAGATCTCTTGTGAGATTGTTGATGTGCTCTCTTTTCTGTTTTTCGAATGTACGCATCTAAAGCGATGAATTTTCCTCTCAAAACTGCTTTTGCAGTATCCCACAGGTTTTGGTAGCTTGTGTCTTCATTGTTGTTATGCTCAAGGAAGTTAATGATTTCCTGTTTTATTTCTTCCTTCACCCATCTGTTATTCAACAGAAGATTGTTTAGTTTCCATGCCTTTGGGTGGGGTCGAGCATTTTTGTTAGAGTTGAGTTCCACCTTTAGTGCCTTATGGTCTGAGAAGATACAAGGTAAAATTTCAATTCTTTTGATTCTGTTGATATTTGTTTTGTGTCCCAGGATATGATCAATTTTGGAGAATGTTCCATGGGGTGATGAAAAGAATGTATATTCTTTATCTTTGGGATGGAGTGTTCTATATGCGTCTATCAAGCACAGTTGTTCTAGGGTCTCATTTAAGTCTCTTATATCCTTGTTTAATTTCTGTTTAGAGGATCTGTCCAGCTCTGTAAAAGGAGTGTTAAAGTCCCCTGTTATGATGCTATTATCAGATATCATATTGCTCAGACTGAGTAAGGTCTGCTTCAAGAATCTGGGAGCATTTAAATTGGGTGCATAAATATTTAGAATTGAAATGTCTTCTTGTTGTATTTTTCCTTGAGCAATATAAAGTGACCATCTTTGTCTTTTTTGACTTTAGTTGCTTTAAATCCACATGTGTCTGAAAATAAGATTGCAACTCCTCTTTTCTTCTGAATTCCATTTGCCTGAAAAATTGTCTTCCAACCCTTGACTCAGAGCTTTAATTTGTCTTTTGAAGCCAGGTGTGTTTCTTGCAGACAGCAAATGGATGGCTTGTGTTTTTTAATCCAGTCAACCAATCTATGTCTCTTCAGTGGGGAATTCAAGCCATTAACATTTATGGAGATAATTGATAAGTGTGGTAGTATTCTATTCGTCTTATTTTGTGAGAGTCCATTGCTTAGTTTTATCTTTTGCATCAGTGTGGAGGTTTGGTTCTGTCCTTTAATTTCTGAGTTCTTACTTTGCTGCTGATCCATTGTGGTGGTCAGTGTGCAGAACAGGTTGAAGTATTTCCTGTAGAGCTGGTCTTGTTGTGGCAAATTTCCTCAATGTTTGTATATCCATAAATGATTTGATTTCTCCGTCAATTTTGAAGCTTAGCTTAGCAGGGTACAGAATTCTGGGCTGGAAATTGTTCTGTTTAAGTAGATTAAAGGTAGATGACCATTGTCTTCTTGCTTGGAAAGTTTCATTAGAGAAGTCTGTGGTAACTCTGATGGATTTGCCCCTGTAGGTCAACTGGCGCTTACTCCTGGCAGCTTGCAGAATCTTTTCTTTTGTCTTGACTTTGGACAGGTTCATCACAATGTGTCTTGGAGAAGCTCGGTTAGAGTTGAGGCGACCTGGGGTCCGATAGCCCTCTGAAAGCAGTGTGTCAGAATCTTTTGTGATATTTGGGAAATTTTCTTTTATAATATTCTCTAGTATGGCTTCCATTCCTCTGGGGCATTCTTCTTCCCCTTCTGGAATTCCTATAACTCGTATGTTGGAACGCTTCATAAAGTCCCATAATTCTGACAGTGAACGTTCTGCTTTCTCTCTCTTCTTTTCTGCCTCTTTTACTATCTGAGTTATCTCAAAAACTTTGTCTTCTACCTCTGAAATTCTTTCTTCTGCATGGTCTAACCTGTTGCTGATACTTTCCATTGTGTCTTTAAGTTCCCTGATTGACTGTTTCATTTCCTTCAGCTCTGCTATATCCTTTTTATATTCTTCATATCATTCATCTCTTATTTGATTCTGTTTTTGAATTTCCTTTTGGTTATTTTCCACTTTATTAGCAGTTTCCTTCATTGTTTCCATCATTTCCTTCATTGTTTTCAACATGTGTATTCTAAATTCCCTTTCTGTCATTCCTAACATTTCTGTATAGGTGGAATCCTCTGCAGTAGCTACCTCATGGTCCCTTGGCGGGGTAGTTCTGGACTGGTTCTTCATGTTGCCTGGAGTTTTCTGCTGATTCTTCCTCATGGGTGATTTCTTTTATCTGTTTACTTGCCCTAATTTTCCTTTCACTTCCTCTTGCTCTTCAAGTTCTCATGCCTGTGGACTAAGGGTTACAGGACCAGAAGGGTGAGAAGGTTTAAGAGCAAAAAAGGGACGAAAGAAAGGAGGACCGAGTGATAAGAAAAAAAAAAAAAAAGAAAAATAGAGAAAGGAGAGGGGGTGGGTAGAAGGAATATTGACAAAAAGAAGAGAGGCACAGAAAGAGGGAGACAGAGCAATATAGGTGTACAGTAGGGTACTTTGATACAACCTTAAAAAAAAAAAAAACACCTTCTGGGGGTGCCCAGTGGGGTGGTTCCCTTGAGGTCAGCAGCTCTTTGCTAACCTGATCAGACACAGTACCCCACCTCCACCAAGTAGAGAGGAAAGACAAAAATGCTATAAATCAAACCAAAACAAGCAAACAGAAAACTGTACGGGATAAAATTGGCTGGAAAAACCAAATAATAGTGGTAGAAACACTAACAAAAATGAAGTTCTGATTATTGAAATAGGCAGCAATGGGAAATTATAATTAAACTAGAAAAATTGAGAAAGAAAAAGGATCTGTATGGAAAAGGTTGAACTTAAAAAACAAAACAACAATCTACAACGTCAAAATAAACAAAAAAAAAACAACCAAACCAAAAAAAAAAAAAAAAAAAAAAACACACACGCAACCAAAAACAAAGCAGTATGTATATGTTATTGAATATTGTCTGGGCAACACGTGGTCTTCTGGGGTATGAGATGTTAATCACAGTTCTGATACGACTGGAGGCTGCTAGTTTCTCGAACCCCAGAAGGTAGACACCCTAAATCTCTCTTCAGCCCACTTAAAAGGCACTTTGAACTTGTTCACTTACTGAGCAGAAGCTTTCTCAGGGAAGTGCTTGTTGCCGGAATCACTGCTGAAGTGGCTATCCACTTACCCTGTGTGTCAAAACTGGTCTCCCTCTGCCCCCGAGGGTTAGGGCTGCAAGGTGGCTCAGACCCCGCCCTTAGGCTACTCGGTCGCTGGGTTACCAGCTCCCACCCAATTCCAGCTCTGCGACCCTGAGGGCGGAGCTTGCCGGGGCAGATCGCTCACAATGTCTGCCTGTGACCCAGAGCCAAACTCTATTAGCTCCGTCTGGCTCAGCAGCTCAGACTGGGGCCCTAGACAAAGGCCAAAGTTCTCCGCACTCCCGCTCAGGCTCTCCCCAAGGCAGTTCAGCTGAGTGCCAAGTCCAAAGACACCAAAACAGTTCACAGGTAAGGCCTTTCTGGTTTGCAGTCTCACTGCTACTGAACTTACAGTTGCGGGCGGGTTTAGGCGGATTGAACACACGCGACCACTTGCCGGTTTTCCACTGTTTTAGTCCTCCTCTTGGGGTCCAGAAGTCTCTCGCTGACTCCCTGTATCCTCTCAGGGGTGATGATAGGCAGATCCCACTAGCCAGAGATGCAAGGAAGCTGTTACTCGGCTGCCATCTTGCTCCACTAATAACAACTTTTTTAACAATCTAAAAAGCAGGGTCTCTCGATGGCAGAGGTGACAGTTCGGGCCTGATGACTGTTTGTTGTGGGAGGCTGTCCTGTACATGGTAGGATGGGCAGTTGCATCTCTGGCCTCTGCCCAGTAGACACCAGTACTATGCCCTCCCTCCACTGGTGACAACCAAAATGTCTCTGATATTCCTAAGTGCTCCTTCAGGGGCAAAAAAGCAGAACCACTGTTTTAAAGGAATACTAAGTTGTTATATTGACTCCTTGGTATTATTATAAGCCTAAGTGTTAAGAAAATAGTTCGGTATGTTATGAAATCCTATTGCTTATAATGTATATCCATTTAGATACATTTTTATACTCTAAAGATAGGGCTTAAAATAAAAAAAAAAATGTTTTCAGGGACTAGTAGGGCATCAGGCACCTGGGGCAGGAGAGAATCTGGAAGAAACTACAGAGTTAGTATCAGAAGGCGTGGGAGCCACCAAGGGCACACTTTGACAAGTTATGTTTTTGGTGTGAGCTCTTACCCTCCTCTGGGCCTAACCTGGTAGAGAAGGAGGAACCAGGTTACTTATAAGGCCTGACAATTAAGTTCACAAACTCATCCTAGAAAAATTGCTACATACCTCATTGCTGAATATTACTATGGTCACCTTCAAAGAACTCCCCTTGGGAAACTATGCACTAATGCCAGTGCCTAGTCCACCTGTCAAAGTAATTTTGGAACTCTTTTTCTGGAATGACCATCAGAGCTGTCATCATATTAACCTTGATGTCTCGAATATCATTAAAATTCTTCCTTTTGACATTTCCTTCATCTTCAGGTAAAGAAAAAATTTATCAGAGGGCCAGATCAGGTGAGTAGAGAGAGTGTTCCAATATAGTTGTTTGTTTACTGGCTAAGAACTCCCTCATAGTGCCACATGAGCTGGTGCACTCCCATGATGCAAGAGCCGTGACTTGTTGGTTAAAATTTTCACTTAAGATTTTCCTGTTTCTCTATTGTTGTTTACTTGGTCTGCTGTGCTTCTCACTGTCAGCTAATGATTTTTTTTTTTTTGTTTATTTTTTTAAATAGAGACAGAGTTTCACTTTATTGCCCTCGGTAGAGTACCGTGGCGTCACACAGCTCACAGCAACCTCCAACTCCTGGGCTTAGGCGATTCTCCTGCCTCAGCCTCCCGAGCAGCTGGGACCACAGGCGTCCGCCACAACGCCCGGCTATTTTTTTGTTGCAGCTTGGCCGGGGCCGGGTTTGAACCCGCCACCCTCGGCATATGGGGCCGGCGCCCTGCTCACTGAGCCACAGGCGCCGCCCTCAGCTAATGATTTTGATGCACAATTCTAAGAATTTTTGCAATGATTCCATCAATTTTGCTCATTACTGACTGCCCTGACCTCTCTTCATCAGTGTTTTGTCTCTCCTCAGAAAAATGTTTAATCCTTTTGTATACTGCTATTTTCTTCATGGCATTATCCCCATAAACTTGGACTAACATATTCCTGATTTCACTTCTACTCTTGCCAGTTGTAACAAAAAAATTAATATTTGTTTATTGCTCTAGTTCAATGAACATTCTTATGATGGCACATAAAAACACGCAACAATAGTAAATGCCACCCAGAAAGACATTGCCACGTGTTGACATGAACACAGCCGTGAGACGCTGATGTACCAAGGTTATGAAACCTTACCGAGTTGTTTGTACAGTGCTGCCAACATAAGCACATGGTAGCAAGTTTGAAAACTTAATTGTCAGACCTCATAGACTGGATACTGGATCCATTGCAGAGTCATCATCATTATACCAAAGTGTTATTTTCCTTTCTGTCTTGATCATATGTATTTTTTTATTGTATGGAATAAATATGTATTTGATAGAAACACTAATAAGAGCAGTAATAAATAACTATTTCATATTACAAGCCTTTATTAGTTGTGAATAGTCACAAATTGACTTGAAAATACAGGGCAGGGCAATATTAACCTATTCACTCTGTGTTTCCTATAATGTCCTTGTCACCCTCTTCTGCGTTCAGTTCATCTTTTTGAGTTTTAATGGCCTAGCACTGAAGGGAATAGGGAGAACTAAGACATTGTCTGATTTATTAACGAAAGTTAATAATACCATAGCGTTCCATGGTATACATATACCACAATTTGTTAATCCATCCATGGTTTGATGTTCATTTGGGCTGCTTCCATGACTTGGCAATTATGAACTGGGCTGCAATAAACATTCTGGTGCAAATGTCTTTGTTATGAAATGATTTTTGATCATCTGGATAGATACCTAGTAGAGGAATTGCAGGATTGAATGATAGGTCAACTGTAAGTTCCTTGAGAATTCTCCAAACTTCTTTCCAAAAAGGCTGTATTAGTTTGTAGTCCTACCAGCAGTGTAGAAGTGTTCCCTTCTCTCCATATCAATGCCTAACATCTGCAGTTTTGGGATTTTGTGATGTGGACTCATCTTACTAGAGTTAGGTGATATCTCAAAGTGGTTTTGATTTGCATTTCTCTGATGAGTAAGTATTCAATGTATTCAATATTATTATGAAACCAATATGTCATCACCTACACGTCCATATGAACGATAAAACACAAAGAAAGAAAGAAGAAGGGGCAAGGAGGGTGAGAGGAGTGGAGGGGTGTGGGGTGGAAGAGGGAGGGTATTTGGTGGGACCTCACTTATTGTGCATAATGAAATGGTACATTTCAAAACTACTACGAATATAGTACAGGCTTGGTGCCTGTAGCACAGTGGGCACAGCACCAGCCACATAAACCGAGGCTGGCAGGTTCAAACCTGGCCTGGTCAGCTAAACAACAATGACAATAATAACAAAAAATAGCTGGGCATTGTGGCAGGTGCCTGTAGTTCCAACTACTTGGGAGGCTGAGGCAAGAGAATCACTTAAGCCCAAGAGTTTGAGGTTGCTGTGAGCTGTGATGCCATGGCAGTCTACTGAGGGCCACACAGTGAGACTCTGTCTAAAAAAAAAAAGAGCAGCACCTGTGGCTCAGTGAGTAGCGCACTGGCTCCATATACCGAGGGTGGCGGGTTCAAACCCAGCCCCGGCCAAACTGCAACAAAAAAGTAGCTGGGTGTTGTGGCGGGTGCCTGTACTCCCAGCTACTCAGGAGACTGAGGCAAGAGCATTGCCTCAGCCCAAGAGCTGGAGGTTGCTGTGAGTTGTGACACCATGGCATTCTACTGAGAGTGACAAAGTGAGACTCTATCTCTAAAAAAAAAAAAAAAAAGAGTATAGTATAAACGTCTTACCACAACAAATAAGTAAATGAGATGACGGTTATGTTAATCAGTCTGATTTAATCATTTCACATTGTATATCAAATCAGCACATTGTACCCCATCATTGTACAAAGTAATGATTTAATTAAAAACATAATAAAAGCAATGCCCCTGCCTCCCGGACTTTATATAAAGATGCCTCTGATTGGGGGAAGTAGTATAGAGGACCTGGAGAGATGGAAATTGATGAATCCCCAAGTAAGTGAATCCTCAGGTTCACAAGCAGGGATGGGATAGATGGAGGAGGGGAAGGCAAAGACCTTCTGCCTGTCTTCTCAGATGCAGCCTTATGCAGGGATGTCCAACTTTTTTTCTTTTCTGCCGCACATTGGAAGAAGCAGCGTTGTGTTGGGTCACACATTAAATACACAAACACTAATGACAGCTGATGAGCAAAAAAAAAAAAGTTCCATCCATACTTTTTGTGATATCTGATATCACAGATAAACAAAAGAGTCCTCAAATAATCTTCATATGGCCCACAGGTTGGAGGTTAGACATGGCTGGAAGGCCCAGAGAGGAGAAAAGTGTTATCAGGTGTGGCTGTGCAGATAGGGTTGTATCTGAGACAGTTGTACTAGATAAGAATGAGTTCAGAAATACACAAACAGTTGAAACATGTTGGAGTTCCTCTCACCTAACAGTTTCCCCCTGCTCTAGCACTCATGGCTTCTGTGCTTTTATTTTTACTTGATGGCACTTGTCATGCCATGCAAACTCATTATCATGAGTTAACTGGGTTTGTCTCATAATAGATTGTAGTCTCCTTGAAAGTAGTGTCCTAATCTGTCAAATTTACCATTGCAGTCCCTGTGCCTAGTGCATAGTAAGCAGTCACAACGTATATATTGAATGAATGAATGAATGTGTGAATGGATGAATAATTACATACAAGGGAAATTCCTCATCTGGGTCTTGGGGACTTGGTTCAGTCAAATGTTGGATATACTGAACATCCTTAATATCAATAGTCGTGGGATTGGGAAGAAGGGGCTAGATTGATGAGTCTTACCAGAAACAAAAGAAGAAGAAAAGAATCTTAAGAACCTTTTAATTCATAGACCCACACAGGAAGAGTGGGGAGATAGGCATAACCCACCACATATTTCTTAAAATTGTTTAATGTACATAATAACCTAAGTATTCTAGGAACATGATTTGTAAAAAAAAATCAAATTCTACAAAGGTGCACACCTATCCCTGTGCCTAGTCTGCTACCCAGAGGCAGCCACGTGGTTTCAAGTTTTAGGTAGTTACCCCTGTGTGTTTAAATGCTATGCTTACACTATTTTCTGTTTTATCAACTGTAGACCTTATCTCTTGACTTCCTGTTGTGATAATAAAGATTTAGCTCACTCACATTCCTCTCCCAGAGGTACATCATTATTTTTAGTTCTACATTATTGTTTTAGCATTAAGTTATGGACTGAAATCTTTCTTTCTTGTTCCAGTGATCTTAAGCAATATCTTTTTAATTCTAATAATTAAAAGTAAAAAAAAGGGTGGCTCCTGTGGCTCAAAGGAGTAGGGCACCGGCCCTATATACCAGAGGTGGTGGGTTCAAACCCGGCCCCGGCCAAAAAAAAAAAAAAAGAAGCTTGCTTTTCCTCATACTCTTCTTTCCACGTTCCGCTTGCCAATTTCTGATATCTGTGCTTTTACTTCCACTTTGTCCAGGCTGGTGGGGTGTATATTCTGTTCTGTGACCGTGATTGACTCCTCTGTGCTTTGTCTTTCTTGTATGGTACTGGGTGGTGGCTATCTCCAGGGGAGGAGGGGAGTGTGGATGGAGGTTTGGGGGTTCCCTTGAGAGAGGGCCTGGCCTAGGGGGCCCACCTGGACAGGAACAGAGGACTTTTTCATTAAAGGGCTTTGCTCAAGGCCCTGGGAACTGAGCCAGAGCTGAATCATCTGCAGACCAGTGGTCTTCACTGGTCCTTGCTTAACCCCTACAGGCTCAGCAGGCTCTGCTTCCCACTGACACCCATTGGGAACATCTCTTTGATAGTGGGCAGCCTCTTTCCATGCCAGTGCAACCTAGTAGCTCCTGTCTGGCCCCAAACCTTTGCTTAGCTCCTGTGTGGCGTATCCTATATGGCCTAGTCACACTTCATAACAACCTGTGACTTCAGTAAGCCCCAGAAAAAGAGGCTGTATCCTGCAAACTTGGGGTGAAATCTCCCTATATTGGTCCTGGAATTTGAAGAGGTGGCAGACTACAGGTTTATGACTCCCCAGTTGCCCTCCAGGGTTGGAGTTGTGGCTACTTAAACACGGCCCCTCCCACCCAGACCTTGTTTTGTCCCCTGATTTTCTGCCTCCTTTCTCCACCTGCCTCTCTCACACTTGCAGAATGTGGGGAGGCCATTCTCTCTGGTGTTCCTACACATTTTATGATGACCTTTGACCAGACAATCTTTGTAAGATTGTTTGCTTAGCAGGCATCACTGGATGCTAGAGATACTGTCTCCTTCTGCGTCAGAGGGCAGTTTTGTTTCCTGACCACTATAATAAAGATAATGTCTTCCTCTGGGGCAAAGGTGGGGCAGATTGGGCGTTTCATAAACTCAGTGTTCCTTAGCAGCAGCATTCACCGCTGCTATGGTATCGCCCCTGTGAGGCTTGGGGATTAGAGATAGAAAAACTGAGGGGAACATGGAGCTCATGTTGCCTGCCCCCCCGTGCTGTGAGTCCATTATTCTGGGATGATCGTTATCTATGGGAGCTTGGCCAGTCAGCATACTTAGAGGCTGTGGTAGTTGCCTGTGTTCAGGAACAGCTTGACCACTTGACACTGACCCTTTGTGGCGCCATCGGCTACCTCCTCTGGGTCAGGCACTCTCTGTATTTTAAAGGCTGTGACTTCCTACACCCTCAGGCCTCTGAAATCCCTTATCTTCCATCCATTTCCTTCCTTTGCAGTCATTTTTATGAAGTATCATGTGTTGGGAGCAGTATTTATTAATGTGCGCGCTCAGATTACCTAGTTGAAACAGGTTTTTTTGCATTTGAATATAAACTGAAGAAATAGTGCAGAGAACTTTTGGAGCTTTTCCAGTAGCTTTAAAAATATAATACAACATTCACCTAGTAAATTGCAAAGCATAGTACATCATAAAAAGGGTTATTTTTGCTGGTTCCAGAATGTCTCTTTTTTCAGTATGGCTTCTTAGATTTTCTTTCTTTTTTTTTTTGAGACAGAGTTCACTTGGTCACCCTCAGTAGAGTGCCGTGGCATCATAGCTTACAGCAACTTCAGACTCTTGGGCTCAATCCTCTTGCCTCAGTCTCCCAAGTAGTTGGGACTACAGGCATCCACTACAACACCTAGTTATTTTTTTAGAGATGGGGTCTTACTCTTGCTCAGGCTGGTCTCAAACTCCTGAGCTCAGGCAATCCACCCATCTTGGCCTCCCAGAGTGCTGGAATTACAGGCATGCCCAGCCTTTCAGATTTTTACTATAGGTATCAGCAGAAACTGTTTTTTTTTTTTTGGAATGGAGATAAAATCTCCTTCTGTCACCCAAGCTAGAGTATACTGGTATGATCATTTCTCACTGCAGCCTTGAACTCTGGACTCAAGTGATTGTCCTCCCTCAGCTTCTGAAGTAACTTGGACTACAGGTACACACTACTACACATGTCTAATTTTTCTTATTTTTTGTAGAGACAGGGTCTTACTCTGTCTCCCAGGCTTGTCTCAGACTTCTGGCTGCCATTGATCCTCCTATCTTGGCCTTCCAAAGTGCTAGGATTACAGGTGTGGGCCACCACACCCTGGCCCAGGAGAACCATGTAAAGAATAGAGGCTGGGTGGTTTTTTTTCAGAGGCATCAAAGAAGGGGGAATAAGGAGGCATGATGTGCTTCATTGTAAATCTCAGGGCCTGCCCCTGTGGATTGGCTCACAGAACATCATTCCACAAATCCCTATATGTGTGGGCTGAATAGTATTAGACTCCTTTGCAGTCAGGATTCCTCAAGAGACTGTCGTTCCACCAGACTACTCACTGAGGCTTCAAGGTGGAAGTGAGACCCTCTCTGAGGGTCCTGCATATTTTTGTAACTGCCTCTTTGAGCAAATTTCAATGACCCCCATATATTTTTTATAATCCTTTCCATCTCATGTTTTGGATTCTCAGGCCAATAGGGCTTGATGACGAGAACCTATAACTTGTAACTAAATACTTGACCTTTTTGAGTAGTTTCTCAAAAAACAGCAGAATTTCTGCAAGACAAAAGTATTGAGATTCTGATAATCTCTGGCAGACTTTCTAAAACCGAGACTTACCATCCCTCACAAACCTGCTCCAATGCACATAGCCCCTTGTTAATTTCAACACACTCTGCCTCAATGCACTTAGCCTCTCCTTGAACATGACTGAATTACTATTTCCTTTCTGCCTTGGCAATCCTCACTATCTAAATAACAGGCTATCTGTGAGGAGAGTAACCAGATATCAGCTGGACTCCCTTTGGGTTCACTACATCCTGGAAAGATCCCCTGTGGAGGATTTGGTTCTTCTGGACCAGCTGTGGTAATGTTTCTATTGTTTCATAAATGATGTCAGGGCAACCACTCAGCCTCTGCTCTTTGCATGGGTCTGCTGGGCCAGGGCATGGTGGCTCACATCTGTATCCTAGCACTTTGGGAGGATGATGAGTTCCTGCTAACTGTACAGCATCTTTTTATTACTTAAAAAAGGAAACCTAATTTTGCCTAACAGTCTTCAATTCCATCCGTTAAAAAAAAATTGTCATTAGTATACTGATATATTAGAATAAGACACCATCTGGTGGAAATGATAGTAAACAAATCTAAGATGTCTACAGTGTGACAAGCACGCCTGGGAGTTTAAAGAGAATCCTGGTCAGAGATGCTAAGTGGCATGTGGTAGTAACAGTGAGGTTATAGTTAGGAGATTCTGCTGAGTGTTTTCCTAGACCTCTCAGAGATGCATCAGATAACCTAATACTCTTTAATTAATCCCTGTGTGTTTTAATTAGCTAGAGAGCGTTCCTTGTCTGCCACCAGCACTCCTGGCCAATACAGGCACAAAAGATAGAGAAAGTAGAAGCAGTGAGGGGAGGAGGAAGAAAAGCCAATGAGTTTTGGTTCAAAAGAGGAGAGGAAATATATTCACTGGAGAAATCCACTAGAATCTTGAAATCAGCAAAATATCCCTTTTGTGATGCATTGTGCCTTGTGATTTACCAGTTGAATGCTTTTAAAATAAATAAATATGTAATCCCATTGGTTTACCCCTGTGTTGGAAAGGAAGTAACTGTCCGGTCCACTGCACAAGTAGATTTGCTGATGAAGTGCAGACACTGAGCCTGGAACCATGTCCCTTAAAGGGTCCGCAGGGCAGCTGGAGATTTGGGGGTGTTACCAGATTACCTCAGGGTTTTTTTCCCTGCTGTGGAAAACCTCAGTTTGGAACTGCTTGAGCCAGATCGTCTCTTCTTCCTTCGCTATCCAACTTTTAGTTGTTAGTTTTTGAACTCCAGCAAGAACTAGGTGGGAGGAGGGACTAAGTCCTTGATTTAAAAAAGAATTTTTTTTTAAATAAACTTTGTTTTTTAAAAGTTAATATGTGCAGGGGGGCGGAGCAAGATGGCAGCCGAGTAACAGCTTCCTTGCATCTGGGCACCGTGAGTCTGGGGAGATAGGACTCCAGGCATCTCTGGCTGGTGGGAACTGCCTATCATCACTCCTATGAGGATACAGGGAGTCAGCGAGAGACTTCTGGACCCCAAGAGGAGGACTAAAACAGTGGAAAACCGGCAAGTGGTCGCGTGTGTTCAACCCGTCTAAACCCGCCCACAACTGTAAGTTCAGTAGCAGCGAGACTGCAAACCAGAAAGGCCTTACCTGTGAACTCTTTTGATGTCCTTGGACTTGGCACTGAGTTGAACTGCCTTGGGGAAGGCCTGAGCGGGAGTGCGGAGAACTTTGGCAGTTGTCTAGGGCCCCAGTCTGAGCCGCTGAGCCAGACGGAGCTAATAGTGTTTGGCGGTGGGTCACACGGATCCATTGTCAGTGATCTGCCCCGGCAAGCTCCGCCCTCAGGGTCGCAGAGCTAGAAACGGGTGGGAGCTGGTAACCCAGCAACCAAGTAGCCTAAGGGTGGGGTCTGAGCCGCCTTGCAGCCCTAACCCTCAGGGGCAGAGTGAGACCGGTTTTGGCACACTGAGTAAGTGGATAGCCACTTCAGCAGTGATTCCAGCGAGAAAGCTGGGAAAGCTTCTGCTCAGCAAGTTTACAAGTTCAAAGTGCCTTTTAAGTGGGCTGAAGAGAGATTTAGGGTGTCTACCTGCTGGGGTTTGAGAAATCAGCAGCCTCCAGTCGTATCAGAACTGTGACTAACATCTCATACCCCAAAAGACCACGTGTTGCCCAGACAATATTCAACAACATATACAAACTGCTTTGTTTTTGGTTGTGTATTTTTTTTTTCTTTTTTTTTGTTTGGTTGGGTTTTTTTGTTTGTTTATTTTGACGTTGTTGATGTTCTTTTGTTTCTTAATTTCAATCTTTTCCATACAGATCCCTTTTTCTTTCTCAATTTTTCTAGTTTAATTATAATTTCCCATTGCTGCCTTTTTTAATAACTACAACTTCATTTTTGCTAGTGTTTCTACCACTATCACTTGGTTTTTCACCCAATTTTATCGCCATAAAGTTTTCTGTTTGCTTGTTTTGGTTTGATTTATAGCATTTTTGTCTTTCCTCTCTACTTGGTGGAGGTGGGGTACTGTGTCTGACCAGGTTAGCAAAGAGCTGCTGACCTCAAGGGAACCACCCAACTGGGCACCCAACCCCCAGAAGGTGGGGTTTTTTAAGGTTGTGTCAAAGTACCCTACTGTACACCTATATTGCCCTGTCTCCCTCTTTCTGTGCTTCTCTTCTTTTTGTCAATATTCTTTATCCCTACCCCCCTCCTTTCTCTATCTTTCTTTTTTTTCTTATCATTCGGTCCTCCTTTCTTTCATCCCTTTTTTGCTCTTCAACCTTCTCACCTTTCTGGTCCTGTAACCCTTAGTCCACAGGCACAAGAACTTAAAGAGCAAGAGGAAGTGAAAGGAAAATTAGGGCAAGGAAAAAGATAAAAGAAATCACTCATGAGGAAGAATCAGCAGAAAACTCCAGGCAACATGAAGAACCAGTCCAGAACAACCCCGCCAAGGGACAATGAGGTAGCTACTGCAGAGGATTCCACCTATACAGAAATGTTAGGAATGACAGAAAGGGAATTTAGAATACACATGTTGAAAACAATGAAAGAAATGACGGAAACAATGAAGGAAACTGCTAATAAAGTGGAAAATAACCAAAAGGAAATCCAAAAACAGAATCAAATCAGAGATGAACGATATGAAGAATATAAAAAGGATATAGCAGAGCTGAAGGAAATGAAACAGTCAATCAGGGAACTTAAAGATGCAATGGAAAGTATCAGCAACAGGTTAGACCATGCAGAAGAAAGAATTTCAGAGGTAGAAGACAAAGTTTTTGAGATAACTCAGATAGTAAAAGAGGCAGAAAAGAAGAGAGAGAAAGCAGAACGTTCACTGTCAGAATTATGGGACTTTATGAAACGTTCCAACATACGAGTTATAGGAATTCCAGAAGGGGAAGAAGAATGCCCCAGAGGAATGGAAGCCATACTAGAGAATATTATAAAAGAAAATTTCCCAAACATCACCAAAGATTCTGACACACTGCTTTCAGAGGGCTATCGGACCCCAGGTCGCCTCAACTCTAACCGAGCTTCTCCAAGACACATTGTGATGAACCTGTCCAAAGTCAAGACAAAAGAAAAGATTCTGCAAGCTGCCAGGAGTAAGCGCCAGTTGACCTACAGGGGCAAATCCATCAGAGTGACCTCAGACTTCTCTAATGAAACTTTCCAAGCAAGAAGACAATGGTCATCTACCTTTAATCTACTTAAACAGAACAATTTTCAGCCCAGAATTCTGTACCCTGCTAAGCTAAGCTTCAAAATTGATGGAGAAATCAAATCATTTACGGATATACAAACATTGAGGAAATTCACCACAACAAGACCAGCTCTACAGGGAATACTTCAACCTGTTCTGTACACTGACCACCACAATGGATCAGCAGCAAAGTAAGAACTCAGAAATCAAAGGACAGAACCTAACCTCCACACTGATGCAAAAGATAAAACTAAGCAATGGACTCTCACCAAATAAGACGAATAGAATACTACCACACTTATCAATTATCTCCATAAATGTTAATGGCTTGAATTCCCCACTGAAGAGACATAGATTGGCTGACTGGATTAAAAAACACAAGCCATCCATTTGCTGTCTGCAAGAAACGCACCTGGCTTCAAAAGACAAATTAAAGCTCCGAGTCAAGGGTTGGAAGACAATTTTTCAGGCAAATGGAATTCAGAAGAAAAGAGGAGTTGCAATCTTATTTTCAGATACATGTGGATTTAAAGCAACTAAAGTCAAAAAAGACAAAGATGGTCACTTTATATTGGTCAAGGGAAAACTACAACAAGAAGACATTTCAATTCTAAATATCTATGCACCAAATTTAAATGCTCCCAGATTCTTGAAACAGACCTTACTCAGTCTGAGCAATATGATATCTGATAATACCATCATAACAGGGGACTTTAACACACCTCTTACAGAGCTGGACAGATCCTCTAAACAGAAATTAAACAAAGATATAAGAGATTTAAATGAGACCCTAGAACAATTATGCTTGATAGACGCATATAGAACACTCCACCCCAAAGATAAAGAATATACATTCTTCTCATCACCCCATGGAACATTCTCCAAAATTGATCATATCCTGGGACACAAAACAAATATCAACAGAATCAAAAGAATTGAAATTTTACCTTGTATCTTTTCAGACCATAAGGCACTAAAGGTGGAACTCAACTCTAACAAAAATACTCGACCCCATCCAAAGGCATGGAAATTAAACAATCTTCTGTTGAATAACAGATGGGTGCAGGAAGAAATCAAACAGGAAATCACTAACTTTCTTAAGCATAACAACAATGAAGACACAAGCTACCAAAACCTGTGGGATACTGCAAAAGCAGTTTTGAGAGGAAAATTCATCGCTTTAGATGCCTACATTCGAAAAACAGACAGAGAGCACATCAACAATCTCACAAGAGACCTTATGGAATTGGAAAAAGAAGAACAATCTAAGCCTAAACTCAGTAGAAGAAAAGAAATATCCAAAATCAAATCAGAGATCAATGAAATTGAAAACAAAAGAATCATTCAGAAAATTAATGAAACAAGGAGTTGGTTTTTTGAAAAAATAAATAAAATAGATAAACCATTGGCCAGACTAACTAGAAATAGAAAAGTAAAATCTCTAGTAACCTCAATCAGAAATGATAAAGGGGAAATAACAACTGATCCCACAGAGATACAAGAGATCATCTCTGAATACTACCAGAAACTGTATGCCCAGAAATTTGACAATGTGAAGGAAATGGATCAATATTTGGAATCACACCCTCTCCCTAGACTTGGCCAGGAAGAAATAGACCTCCTGAACAGACCAATTTCAAGCACTGAGATCAAAGAAACAATAAAAAAGCTTCCAACTAAAAAATGCCCTGGTCCAGATGGCTTCACTCCAGAATTCTATCAAACCTTCAAGGAAGAGCTTATTCCTGTACTGCAGAAATTATTCAAAAAAATTGAGGAAGAAGGAATCTTCCCCAACACATTCTATGAAGCAAACATCACCCTGATACCAAAACCAGGAAAAGACCCAAACAAAAAGGAGAATTTCAGACCAATCTCACTCATGAATATAGATGGAAAAATTCTCAACAAAATCCTAGCCAATAGATTACAGCTTATCATCAAAAAAGTCATTCATCATGATCAAGCAGGCTTCATCCCAGGGATGCAAGGCTGGTTCAACATACGCAAGTCCATAAACGTTATCCACCATATTAACAGAGGCAAAAATAAAGATCACATGATCCTCTCAATAGATGCAGAAAAAGCATTTGATAAAATCCAGCATCCTTTTCTAATTAGAACACTGAAGAGTATAGGCATAGGTGGCACATTTCTAAAACTGATTGAAGCTATCTATGACAAACCCACAGCCAATATTTTACTGAATGGAATAAAACTGAAAGCTTTTCCTCTTAGAACTGGAACCAGACAAGGTTGTCCTCTGTCACCTTTACTATTCAACATAGTGCTGGAAGTTCTAGCCAATACAATTAGGCAAGACAAGGAAATAAAGGGAATCCAAATGGGAGCAGAGGAGGTCAAACTCTCCCTCTTTGCTGACGACATGATCTTATACTTAGAGAACCCCAAAGACTCAACCACAAGACTCCTAGAAGTCATCAAAAAATACAGTAATGTTTCAGGATATAAAATCAATGTCCACAAGTCAGTAGCCTTTGTATACACCAATAACAGTCAAGAGGAGAAGCTAATTAAGGACACAACTCCCTTCACCATAGTTTCAAAGAAAATGAAATACCTAGGAATATACCTAACGAAGGAGGTGAAGGACCTCTATAAAGAAAACTATGAACTCCTCAGAAAGGAAATAGCAGAGGATATTAACAAATGGAAGAACATACCATGCTCATGGATGGGAAGAATCAATATTGTTAAAATGTCTATACTTCCCAAAGCAATCTACCTATTCAATGCCATTCCTATCAAAGTACCTACATCGTACTTTCAAGATTTGGAAAAAATGATTCTGCGTTTTGTATGGAACCGGAAAAAACCCCGTATAGCTAAGGCAGTTCTTAGTAACAAAAATAAAGCTGGGGGCATCAGCATACCAGATTTTAGTCTGTACTACAAAGCCATAGTGGTCAAGACAGCATGGTACTGGCACAAAAACAGAGACATAGACACTTGGAATCGAATTGAACACCAAGAAATGAAACTAACATCTTACAACCACCTAATCTTCGATAAACCAAACAAAAACTTACCTTGGGGGAAAGACTCCCTATTCAATAAATGGTGTTGGGAGAATTGGATGTCTGCGTGTAAAAGACTGAAACTGGACCCACACCTTTCCCCACTCACAAAAATTGATTCAAGATGGATAAAGGACTTAAATTTAAGGAACGAAACAATAAAAATCCTCAAAGAAAGCATAGGAAAAACACTGGAAGATATTGGCCTGGGGGAAGACTTCATGAAGAAGACTGCCATGGCAATTGCAACAACAACAAAAATAAACAAATGGGACTTCATTAAACTGAAAAGCTTCTGTACAGCTAAGGAGACGATAACCAAAGCAAAGAGACAACCCACACAATGGGAAAGGATATTTGCATATTTTCAATCAGACAAAAGCTTGACAACCAGGATCTATAGAGAACTCAAATTAATCCACACGAAAAAAGCCAACAATCCCTTATATCAATGGGCAAGAGACATGAATAGAACTTTCTCTAAAGACGACAGACGAATGGCTAACAAACACATGAAAAAATGTTCATCATCTCTATATATTAGAGAAATGCAAATCAAAACATCCCTGAGATATCATCTAACCCCAGAGAGAATGGCCCACATCACAAAATCTCAAAACTGCAGATGCTGGCGTGGATGTGGAGAGAAGGGAACACTTTTACACTGCTGGTGGGACTGCAAACTAGTACAACCTTTCTGGAAGGAAGTATGGAGAAACCTCAAAGCACTCAACCTAGACCTCCCATTCGATCCTGCAATCCCATTACTGGGCATCTACCCAGAAGGAAAAAAATCCTTTTATCATAAGGACACTTGTACTAGACTGTTTATTGCAGCTCAATTTACAATCGCCAAAATGTGGAAACAGCCTAAATGCCCACCAACCCAGGAATGGATTAACAAGCTGTGGTATATGTATACCATGGAATACTATTCAGCCATTAAAAAAAATGGAGACTTTACATCCTTCGTATTAACCTGGATGGAAGTGGAAGACATTATTCTTAGTAAAGCATCACAAGAATGGAGAAGCATGAATCCTATGTACTCAATCTTGATATGAGGACAATTAATGACAATTAAGGTTATGGGGGGGGGAGCAGAAAGAGAGAGGGAGGGAGTGGGGTGGGGCCTTAGTGTGTGTCACACTTTATGGGGGCAAGACATGATTGCAAGAGGGACTTTACCTAACAATTGCAATCAGTGTAACTGGCTTATTGTACCCTCAATGAATCCCCAACAATAAAAAAAAAAAAAAGAAAAAAAAAAAAAAAAGTTAATATGTGCAGTATAGGAAACTAAAAAACACAAGAAGCAAAGGACGAAGTCATCCTCAATCATGAGCCGTTTACAGTTTGACGTGTCCTAGGTCCTGTGGGCGAATACACGCAACTTCCAATCTATGGGACTGAGATCGTACAGTACGTGCCAAGCTTTTTCACACATCATGAACATTATCCAATTCAAAATCCCAAAGCTATAGGAGTATTTTGATAACCAAGAACACACTATGTCAACTCACTCTGTTAGAAAAAAAATGTAATCCTGCCTTTCTTGGGACAAAATAATTCTTTTTGAGATGGGGGTCTGTCTCTTCAGGCTGGCTTTGAAGTTCTGGGCTCATGTGAGCCTCCTGCCTCAGCCTCCCTAGTACTGGGACTCCAGATGGGTACCACTGAGCCCCGCATTAAGTTCTCAGTTTTGTCATCCACTTAAAGACTCACCTCCATATGGAGCCTGAATCGTCCTGTACCTGCAGAAAGCACACAGGCCTCCTGAAAGACAGCAAAGGACATCTTGCCTTGCCTTTCCATCCTTTTGGATTATCTCCTCTACTTCTCGACTGTGGCTTTTCCTTCCCTAAACCCTTTACCCTCTTCCTCAAAATCCTCAGTCCCCAGGCTTTATCCAGTTTTGTGCTTGATGGATCTAGGACTTTGAGCCAGGAGAGTGCTAGAAAGAGAGGGCCTGCCCTCAGAAAGTGGTGACGAATGGATCCCAGTAACAGATCTTTAGGTTGTAAGGTTAAGAAGCCCAGCTGCCTCATTTTGTTACTCTAATCTTTTTTTTTTTTTTTTTTTTAGAATTTATAGAATGATCTAATCTATTTTGTATTCAACCTTGGAAGGAGGAAGGGTAAGGGAAAAAGAAAAATCCTTTCTGCCTTGAATAAAATATTGCAGACGTTAGCTGATGGTTGTAAAGGACGGTAAAGCTGGGCAAAGAACCCTGGGAGGGAGGGGGCTGGCCACAGTGGAGCACGGGGGTGGGTGTTGGTTGAGCTGAGTGTTCAGGCAGATGCTCTGGAGGATTAAATTACACAGAGGGCGAGGCTGTTGGTGCAGTCCCACGGCCCTGCTGTGTAGGGCTGGGAGCTATTTCCAGGCAGGAGACAAGGGAAGGAGTCTGTTGACTTGAGGAGGCATTCTATTTTCTTTCTTGTTTTGGTATCATTTTCTACCTGGCTCTGCATGCATGTGGGTGCCCTTTTTATGAAGTGCTACTCGTGGCTCCCAAATAAGAAACAGTGGTAGACCGGTACCTGTGGATTTTGCCTCTTCAGCAGACGTTTCCCTTTCCTCTGATAATGCACTAGGAGATGGGGAGTGGGGGGTCATCTTTCCTCACGCTCAGTCCTCATGGTCCAGGTGAGACTAACCCCACTCACCTTACTGCGTGCCTCTGCTCCATGCTGGGCATTTATGCCAACCCCTCTCCAGTGCAATCAATTACTTAGGATGAGGAAAGTCAGCCCCAGAACTTTTGCTGGCACTTTTGTGAAAGAGGGGCTTTCTGCTGAGGGTGCCAAGCTTATGGGATACAAGTCAAGAGTGCTCTGTAAAAGCTTGCTAGAGAATGAAGCCAAGTTTAAATGATTCAGTTGAGCAATGAAGAGAGCAGATTCCTGAGGACATTGAGCATCTGGATGCAGCTGCAACTGGTATTTCCCCAGGATACTCCAGGTGTGTGTGTCTATGGGACTTCCCCCACCCATTTATTTCCACCCCTTTGCATTTGAGTCTCTGTTGCTGGCAACCCAAATGGCTACAATCTAATACAAGTGGCTTCAGAAAGTCCAAGAGCCTTGTCCTGGTCACTGAGCTAGGCAGAACAGCATGAGTGCTGCGAGCTGCCATTGCCTGGATGCTGCTCTTGCTGTGGATGAAGCCTGTAGGCTTATTCCCCAGCTGTGGTCAACTCTGAGTACACAGCTCCCTCTGAGAAAGATTGTCAGCCCGGAGTCGGCAGCCAGTACTCAGCTCAACATGTTCAGTTCTGTGCTATTATATAGTACTGCTCTCTGAGGACACCCTGAACAAAAATGAATGTGCATAAAGATCCAACATGTGTTCAGGAAGCCGGAGTCAATAATTGTTCTCAGACCCTCTGATAGAGACAGCTTTTGGCTGATCAACACGAGCTGATGTGACATTGTTCCTTAAGTGGAAAGCAGCAGGAAGCAGCTGTTAAGAGGATGGGCAATCAGAGAGGAGAGACCACTTTCATATTTATCCGTGTGTTCAGCAAACAAGACTGAGTGCCTTCTATTGTGCTAAGGACAGAAACACTAATAAGAGAAAATTTTTCTCTCAGAAGTGTGCAGTTGGGTCAGGGAGTCAGCAAGAAAATCAATGGGTAAATAATGTAATTAAAGGGAAGTAATAATAGAGTGTCATCTAACCAACGGCATTACTCTCTTCCTTAGTTGGTAGAGCCCTGATTTCATCCTAGAAGGCAAAATGCTCAGGTCCTTCCCCAGGCTCTGGACAGGCTGTGATAGATCTAAGCCAGAGATTTCAAATGTCGATTTGCATCAAAATCACCTAGAGGCCTGGACACCCCCCACCCCCAACTTAGAATTCGACAAGCCTAAGTGAGGCCCAAGCATGTTCATTTCTTATAAGTTCCCAGGTGATGCTGACGCTGATTCTATTGGACTTAGGATCACTATCTCAGTCAAGCATGTTCATCTGATTCACCCAGTCTAGTATTTGGTTTAGGGTTAGGCACATGGCCAAGTTATGACTGATGAAAGGAAAGGGAGAAGGAGGAGGACCATGGAGGAGGACCCAGAAGACTTTCTGCTTTTTGGTAAAAAGTGAGATATAAGGAAGGCCTGCCTTTCATCCCACCTAGAGTGGGGCTCTGTAGAGCAGCTGTTATCATGTGACCATGTGGACTTGGCTGAGAGACCTGCAGAAATCCTGACCCAGAGCCCTGACATTGTTGAGGAGCTGAGCAAATCCTGGAATCAGCCACCTTCAGACTCTTCGTTCTGTGAGATAATTAAATGTTGTTATTCCCATTGTCCATTAAAGCTGGAAGTATCCCAACTGATTCAGAGGGCTACCAATCTGAGCCTGAGTGGATGGAATATTAGGAAAGGATTTTGAGAGGATGTTGATTCACACTTTCCCTCTGCTCTTCAGGGAGAATGGTTCCCTTTTGTCCTTTGGCCAAATGACAGATGATGATACCTTACAGACTCACTTTGTAGCAAAGCTTTTGAATTGGCTAAACTAGGGATTTTGCTTTTATGAATACCAAGGGTTTATTTAGGATATAAATAATTGTGTTGGGACAGACAATGAGAGAATCACTAATTCTACTGGTGGTGAAGTCCAAGAAATGTTTGTGAAGGAAGTGCCATTTGAGCTAGGCCACCAAGAGCTGATGGCTGGGTTGGCAGAGTAATATAGAGCTAGAGTCCAGCGCAGTGCTTCATATGTAGTATGTACCCAAGTGTTTTTAGGACTTTTCGTAAGTACACACCATCCAGAGGAAATGGTAAGACGGTTTACTGTCTCTGGGTAAAAGTATGGTGTTTGGTATGGTGATCTTGAGGAGGTATGGGTTAGACTGAGCCATCATAGAGAAAAACTGGGAAGCATAAGATTAAATTAAATCAGACTGCAAAATCAAGGAGATCAGTTAGGTCCACCAAAACAAATGAGTATCTCAAACCTCAAAGAATTCAGAAACTGTATGCTCTGAGCCTTCCCTGCCTCAAGAAGGGGTATCTACTTTGTCTCAGAAGGCAGCCCTTCCCTTGGAGTAGGAGTTGGTTCATGCCCTACTTCTTATTTTGAATATGCCAGTAACCAAAATCTAAACACAGCATGGCCTGGGATGGGGCAGGGTGGGACACAGCAGGCTGTGAAATGAGCAAGGAAATGATAATAGAAATGATCATTTGTGCAGCCTACTGGGTTAAACAGATGGCATTGCTTACGGTTGGGAGTGGCCAGTTCAGGGGCTCCATTCACTGAGCACTCAGCTACCACAACAGTGAGGGGGTACTATGTCTACATCTCTGTAACCCATTAATTATTTACAGTTTAAAAAGTCCTTGGGATTGCAAACTAATGCAACCTTTTTGGAAGAAAGTATGGAGAATCCTCAAAGAACTCAAATTAGATCCCCCATTTGATCCTGCAATCCCATTACTAGGCATCTACTCATGAGAAAAAAAATCATTTTATCATAAGAACATTTGCACTAGACTGTTTATTGCAGCTCAATTTACAATCACTAAAATGTGGAAACAACCGAAATGCCTACCAGCACTCCTGTCTCCTAATGCCTTGTCTCAAAACAAAATAAAACAAAACAGAAATCAGTTAGGAGAGTTTAAAAAGGACTAGTGCCTGAGCAACCCTACAAAATCTCTGGAAGTATGGAGCCTCAGCATCAGTGTTTTTAATCTTCTAGATCAGTGAATTTCAACCAGTGTGCCTTGAAAAAATTTAAAAGATCATTAATTAAATTATTTTTGAAAGAAGTTCAAAGCACAGACAATATAGTCTTTATTTTTTTGGATCAATAAAATTTAAGTGTGCCATGGAAATTTTAATTATAGGTTCAAATGTGCTGTGAGATTTAAAAAAGGTTGAAAAACACTATTCTACATGATTCTAATATGCAGCCTGAGTTGTAGACAACCGATGTAAAGAGAGGAATTCAAAGGCATTCGGAGACAGGAGTGCTGGTTTAGCTCTTTGAAGTTTGTTTCATCAGTCTGGAGTCTAGTTAAAAAATCTAAGCCACCCTAGACATTTCAGGCTCAAAGAGGTTGAATACAGGGAATTATTTACAGAAGTGTTGGAGGGGCTAGAGGTGCAAAGTGGAAACAGATTTATCTAGAGATTAGGAAGATGCCACCACTTAGGACTGAAGCCCAGAGTTTATACTGCTGAGCTGCTCCAGATGACAGGTAGCCTAAGTAGGACCTGCCACTGCCATGACAATTGGAACTGGCATTCTGCTGCAGCCCATGAATCACCAGCAATTGACCTCTTCGGCCAGAGCAGGAGCAGTCTGGGGCTTCTTCCTACTTTCTGTCTACCTTCAGGGCCATTATCTATCAGGGCCCAGCTGGTGAGGAAGCTTGGGAAATACCTCGGAAAAAATATGTAGAAAGGTACCAAAAGGGAGATGTGGAGGCTGAACATCAACCAACCTGCCCGCCTATGCTCTAACTACATCTTAACAGGGCTCAGAAGACTGTTACGTCATTGGGCTTTGGGATTAAAGGGCCAGAAACTTATCAGAAGTCTGTATCTAGGATTGCTAGTAGGAAATGCTGAAGTTGAAGCCTGTTTCCTATTGTCAGCAGGTATGTGGAAGTGAACTGTGGCAGAGTACAAGTGATGCCAATCAATTGCTGGCACAGAGTGGGCGTGGTTGCCACAGCAGGCTCCAGAGTGGGCCTGCTAAAATACCCAGATAGGGTCTGGTATTCAGAATGTTGTGGCTGTGGCATTCCTGGGAATAAGGTTAATAGGTGGCTGAGGCAGTTTTTCAGTGATGCAAATAACTAATTATGAAATCCAAAACAAGCTTCAGATTTTTTTTTTTATTTTTTATTTTATTTTTTTTTTACAAGCTTCAGATTTGGTGAACGGAGGCTTGATTTGAGCCATTATGGTAGTCATAGCTCATCTTCCAATTCATAGACCTGAGATTGGTAACAAACCCAGTTGCCCAGAATGAGAAGGACACCAAACAAGTGCAGGGAGGACCTATGTAACACTTCTATTGTATTCTCCAAACCTCCTTCTAGCCTTTCTTAAAGGGACAAGTAACCATTTACCCTGGTAACTATGTACTGGGGCAAGAGAGAGACTTAAGTCTTTCAGGAAGTAATAAATACTGGCTCTGAACTAACACGAGATTCTTAGGGATCCATAAATCTACTATAGTCCCTGGTTGGAATGGGCTTCATGGTGAGCAGGTGGTAAGCAGAGTTGTAACTGGAATCTATGTCATAAGAAGCCCGGAGATCATTTCTCCAGTTCCCAAGTAGAGCAGAGTTGAGCAGGCAGATCCCCAAAGTGGCTCTCTAACTCCTGTGATGGGAAGGAACAAATGGAAACCATTGAAGTTTCTTTTTCTCACCAGAATAGTAAATCAAAACCAATACCATACTCCTGGGGGAACCGCAAAGATTGGTAGCACCATGGAAGACTTTGAACCTACAGCTAAGTTCCTCAGAATGGCCAGTACCAGGATGGGTAAATTCTGGAAACAATGGATTAAGTGTTCTAATTAGTTGGTAACTCCCATGGCAGCAACTGGTCAAGATAAGTCTCCTTTCTGCAGCGTGTTACCACAGCCCTTGGCACCAGCAACTAATCTAGCAGGTTCATTTTTTCTCCATTTTCACATAGGGTATTCCAGAGATAATTATCTTTCACCCAGTGGAAACTGAAACCTTTACCACACTGCCTCAGGAGAATGTCGAGTCTAGAAGGCAACCTGGCCATCTCAGCCTCCAGCAGGTCAGAAGCCTGGCCTACATTGAATCCACTACACACAGGAGGCCTGAGGAACAGAAAGAAACCAGTATCAAAGGTATTGGTATAGACATTTAGACCCATATATGCTAGTGGTTGAGAAATAAATGTACGGAAATTCGAGTACTTGCTTCTTCGTTTGATGTTCTCAGAGAGGACCTAGTGGACTGAAATATGGATAGATAGCCTTTCCATTTTGGAAATAACAGAGACACATTTTATGGCCTTGCTTCAATGCATTTTCCTGGTATACCCAGATCTGCCTGCCTTAATTTAGTCTGAAATAAGAAGAGCCTCCCCAGCATCTCCAGACGGCAGAAGAAGAGGTGGTACCAATTGGGCTTTAGGACTCAGCAGATACAGTGATGGGATGTCCAAGTGTCTGAGGGAGATAAGTTTCCAATTAAGGAACTTACCTCAAAAAGACATTAGGAAGGCAATGAGGTACTGTGCTAACCAGTTGACTAATTTTGCAATATACTTTGTAACTTGAAGAATCTGATACCTGGAAGGAAATATAGGGAGAGGATTTGAGGGGGGTGCCTTTCAAACTTATATCTAATTATCCAATTATAAAAGTTTGCTTGTTGGGTGGCACCTGTGGCTCAAAGGAGTAGGGTGCCGGCCCCATATACCGGAGGTGGCAGGTTCAAACCCAGCCCCAGCCAAAAACTGCAAAAAAAAAAAAAAGTTTGCTTCTCATTCATGCAATTCTGGGTCTTGCTGTCCTGGTGGCTTTACTCTCTAAGGGAGAAGTACTTCCTTGGGAGACATAATAATGGTTTTCTCTCCCAGGCACTTAGCCATGAATGGGAAAAAAAAAAAAACAAATGTTTTTATGTCACCCTAGATTGACACTACTCACAGAGAAATGAAGTTGCTGCCACATGGAAGCAGGGGTGTACACAAGAAGTCCAGAAATTTCCTAAGGCATCCCTCCTTGTTCTATTATATACATGCCCAGCAGTTCTGGGTAGTGGAAGATTATTCCAACCTTTCATCAGCAGAGCCACCAAAGGCTGAGACCATTTAAACATGCACCCTTTGGTAAAAAACTGCCACCTAGCTGAGGTATTGGCCAGGGGTTGGGGAAGGTCTTAGAGAGTGGAGGAAAGAACTCCAAACTATCAGCTGTGGTTTAGTGTCCAGTTGCAGTGTTTCCTTCTAAGTGTCTACCCCCTTTAATAGGTTGATATATAAAATATCACACACACACGCATACACACACACACACACACACACACGTATGCACGCATAATCCGGGATAATACAATTAATAAAGTGGTATTTGTTTTTCTTTCCTTTGATCACCCTGTTCAGACCATAGGACATGGACTCACCCTGGATCACCAGAGAGAGTCAGAAATGGACAAAGTAGCCAAATTCTCAACTTCTAATTCTAGAGCTGAGAGTTGAAAAATGTCAAATACAAAACTTGAAAGGATTTGCAAATGGCAAGAACTCTTTTTCCCTGGGCCCCTTCCTCCCCAACTAGGAAAAAAATCCTTTCCATTGAGAAGAATAAAGGAGTTGAGAGGGAGTTAGAAAGAGTTGAAGGGCCATGTGCTCTGCCCCCACCCCCAATCTCAATAAGCCTGGGCTGTGGGAAGCTCTCCTTCTGTCTAGGGATCTAAGAGCAACATGGGCATATTCTGTGCTTCTCATCCAGAAATTTAAGACTGGCAGATGTGGCCCCACCACATAAGGAGAAGGGAAGAGATGATAGCATCATGAGACGAGTTGGAGGCAGCCAGGAAACATCTCTTAAATTTCCTGTGGCTTCCAAGTGGCAGAAGGGAGCTGACAGTGCCTGTGGGTGAGGTGAGAGGGAAGGATCAGATCACAGCTGAGAGAAATTGGTTATGGTGCACAAATTTGTACCAGTAAAACTGGTTGTGCTTGGATTGTTTTCTAATATTTAGATAACCAATGCAAAGAAAGTTCTTGCTATACATAGTTCTTGTTATTTTTATTTTTAAGGAAACAATGTATTTTTGGAAGTTAGGTTTTGAAGAGAGTTTTATTATAGGTAACTCCACTGATAAAAGAAGGTCTCTTTATCAGTTAATAAAAACTCTAATCATTTAGATAACTTTCGTTATTTTAGTGCCCCCTTTTACTCAAAAGTTTTCTGAGTTGAAAGATATATTATTTTTAGTTAGTTACCTTAACTACACAGGGCTTATAAAGGGAGCAGGTAAAAATTACTTCTGTTATTCTTACCCCTCATCCATCTCAAGGTCAAGATTGAGTTGAAGATCAAAAAGACTGGAAATTAAAGAAAAATAAAATATATATAAAAGAAAAAACAACAAGAAAGAATAAAAAAAAGAAAAAAGAAAAAAAAAAGACTGGAAATTAGAGAATTTCTTTGTAGACAGTGGTTTATGTGCCATACTTGCAAGAGAACTACCTAAAAATCTTGGTGAGAGTCCTCTGTCCTAGGCTTCTACAGTTTAAAAAATCTATAGGGGAAATATGTCAGTTACTGATGCCTTTCAGCTGGCTTTAAAAGAGTGTATGGATCATACATGCACACACACACAACTCTAACAACTCAACGATCAAAACAAAAATAACCTAATTTAAAAAATGGCCAAAGGATTTCAGTAGACCTTTTGTAAAGAAGATACACAGGTGGCTAATAAGTACATGAAAATTTGCTAAATCTCATTAGTCATTAGGGAAATATATATCAAAGTCCCTATAAAATACCACTTCAAGACCTGTACTATGGGAAAAATAACAACAGCAAGCACTGGATAGGATGTGGAGAAATTAGATCCTTCTTATATTCCTGATGGAATTGTAAAATGATGCAGCCACTGTGCTTTCCACTTTGGAAAACAGTTTGGCAGCTCCTTAAAAAGTTAAACATAGAGTCACCATATGACCAGGCAATTCTACTCCTATGTATACTCCCAAGAGAAATGAAAACATATGTCCATGCAAAAACTTGCACATGAACATTCGTAGCAGCATTATTCATAATAGCCAACAAATGGAAACAACCCACATGTCTGTCAATGATGAACAGATAAACAAAATGTGGTATATCCAAACAATGGGATATTGTCAGCCATAGAAAGAATGAAGTACTGATTCATGCTGCAACATGGATGGACTCTAAAAACATGCTGAGTTAAAGATGTCAGACACAAAAGACCAGGTATTGAATGGTTCCATTTATATGAAATGTCCAGAATGAGAAAATTCATAGAAACAGAAAGTAGATCAGTGGTTTCCAGGGGCTGGAAGGAGGGAATGGGGAATGACTGCCAATGGGTCAGGGCCTCTTCTGGGGATGATAAAAATATTTGAAACTAAAGAGAGGGGATGGTTATACAACTTTGTGAATGTTACGTATTAAAACCCACTGAAGTGTGCTCAAGTGGTGAATTTTATGACATCTGCCTTATATCTCGATAAAGTAGTTATTTAAAAAGTAGAAAGTGGGAAGCTGCTTTGGAAGTAGTTGCACTCCATAAGCAGTAGATCTAAGGTGCTTATTTTCTGGCACCAGATGTAATGGGATTTACATAGAGATCCTGCCCGAGAGGACCACTTGAGGGTTTAATGGGACCAACGTAGAGAGAGTCTGCATGGAGGTGGCCTCCCACGCTAAGGTTGCAAGCGGTGCTAAATGACTGGCCAAAGCAGGGACCATGCCCAGCTCCTCCAAGCAAAGAGGAGCAGTCGAGAACTTCCTGCGCAGTCCATCGAGGAGAAACCAGTCATCTTGAGTCATTTAACGTGTCTGGAGAAACTCTAAGCCTGGAGTGGTCAGAAGGCACAGACAGTGAGAACTCTTGTAGAGGAGAGGTTGGCAGAGGAAAGAGAGAAGCAAGCAATCCCGACCCCCTCCTCGAACCATGTGCTTCTACCTCAACAGCCCAAGCTTAGGCAAGGAAGATGCTTTAAGTTTACCTAAAGTTAAGAGTTCTAATTATTATACCGGCCTAGACATGTGCATTTCTAAAATTAGAGGGTTTTTGTGTGAAAGCAATCACAGAATATTTTTTACTTTTACTTTTTTTTTTCTTTTTGAGTCAGAATGAGACTTGGTAGAGTACTGTGGTGTCATAGCTCACAGCACCCTCAAATTCCTGGGCTCAAGAGACCCTCTTGCCTCCGCTTCCCGAGTAGCTGGAACAACATCCGCCGCCATAACACCTGGCTAGTTTTGGAGATGAGGTCTCATTCTTGCTCAGGCTGGTGTCGAATTCCTGAGCTCAGGCAGTCCACCCACCTCGGCTCCTGGAGTACTAGGATTATAGGCATGAGCCACTGCACTTGGCCTATTTTTTACTTTTCAGAGTGAGTGTTAAACTGTCGGTTTCCCAGTTTTCATACACATATGAGCAAGAACTAGCCCCAAGGGGCATCTGGTTCCTATAGTTCAACATAGAAGTTACCCTAATGAATTACTGCAGAGAGTGATGAG
Source organism: Nycticebus coucang (assembly GCF_027406575.1). NCBI lineage: Eukaryota > Metazoa > Chordata > Mammalia > Primates > Lorisidae > Nycticebus > Nycticebus coucang. Next base: position 169,440,409 of record NC_069780.1, on the reverse strand, counting down.
CACTATGAAGGAATAATGATAGTGCAGATGAGAGGTGCATCAGTCAGGGAAGGGTCAGAGGCCAGCAGCCAGTTGGAAGCACAGTCTAGGGCTCAGGAGGTAATTCAGGCAGTATAGATTTTCAGGTTTTCATGGATAGCAAAGGAAGCACAAGGCTAGACAACAATCACATATGAATAGAGAGCATAGGGTGAGAAACAGGCTTGAGATAAAATCAATACTAATGGTTAGGAAATGAAAAATCTAGAGCAGTGATTTTCATCTGGTGTACCATGGCACGCTAGTGTGCCGTGAGAGGATCTTAGGTGTGCCTTGAAAAATTTTAAAGGTCATTAATTAAATTATTTTTGAAAGAAGTTCAAAGCACACTAAGTATATTCTTCTTTTTTACTCTTTTTTTTCCTGATCAACATAATTTAAGTATCCCATAGAAGTATAATTGTAGGTTCAAGTGTGTCGTGAGATAAAAAAGGTTGAAAAACACTGATCTAGAGTAAAAGAGAACAGTGTAGCTACACAATGAGTTTGAAAAGGTGAGTGAGGTCTGAGGCACACAACTCCTTTCAGCAGTGTAAACAACTTAAATATTGATGATGACTGGCCCAATAGTAATGAGGTGCTGTTCTTCACAACACATGAGCTGTAGTTAACACTCTTGGCCAAGTGATAAGGACTATCATTTGAACAAATGATGAACTTGCAGCTATCCACTTACTCATTTGCCTGGTGCCTGGTGATTTCTTGAAATTAGTGACTTGAACTTAGAAGAGAATTGGATAGGTTGGCTTTCATGGTTCACAACAGAGCCAATGGTTGACTTCTGGATCATTTGTGAGTTCAAAAATGCTTTAACATGGCATGTAAGGCCTTTCCTGGATAGAGTTGTTTTTTTTTTTTTTTGACACAGAGTCTTACTCTGTTACCCTGGGTAGAGTGCCGTGGCATAGCTCATAGCAACCTCAAACTCTTGGGCTCAAGTGATTCTCCTACCTCAGCCTCCCAAGTAACTGGGACTATAAGCATGGGCCACAATGCCTAGTGTGAGCCAGGGCATCCACTGCCCTTATTACTTACTAATCCTATTTCTCACCATTCCCCTCATTCTTCTTACCCCCCAGGCAATGTAAGGATCCAGCTACCACATGACCTGTGAGTCTCCCCAATGTTTGGTGGTGATGAGGGAATGAGGAAAATAAAGAAAGACAATAGAAACAATAGAATTTATAGAGTGGGCCTGGAAGGTCAATACCCTTCCTGCAAGAGATGGCGAAGACCTCAAACTCTGGAGGCACTTGGTTTTTATTATTTCTTTTGATTAATTAATGGATGTTTGCAACAACAACAACATATATCATCTCTGCAGTTTCTCTGCCCTAATTCTGGATTACCCATCCAATAACCCTTTAGCTATTTTTATTACTTTTACTTCTTAAGATACTTACCAATCACAAACAGGATTACAGATAACAAAGGAAATGAGAACATGGACTTTGGAGCTAGATGCTACCCAGTTAATCCTTTATTTTCTGGGGTGGGGGGGGCAGATTAGTTGATGCCTTACTTATCTTCAGAAGCTGGGAGGAACAAAGCTGAATCCTCTTATCTCACACCCATAAGAACTAATCTTTCTTGCTCAATGAGTCAGCTGCACGTGTTGTCCTAAAATGGCTTCCCAAGCCCTTTCAGGCACCCAGCCAGGCCCTTGCGGACCTTTTTCCTGAGGTCCTTTCTGACTCTAGCTAGGCCCTTGCAGACCTTTTCCTGAAGTCCTTTGATGTTTGGGCCAAGCTGTCTCATGAAGCCCCCAGGGTAGTGTGTTCTTTTTGGAGGCTCACGTCCTCTCCCATTCTTCTGCATACCTGACCCTGACCACACAACCTTTATACAACCCTTCCATTCTATTAGTCTATTCCCATAGTCCTAACTTTCATAATGTTCACACAAAGGTAATCCAGTTACTTGAATATGCCAAGTGGTCCCTCATACCTTCACACCTTTCAATATGCTGTTTCTTCAGCTCAGAATACCAGTCTTCAGCCTAAAAACTTTTGTTAACTTTAATTGGTTTTGAATAAATTATACCATAATCGTGTGTGACCATATCCTTTTCTTCATCATGCCTACTGATAAAGAAAAACAACCCCACAATAGAACTTCACCCCATTTAAATGGACAGTTAGAGAAAAATTAAAATCTTAGCAAAATCCCAACTCTAAGATTTTGCTGACACTGTGTTTCATTTGATGTGTGTGCTATTAGTGTCTTTTACGGAAGCAGCCTTTTGAATTTGCTCACTGATAATTATGTTTCCTTTCCTCTGTGGAATAATGTGAAATCCTTCTCCCCACCTCAGTTTTGGGAACTTTCTCCTTTTTAGCCTGAACATCACAAATCTCTCCTTGCACGAGTATCAAGACAGTTAACAGCCAGGGTCTTAAGTTGTACCCGTGTTGAAAGAAAGGCTGTTACAGAATAATAATTAAAAAAAAGATGTAAGAGAAAGCCTGAAACATCAACTCTGTTGTTTTCTTTCCTAAAATTCTCAGTGTAATCGTGAGAAAACATCAGACAAACCAAATGGAGAAACATTCTACAAACTATCTGGCACTCTTTAGTGTCAAGGTCAAAAAAATCAGGAAAGACTGGGAAACTGTCACAGATTAGAGGAGGCTAAGGGGACATGAACAATGATGGTATATGGTGTCCTGGCACAGAAAAGATAATAGAGTCAAAAGACTGGGGATATTGGAATAAACAGAGTTTAGTCATATAATTAATAGCACTGTACTCATTTCAAAATTTTTAGTTTTTGAAAAATGTACTGTACCATGGTATGTGAGATGTTAACATTAAGAACGCCAATTATGGCTGGGTGCCCATAGCTGAGTGGTTAGGGTGCTGGCCACATGCCCTGGGGCTGGTGAGTTCGAACAAAGCCTGGGCCTGCTAAACAACAACAAAAATAGCCAAGTGTTTTGGGGGCCTGTATTCCCTCCCCAGGGAGGCTAAGGCAAGTGAATTGCTTGAGCCCAAAGAGTTTGAGGTTGCTGTGAGCTATGATGCCACTGCACTCTACCAGGGTGACAAAGTGAGACTCTGTCTCAATAAAAAAAAAAAGAAGAAGAGTGCTCGCTTCAGCAGCACATATGCTAAAATTAGAACAATTCAGAGAAGATTAGCATGGCCCCTGAGCAAGGATGACATACAGATTTTTGAAGCGTTCCATATTTTTGCAACAAGAAATAGCCAGGAGTTGTGGTGGGTGCCTGTAGTCCCAGCTACTCGGGAGGCTGAGGCAGGAGAATCGCCTAAGCTCAGGAGTTGGAGGTTGCTGTGAGCTGTGACGCCACGGCACTCTACCGAGGGTGATAAAGTGAGACTGTCACTAAAAAAAAAAAAGAAGAAGAAGAAGAAGAAAGCCAATTATTTGACACATTAAAATAACTAAGGTATCAAGAATCCGATGTACTCAGTTCTAGTATGAAGAATGCCCTCATAAGAGGAAAACTCAAATCCATTCAAGGTGGAGGGCTGGGGAATGTGGGATTGTGGAGTGGGGAGGGAGGGGCATGGATGTGCTTCAACTTAATGGGCACAATGTTAGGGTGTATGGTACACATCTTGGGGGCGGTACACAATTATAAGAGGGGCTTTACTTAACAAATGCAAACAATGTAACTTAATTTGTTATACTCTCAATTAACCTGAAACAAACAAACAAAAAATAATAACTAAGGTGTGGGGGTCACCAGCGTCTGATTGGTAAGTGGTCCCTTCTTTCTTTCTTAGTTCTTATAAATGACAATCCCTGACATGAAAACTCTAACTTCCACACTACGTCTTTAACCTTACTGCGAGCCTCTTTCCTTTCCTACTCTATGCATGCTGGTCTTCTTGTAGTTCCTAGGACATACTGAACCTGGCCCCCCGCAGGGTCCTTCTGCAATAAATCATAATTTATTGATTTATTGGCAATTATTCTTCTTCTAGAATATTTGCTCCAAGAAGGCAAAGACTTTATCTATCTTGTTCTCTGTAATATGCCCTTTGCCTAGCATAGCGCCTTGCCTATTGCCATAGACTGGATGTATGTATCCCCCCAAATCCATATGTTGATGTCCTAACCCCCAATGTGATGGTATTAGGACCTGAGAGCCTTTGGGAGTTGCTTAGGTTGTGAGGATAGAGCATGAATAGAATTATTACCCTTATAAAAGAAGCCCCCCCGAGGGCTCTTTCCCCCCTTTTTGCCTTGTGAGGTTATCTCTGAACCAGTAAGCAGCTTCTTATTAAGTACCAAATCTGCTAGTGGTGTGATCTTGAACTTCCCAGCCTCCAGAACTGTCAGAAGATATCTATAATAGTTATTCAATGTTTGTTAAATGAACACCAAAGGATAATTTTATACAAGTTACAAAACATGCTGTCATCAAATATATAGTGAAGATGTGTCATATATTTACTTAGCTTATTTAATGAGGGAACCAACATATAATAAAGCTGATCTAAAGGGAATTCAAGTTTATATAGAGTTAGGGAAGGGATGCTGAAATAAGTTAGCAAAGTTAAAGGCAAATCTAGTTAATGTGCTACAGGCAAATAAACTTTCATCTTTGGGATTGTCTTTTCTACTCAATGGGAATAATTTGCATTTCTAACAGACAAAATCCTACAAATTAACAGGTAACTTCATAGAATTTGGACTCTAATAATAATAATTAGCAAGTCAAACAAAAGTACATTCCCGTGGGTGGCGCCTGTGGCTCAAGAGTAGGGCGCTGGCCCCATATACTGGAGGTGGCGAGTTCAAACCTGGCACTGGCCAAAAACTGCAAAAAAAAAAAAAAGTACATTCCCAGAGGAATCACACTTGAGTGGGCCTATTGGAGGATGCTCTAGTGTAGCAGTGAGAGGACATGCAATTATCTTTTTGCCTCAATTCTAAGTTTTAGACATGTGAAAAAAAAATAGAATGAATGAACAGGTACTCCAACTGAAGGTTAGGGTGAGGATGCTCTGTCATTTGGGGAGCAAAGCACTGGGCATTTGGTTCATCATATCTTCCCCAAAAGCCATCAGCTTTTTTTTTTTTTTTTTTGAGACAGAGTCTCAAGCTGTCACCCTGGGTAGAGTGCCCTATTGTCATAGCTCACAGCAACCTCAAACTCTTGGGCTTAAGTGATTCTCTTGCCTCAGCCTCCCAAGTAGCTGGGACTACATGTGCCCACCACAATGCCTGGCTTTTCTTTTTGTTTCATTTGTCATTGTTTTAGCTGGCCTGGGCCAGGTTTAAACCCACCAGTTTCGGTTTATGCGGCTGGCACCCTACCCACTGAGCTACGGGCGTCGCCCAAAAGCTATCATCATTTGATCCAGCATCCATTCTCTAAAGCCAATCACCTTCTCTGAAAAGTCTGTCTAGTTTTTTTCTCTTTTTCCCTATCAAGTAAACTGAGGTGCACCATCCTTGTTATCTAGATATTGATTGTTCTTGAAGCTCTAGACATTTTCTGTGTGATTTGTGTACCCCTAGTTTAAGCCAAGGCACCTTAGTGCCCTCCTCTCCCTTGTATCCAAGGCCATATTTTTGTTTGGTGGATATACATGAGACCCCATCTGGTGATTCCCAGGAGTAATTAAGGTGGGGAGGACGGAGAATTTGAAGGTGGGAGCCCGGTTCTTACAGTCAGTAGTGAGTGCCAGGCGTCAGGGTGAGGCAAGCAGAAATGTAAAGATGATCTCATTTGTATTCCAGCTAGTGAGATCAGCTGCCTGCTGCTTAGACAATTACCAGAGCTGCCAGTTCTCTCAATCCATGAGATATTACTCTGTAAAACAGGTCCAGAGACCAGCCTCACACGTGGTTCTTTCTCTAGGTTTAGAACCTGCATTGTTTGGGAGGAAAGCTATCTTTGGGACCAAACCTCTGAACACTGGGAACTATCCTGAGAGGAAAGCATTTCCAAAGCAAATAATGACTTAACCTAAGCTGAAAACAGTCCCCTTAGAGCACTAGAAGGAACCTTTTGGCGAGAGGCATCTTGCCAGAAAATTAACTCAGAACAAATTCCTAACAGCTCAGGGACGCTAGAGGGAGGTTTGAGAAACAGTCAGCATGGGAGGACTGTGCAACCACTTACAGGAATTGCCTCACTCACATTTTGATGTTGGTTCTCTGCAGAGTTTCTGCTGCTTCAAAACAGCATGCAGGAATCAGAGACAGTTACGTCAAGAAGAGACCCTGGAGACATCTGCTCCGTCTCTTTCATTGTACCGGTGAGGAATCCAAGGCACTGGGAGTTTAAAGGATTTTCCCAGTCCATATAGTGGAGAACTGTGAGAGGAACCCAGATATCTATTTCCTAGTTAAGGTGTTTCTAACTCTCATACTGTATAAATGAGCTAAGGAAAAGGCGTGGCCTCCAGTGGATCTGCTTTCTGGCTGACAGGTCTCCACGCCTGGTGCAGAGCTCAGGCCGCAAGCAGCAAGCGGGAGGAGGAGATAGATGTGGCCCCGTGTATGGGGGCAGCCGTGACAGTGTGATAAGATGTTAGCACAGGCACAATTTAAAGCAGTGCCATGGCAACTGGCATTCACTCTGGCCCTAGACAGCGCCATGAACAACAGACTATAGTTGAAAATGGCTTCTCAGCTGGGGAGTTGAGCGTCCCAGCTTCTGGAGCCCCTGCAGTGGGTGATTCTAAAATACACCAAGCACTGAATGCCAGCAACAAGACTGGTTGAGCTTCTTTACCAATGGCTAGGGGCGGGGCGGGGAGAGGTTTCAGCATAACTCACAGGAGAAATAAACTGAGCAGCCTTGGGAATCCCCGAGAAATACTCTGTGTGCAAAGCACAGTTTTGCTTCCTCTTAGAGCAATACGTTGTCTCAAAGTGTCTTCTCTGAGCGCTAATGTTCCAAAGAGGTGCCCTAGGTGTGGTGAGGAGACGGTAAGGGGAAAGGTACTAGCATTTTTTTCTTACACATTGCAGGTTCTGTTGCTAGAAAATAAACATATATATATATATACACATAAATACATACATACATACATAAATATCTTGAACCACAGCAGTGGACCAGGCAAAAGTCTGGAATGATTTAAATTTCATTGGTAGACTTGGATATGAGGCCACTGTACTGAAATGCTGATGCCTCCTTGATTTTAACTTTAATGCTCAAGTAATCTTTCCTGAAACAGAGACCATTTGTTGTCCTCAAATATGTGCCCTCATGCACACTCACTCTCTGTCTCTTAGTTCTTAACTGCACACATTGGACTAAAGACTTCCAGCTTCCTGGATAAGCAGATGTGTCCAAATACCCCAGTTTGGAAGAGCAGCTTTCTGGGCTGTGCCCCGTCCTTGAGCCTCTGCTCTCCCTTGGGCAGCTGTAGTGGTGGCAGGTTTTCTTGGGCCATGAGGATGAGAACACCACCTCAGGAATGGCAGAGGGATAAAACATTACTTTAGGATAATTTAAAAATATTGTTACTTATTTTATCACTACTAAAAAAAGTGAGAGGTATCCAGTGTTAAAAGGAAAGAAGCCTGGGTGATGCCTGTGGCTCAGTGAGTAGGGCGCCGGCTCCCTGTACCAAGGGTGGTGGGTTCAAACCCGGCCCTGGCCAAACTACAACAAAAAAATAGTAGGGTGTTGTGGCGGGTGCCTGTAGTCCCAGCTACTTGGGAGGCTGAGGCAAGAGAATCGCCCAAGCCCAAGAGCTAGAGAGCTGGAGATTGCTGTGAGCTGTGATGGCATGGAACTCTACCAAGGGCGACAAAGTAAGACTCTGTCTAAAAAAAAAAAAAAGGAAAGAAAGAAAGAAGCCTGATTCTAAGCAAAGCTCTTGAAGCATAGCTGCACTACCAGCCCTCTGTTTTTTTTTTTTAATTTCCTTCTGTGTATAGCTGGGTGTTGTGGTGAGTGCCCATAGTCCCAGCTACCAGGGAGGCTGAGGCAAGAGGATTGCTTGATCTCAAGAGTTTGAGATTGCTGTGAGCTATGATGCCACAGCACTCTACCAAGGGTAACAAAGTAAAACTCTGTCTCAAAAAGAAAAAAAAAGGAAAAAAAGAAAATTCTGTGTTAGCAGCTGAACTATGGTAACTAATACAACCCAAACTGCCAAAAATCATACTAAAAGCATTATTTAGCATACTATGGGTTGCAAGTACCAACAAACAGCCTTGCTGAAAGTAACTTAAAAATGAAGGGGTTTAAAAATGATATCATTTGACAAGAAATCCAGAGGTATTCCCAGAGATGGTTCATTGTTAAGTTACTGTACTAAGGTCTTATTGCTGCTATGATAAGTTACCACAAACTAGGCTTAAAACAACACAATTTTATTCGCTTATAGTTCTGGAGGCCAGAAGTCCAAAATCAGTTTCACGAAGTCAGTGGGCAGGACTGCTTTTTTTCTGGAAGCTCTCAGGAGGAATTGGTTCCTTGCCTTTCATAGCTTCTGGAAGCTGTCTGCATTCCTTGGCTTGTGACCCCTTCCTCAAATCATTCCAGCCTCTTCTGTCATCACCTGTCCTACTCCTGTCATCAAATCTCCTTCTCTAGGCCTTTTAGAAAGACACTTATGGCTCGGTGCCTGTGGCTCACGTGTCTAAGGCGCCAGCCACATACACCTGAGCTGGCGGGTTCGAATCCAGCCTGGGCCTGCCAAACAACAATGATGGCTGCAACCAAAAAAATAGCAGGCGCTATTGTTGTGGCGGACGCCTGTGGTCCCAGCTACTTGGGAGGCTGAGGCAAGAGAGTCGCCTAAGCCCAGGAGATGGAGGTTGCTGTGAGCTGTGATGCTACAGCACTCTACCCAGGGCAACAGCTTGAGGGGCTCTGTCTTAAAAAAAAAAAAAAGACACTTATGGTTACATTTAGGGTCTGCCCAGATAACTTAGGATAAGTTAACTTCATCTCAAGATCCTTAATTTTGTCACATCAGTTCCAGGGCTCAGGACATGAATATCAGCCTACAAAGTTGCTTAAGAACTTTTCATTTTCCTGCTCTGCCATTCTCTCTCTCTCTCTGTCTGTCTTTTTTTTTTCATACAGAGTCCTACTCTATCACCCCGTGTAGAGTGCCATGGAGTCATTGTAGCTCACGACAACCTTAAACTCTTGGGCTCAAGAGATCCTCTTGCCTTAGCCTCCTGAATAGCTGGAGGTAGTTTTCCTGTTTTTAGTACAGATGGGGTCTCGCTTTTGCTCAGTCTGGTCTCAAACTCCTGGGCTGAAGCAATCTACCTGCCTTGGTCTCCTAGCGTGCTAGGAGTGAGCCACCACACCCAGACCCTTCCTACATAGATTTAAAATTACTTTGTAACTCCAAGCATTACATTCTCACTAGGACATGTCCAGGGTAAGAAGAGAGGGTGTTCCTATCCTGAGTCTTTGAGTTATTAAGGAGGATGTGCTTTCCAAAGGTTCCAAGTAGAAGCCACATCAGGTATCATTAGTCAAGACCAGGTCAATTTCTTGTGCCCTGGCTACAGAATAGACTGGGAATTTGTGGGTCTGGTATTCTAACCTCTGCAGCAGGATGTGGGGACAGCTGCCAATACGTGACAAGGCTGCTAGGGAGACAGCAGCTCCCTCCTGAAGGTCCTGCAGGGGATTTGACAGGCATAGGAACCATGAAAGAGCCCTTGTTTCTAGACAAGTGTTCTACCCTTTGTTTCGAGCAGCCATAAAAAGCACATGCAACGATGAGATTTGGGGGTGAAGGTAGTGGTGGTGTGGTAATGGGTGATTTTAGAAAATATCCAATTCTAGTTTTAGAATTTGAACTAGGCCATAAACACCCTCATCTCATGGTGCTTCCAGAGCATGCCTGTGTTACAGGCTGAATTATCTTCACTTTCAACATTCATATGTTGAAGTCCTAAGCCCTAGTACCTCAGAAGTTGATCTTATTTAGAGATAGGGTCTTTGCTGAGGTACTCATGTTAAAATGAGATCATACGGTTGACCTTTGTCCAATACTATTGGTGTCTTTTAAAAAGGGGAAATGTGGGCCACCATGGTGGCTCACACCTGTAATCCTAGCACTCTGAGAGGCCAAGGCGAGAGGATTCCTTGAGCTCAGGAGTTTGAGACTAGCCTGAGTAAAAGCGAGACCCTGTCTTTAGTAAAAATAGAAAAATTAGCTGGGCATGGTGGTGGGTACCTGTAGTTGCAGTAACTCTGGAGCCTGGGGCAGGGGTATCAGTTAAACCAGCATTTTGAGGTTGCTGTGAACTGGGCTGCTGCCGCCGGATTCTAGCCTAGGGCAAAAGAGTGAGACTCTGTCTCAAGAAAAAAAAGGGGGGGGGAATTTGGAGATGGACATGTGCACAGGGAGGGGCCCTGTGAACATGAGGATGGCTGTCTGCAAGCCAAATGGAGAGGCCTGGAACAGATCCTTCCCTCACAGCCCTCGGAGGGACCAACACACCTGACACCTTGATTTTGGACTTTCAGGCCCAGAACTGTGAAGCAAACAAACTAAAAAGTACCCTGACTTTCTCACTTCCCTTGCTTCCTCTCGGGTTGTGTACCAGCCCCATACTCCTCTCCAGGAGGCACCTGTGCACCCAGCCCTCCCTGAGCTGGGCCATCCCTGCCTTTAGCCCTTGTGACTCCTGAACTCCAGGTGGTCCCCTTACATTGTTTCAAAAACTCTGCTCAGATGGTACCTCTTCCTTCAAAACACATTGTTTCCACCCAGCCTCCTATTCCACAGAGAAAATGGTGCTCACCCCTGTTCTGTCTGGGCAAGAAACTCCCACAATTATTAACTCCCTGCAACATTACATGTGATTTTAAAAGTCCTCCATGTACATACAATGTTTTTATTTGGCTGCCATATGTTCTGTCTAAGTAGCCATGTTTATTTACAAGGAAGGTAGCAGAAAAGATGTTGAATACTGTTAGGGTATGTGTATTTGTCTTGTGTGTGTGCAAAGCTCCAAACACAATGTCCAACAATTTTTGTTTTGAAACACACACTCTTTCAAGATGTGTGACAATTAAGGTGTCCTTTTATTTATTAAGCAGACATTTGAATCACCATCTCTGTATCATACTATTCCACCAAGGGCTGGGGTTACAAATATGAATAAAAAAGGTCACGGTTGAGCTGGTTCATTGTGAATAAATAGAGTATCTGCGATAGAGTCATTAGTGCACTGATGCTCATTGGTGCTGTATGGGAGCCCAGAACCATCAAACTTCAGGAAGTGGGGACCTAGGACTGGCGGATCCTCTCCCATTTCCCCATTTCATGGTTTCTTCCCTCTGTGTCTTCTCTCTCTTTCTAAGGAGAAACATGACCAAAGTCAGCCCACTTGGAATCACTGGAGTCCCCTATGGTGGAGGGTGACATATCGTCATATGATGCCACAGCCAAAGTTAGGAGGGCTGTAAATACAGAAGACACCACAGGTAGCTCTGAGAGATGACAAAAGGGAAGAGGAAGCGGGCACAGGCAGAGCTGGCGGTTGTGATTTGAGTCACTTATGTTAACTGTGTGTGTCCACTTACAGGCAGCCTGTTCCACTTCTTTGACTGGAAAAGAGTGAACAAAAACCCCGCCGGGTTTGGAGAAGAGAGAGCCTCCTGCTACTGTTCCCCAGGGAGCACTGGGGCAGGCTGCCAGGGAGGCACGAGGCCAGACCCTGTTGGTTTTAGGATAAAGGAGGAAGAGTTTCTGCACAGAAATCACAGAGCCTGGAGATGACTGTGAGATCATCTCCTATCCTGGGCACGTTTCCACGTTAGTCCTGGTGCTCACTTTAGGAAGGAAGATGTCAGGGTACCATTGTGCCTCGCAGACTGTTGTTTCTCTTGGAAACTCACTTAAAAGTTCCACGTCCATAGCCAATTACAGGACAAGTGCTTTTTATAGAAATCAGTCTTTCTGGGTCTGACTTTTCAGGGTGCAAATCCCAGAAGCTTCAGGAAAGCTGCACTCGAAAAGGTTAGAGACGTGGAAATCAAGACACTATATGTATCTTAGCTGTTATTACTTGGTGTTTCTCCCCAAAGCCAACGCATATTTCACTTTGACTTCAGATGAAAAACTACTGTTGGTAAGCAGGCGTGGGTCCTAGAGGAATCATTGCCCTTTCCCTGCCCACTGAGAGCACCTCAGGCCACCCTGAGAGGCACAGGCCGGCCTCTCCAGGAGGGATTCTCGTGGTCCACTCTCTCTCCAGGCAGGAGGAAGCAAGGTGTTTTGGGAATTTGGGTTCTCCCTTCCTAGGAGAAAGTGGATCAAAAGAATTGCTGTCTCCTTTGCTGTTGTTTAGGTTCTCCAGTTTTAAAGGGTCACGGAGGTGTTTCCTGCTGGGCTGTTCAGGGCAATTTTGAGGAGAATACATAAAATACAACAAAGTAGATAAAGAAAGAATAAAGAAAATGAGCCATCCAGGGAGGGGGGAAGCCAGGGATTCTGAGGAGAAAAGTTGGAGTTAGTGGCAAGAGGGGCTGCTGCACAGAGAAGCCATGTGACGGCCACACCGAAGGACTATTCGGAAGTATTATTTATTTATTTTTAAGACAGAGTCACTCTCTATTACCCAGGCTAGAGTGCCGTGGCATCATCATAGCTCACAGGAACCTCAAACAGTTGGGCTCAAGTGATCCTGAGTAGCTGGGACAGTAGGTGCCTATCACCACACCTGGGTAATTTTCTTTATTTTTAGTACAGATGGTCTCGAACTCCTGAGGTCAAGGAATCTTCCTGCCTTGGCCTCCCTGAGTGCTGGGATCACAGGCATGAGCCACTGTGCCTGACCTGGAGGAATTTCCTTGAGTTGAAGTTCTGCTAGCCTTCCCAGGTAGCTGGTGCAATTTTCAGTCCACATTCTAGCTTTCTTTAATTTCTACAACTCAGTTCTGAACTCACTGGGCTTCACACTCAATCCTCTGTCCCTTCTACAGGTGTTTATCTGGGCTTCAGTCCTCACCTGGAGGGCTTGGGAATATAAAGGTGCAGTGGTGGTGACAGTGACGAAAGCCCATCTGATCTCAAGTCATATTCATGTGGCTGTCTGCCAAGACTGCTCCCAACATGCAACTCACTGAGGCTGTGCCTCCAAGTCACATGGCCTTTCCTGGGAGATTCCATGCCATTCTCGAGGGCACAGGAATATCTATGAGGCAGCTGCTTCTCTGCAGTAGTCAGGGCTCAGAGTCCCAGTCTCCAGGCCTCAGTGACATCTGTCATTTGGCTTGTCCCTTCCTTTTTTTTTTTTCCTGGTGTGGAAAAATCTGCCTGTCCCCCAATCCCATAACCCCATATCCAAACACTGGGCTATGTTTAACTCCTCTAGCACCAATAGGGCTTTAGGGTTTGGGAGCTGCTTTCAGGAAGAAGTCTCTCTGTCTGTCATATGGCAATGAACACAAAATGGCCTTTCTGCTAGAAATGGGCAATAGGCTAAAGAGAAAAATGCACAGAAAAATTAGTTAAGAACTTAAAATATTTTGTATACACGTAAGTGGGAGACTCATGTCATCTGTCAGAATGACAAGAGTCTCTGGAATCAGTCATCTGTGCACTTGCTAAAAATCAGGTGACCTTGTCCCACGTAAAGTCTATTTGTTTTTGTTTTTTTTTGGAGACAAAGTCTCACTTGGTCACTCTTGGTAGAGTGCATGGCGTCCTACCTCACAGCAACCTCAAACTCTTGGTTTCAACCTCAAACTCAAGTGATCCTCTTGCCTCAGCCTCCTGAGTAGCTGGGACTACAGGCACCCATCACAATGCCCAGCTGTTTTTTAGAGATTGGGTCTCACTCTGGCTCAGGCTGGTCTCAAAGCTGTGAGCTCAGGCGATCCACCTGCCTTGGCCTCCCAAGTGCTGAGATTACAGGTGTGAGCCACCATGCTGAGCCACTATGCCCAGCCCCTCACATAAAGTCTAATGTATCAGAATCTTTCTAGACAGTCCTATGTGCTCAGTCCCAGCTGCATTGCTCAGTTGCTCAGTACTACTGTGTCTAGTACTGAGCTCTGCTTGTTCACTAGCTGGGTTGGTGCATTTTAATATGCACTCACATCATGCAGAGAGATCTTGTAAAGTTGGAAGGTGGGACTGAGGTTTTCCATGTTGACAAACTCTCAAGTGATGGTGCTGCTGGTAAGAGGACCACACCTTGGTGGTAAAATGCTAGAGAATCATTTTTGATTTCCTATGCCTACCTGTGGGGCTTTCTTGAGACTTCTTAAGACCCTGGTGCCAGTGGTTTGCTTGCATTGGGATTGGAGATTGCTGTGCCCTCATGGACACTGTGTTGTGTTGACTGGGCTCTACCAAGTGGTCCTGCAGACTCACCCTGCCTTCCTGCTTCCCCCCGCCTCCTCCTTCTACTATCCCTACTCTGCCTAAGGGCCATGTCTGCCACCACGGCCTGCTCTTCCTTACTCTGTGGGCTACTCTGACTACAGCGAAATCATTGAATATCTGTAGAGAATCTTTAAATTTTCTAGTATGATAAAGTACTTCCTTTTAGGGAAAAAGGGGAACTGAGACTTGCAGCAAGTAAATTCAAGTAAGTCAGGAGTATTTTTTCTCTGTTGGTCCCCCATCAGTGGGTGGGTCCAGTATAGTGGAATGGAAGCCATCATAACTTCCTGCACTATCCTTGACTCTGAGAGAAGAACTGAGCCTGTGGGAACTGAGCCAGTGGGAGCACCTTTCTACAGGTGGAAAGGAGTGGGGAATCCCACACTTGCTTTAATGGCATGTGTTTATCCTTGAAGTCCTTGGGGAGTTGCGGGGAAGAGTTATAGAACATAAGAAGTTTTAAGATTGTTTTTGCCAGCCATGGAGAGCTTCTGATGTTCAAGCTAACATGGATTTAATCCCTGTTAGTTAATAATAAGATGGCAGGTCTAAAGCAGCGGTCTAGGGAAAGACTGACCCATGGTACTCTTTAGATGTGCAGAATTGTTGGTCACATTGAAAGATCTGATGACTGGACTGAAGCCTGCTGTGATCAGTGGACTGTAGTGACAATAGGGCCAGAAAAAGTCCCCTAATTGTACAGTTGCTGATGTGGCTCTGGGCCAGAATAAGATCTTCTAGGCCTGGGAAGATAACCACAGACATCACTGGCCCTGAGTCCAAACAAGCAAAGCTGGCACTTTTCCAAGCAAGGGCACCCAAAGTAGCATCTGCAGAGAGCTCCATAAGCATCACCTGGGAAGGTTTACTAACAATGATTCCAGTGCCCATCCTAGAGGGCCCAGTGAACTCTATGGGCAATTTAAAAATATTCTACAGGCAATTTTTCACTTTGTCAGGTTGGGTTGAAATACTTTAGCATAATGATTTGCCAAATTCTTAGAAAAATTCATTCACTAGGTAAATACTTACTGAACAATTACTGTATGCCATGCATTATTCTAACCCCTGGGCAAGCCGTGGTGAATAAGGC
Organism: Nycticebus coucang; assembly: GCF_027406575.1. NCBI lineage: Eukaryota > Metazoa > Chordata > Mammalia > Primates > Lorisidae > Nycticebus > Nycticebus coucang. Next base: position 169,424,970 of record NC_069780.1, on the reverse strand, counting down.
CAACAAGGTCTTCAGAGAATTCCAAAATAGAAAAATAAAAATGAAGCATGAATTTTTCAAGATTTTAAAAGATTCATTGCTTGGCAGAAAATACTATTTTTTGCTGGACTCCAGAAGTGCTGTCAGGTTCTGCAGTGCACAGTCTGAGAAGCAGTTTCTTAAGGCCTAGGAAGCAGCTTGGAGCAATAAAACCTGCATAGGTTTTTCTGTTTCCTCATTGATAAGGTGGAGACAACGGCATCTGCCTCATCTGATTGTGAAAAAAGAAACACATCAATCTCGGAGCACAGTGCCGGGGTGCCACGGGCCCTTGCTCAATTTTTGTTCTTTTTCCTTTCTCTTTGTTTGCAATCAGGTTATTTCTCTTTGACATGGGGCAAGATGGAGGAGAAAACAAGAACTTATCCGGAGGAGTGTTGAAGGAGGGACCTGAGGCTCAGGTGGAATAAGAAGGGCACAAAATACAGATGCTAAGAAAAGGCCCTCCCACTGCCACAGCAAGAAGCCAACCACAGGTGTGAAATGGTACAGCTGGCCTGGCAGTTCCTCAGAAAGTTATACAGAAAGTCACCACGTGGCGCAGCAGTTCCACTCCTACTTATGTACCCTAGAGAACTGAAAACACATGTTGACATAAAGACCTGTAATGCAAGCTCATTGGCATTATCTGTAATATCCAAAAGGTGGAAACAACCCAAATCGCTGTCAACTAGTGAAAGGATAAACAAAATGTGGTGATTCTGTACAGTGAAATAGTATTCAGTCATAAAAAGAAGTGAAGTCCTGACACGTGGGCAGCACAGATGGACCTTGAAAACATTATGCTCAGAAAGAAGCCACACACAGAAGACCCTGATTGTGTGATTCCATTTACACAGAACACGTCCAGAATAAGAAAATCTAGAGACACAGAAATTAGATTAGTGGTGTCCAGGACCTGGGCAAAGGAGGAAATGGGAATGACTGCAAATGGGCGTGAGAATTCTTTTTGCAATGATGAAAATGCTCTGAAATTGAATAGTGGTGATAGCTGTACAATCTTGTGAATATAATAAAAGCGACAGAATTGTATGTTTTATTTATATATTTAGAGACGGAGTCTCACTCTGTTGCCCCAGGCTACAGTGCTATGGCGTGATAGCTCACAGCAACCTCAAACTCCTGTACAGGTGCTGGCCACCATGCCTGGTTAGATTTTTCTGTATTTTTAGTAGAGATGGGGTCTCACTCTTGCTTAGGCTGGAGTCTGAACTCTTGAGCTTAAGCAATCCACTTGACTTGGCCTCCCCAGAGTTCTAGGATTACGGGCGTGAGCCACTATACTCAGCCTGAATTATATACTTTAAAAGGATGAATTTTATGGCGTATAGTTTATATCTTAATTTTTTACAAAAAGCAATCCCAAGAAATGAAGCCAACTCATGATCTGTGGATTAGAACTGGAAGGAAATGTTCAGAGCCTGTCATGCCTCAGTTGGAACCTAGAGAACATGGCAGAAAGTTCATCCAGCCAGGTGCGGTGACTCATGCCTGTAATTCCAGCACTCTGGGAGGTTGAAGTGGGTGGATTGCCTGAGGTCACAGGTTTGAGACCGGCCTAAGCCAGAGCAAGACTTCATCTCTAAAAATAGCTGGGCATTTTGGTGAGTGCCTGTAATCCCAGCTACTTGGGAGGCTGAGGCAAGAGAATCGCTTGAGCCCAAGAGTCTGAGGTTGCTGTGAGCTAAAACATCATGGCATTCTACCAAGGGCGAAAAAGCAAGACACTGTCTCAAAAAAAAAAAAAGAAAGGGCATCTAATAGTCAGTAGGGTTCGGATGACAAACCTGGTCAGGCCCTAGACTTTGCCTTTCTTTCCTGGAGCTTGCAGAATTTACTGATGTTTCAGTAAAGATGGATAGTCAGTGAACACAAAGGTGCCTGTAGTGCTTATAATCATTATTATGTATATCCAGGCTTATGTGAATTATTTACCTATGATTATATTTCAACCGTAATGATGGTTTGCTAACTTTCAAATACTTCATTTCTTTTATTGTTTTCTCAATACTCAGTTCTAGAAGCTTCATTTAGGTTGTTAGAAATACAGCTCCAAGTCCCTGTGCAGTGTGGGTTGGTGGTCTTGGTAACACGCCCCAGACCACAAGCACAGAGGCTTTGCCTGGGCAGAGAGCTCTGTGAATAAACCTTACAGGATCCTGTTGGGTGGGTGAGAAAAGTATTTTCAGGAGAAGCAACTGGAAATTTATATGCTGTGTGAAAATGTGTGATGGGGACAGAAGGTGTTTTTAAGCATGAGGAGTGTGGAGCATTGATGGAAACAAAGCCCCGCCGGCAAATTGCAGTTCCACTCGCAGGCTCATCACTGCCTTCAGGTTTTCTCCTGCGACTGGTTTTGACAATGTGCCATTTTACAGAATGTGTCACTGTTGCTTTCGAGCTGTCACATATGCTCTGCTGCACATTTGGGATTACTGCATCAGGTTTTTAAAACTGATTTAAAAAATCTTTTAACGCTTGCCTTCAGCATTTTACAAGGAGGTTGCTCACCAGCTGTTTGTTTATATTCTCTCGTGATTGTTTTTGCACATTATCGATGAGTAGCACACAATTACATCATTATAATGGCAAGTCGTAAACTGAATTGCCTGTCGGGTGTTTCTGGGGGAACAGACGTACTGCTTCTAGTCCTAGTGCCTTGAAGAAACTGCCTAGATAATCCAATGGTTCCAGGGAGATATGGGTCCTGTGGTTATCGCCAACACCGAGCCCTAGGGCTTCTAGTAGCTCTTGTTAGACAATTAGCCAGCAAATCTCAAAGGTTCCTGGGACTCTGAGACTAAGGTTTGTTAAGAGTATCTATTTGAACCTCTTGATACCTTTATTTCTGACCCAAATCACACATGGGATCTCTTTTCTGCTGGAATTGACACTGAATTAAAATAATCTCAATGATCTGAATAAACTTAGAACCTTATTTGTCCGCTCATTTCTTAAATGATAATTGTATTGAGAAATAATTCACATATGATAAGTCACTTTTCACAAGTACAGGCGTATCTGATTTCATTGTACTTTGCAGAAACTGTGTTTTTGACAAATTGAAGGTTTGTGGCAACAAACTTGAAGCAGGTCTATTTGCTCCATTTTTCCTACAACATGAGTTCACTTCATGTCTCTTGTTACATTTTGGTAATTCTTGTAATATTTCAAAACTTTTCATCATTATTATATCTGGTATAGGTATCTGTGATAAATGATCTTTAATGTTACTACTGTAATTGTTTTGGGGTGCCACAAACTATGCCCATCCAAGAAAGCAAACTTAATAAATGTGTGTGTTCTGACTGCTCCACTGACTGGCCATTCCCCATCTGTCTCCTTCTCCCGTCTTCCTATTCCCTGAGACACAACAGTACTGAAATTAGGGCAACTTATAATCCTACAATGGTCTCTAAGTATTCAATGAAAGGAAGAGTCATATGTTTCTCAATTTAATTCAAAATCTAGAAAGCTTCGTGAGGCAGGTATAGCAAAACCCAAGAAAACAGAGGCTGACACAAGAGGATTACTTGAGCCCAGGAGTTTGAGGTTGCAGTGAACTATGATCAGGCCCCTGTGCTCTATCTAGCCTGGGTGACAGAGTGAGACTCTGTCTCAAAAAAAAAAAAGCTCAGCCTTTTATGCCAAACAGCCAAATTGTGAATGCAAAGAGAGATTCTTTTTTTTTCTTTTTAAACAAACAGAATCAAATTTTATTTTGATTTAATTGTATGTAATGAACTCAGAAGATCATGGCCTCCTGCCCAACATGAACCCCTGTTCTCCATGAACTCTTGGCTGTAAGTACAAAGAAGGGAGAAAAAACAGATATGTGCCTAGCCCAAGATGATTTCCAGCTCAATGCCTTGAAATGTCCTCTTTTTGCTCCAGTTTTGTTTGTTTTTACAAAAGTTTATTCAAAGAAAAAAGTCTTGAATGAAATTATACTTAAAAATGTTACTCCAATGACACGAGAGTGATAAGAAAGAGAAACAACCTTATTGCTGATATAAAGAAAGTTTGAGAGGTCTGGATAGAAGTTCAAACCAACCACAACATTTCCTTAAGCCAAAGCCTATTCCAGACCAAGCTCCCAACTCTCTTAAAAGTTGGAAGCTAGGCAGAGGTTGGTTCATAAGGTTTAAGAAAAGATGGCGTGGGGTGGCGCCTGTGGCTCAGACAGTATCGTGCCAGCCCCATATACCAAGGGTGGCAGGTTCAAACCTGACCCCGGCCAAACTGCAACAAAAAATAGCCGGGTGTTGTGGCGGGCACCTGTAGTCCCAGCTCCTCAGGAGGCTGAGTCAGGAGAATCGCTTAAGCCCAGGAGCTGGAGGTTGCTGTGAGCTGTGATGTCACAGCACTCTATCGAGGGTGACAAAGTGAGACTCTGTCTCTACAAAAAAAAGAAAAAGAAAAAAGAAAAGAAGGCATCACCTTAAAACAAAAGTGCAGGTAAAGCAGCAAGTGCTAATGTAGAAGCTGCAGCCAGTAATCCAGAAGATCCAGCTAAGATCATTGGTAAAGGTGGCTACACTAAACAGTAGACAAAACAGCCGTCTAAAGAGAAGTCCCTGTCAGGCCTCGAAGCTTCAAAGAATAGGCTAGGTCTCTTGTTTGAGGCTAATGCAGCTGGTGACTTTAAGTTGAAAACAATGCTCATTTGCCATTGCAAAAATTCTAGGGCCCTTAACAATTTTGCTAAATCTATTCTGCCTGTGCTCTATAAATGGAACTAAGCCTGGATGACAGAACACAGGTTACTGAATGTTTTAAGCCCAACTGTTGAGATCTACAGTGCAGACACAAAGATTTTTTTAACGTATTACAACTTGTTGACAATACACCTGGCCACCCCAGAGCTCTAATGGAGATGAATGAGGAGATTAATGTTATTTTCATTCCTAAGAACACACATCCATTCTTCAGTCCAAGGATCAAGGAGGAATTTCAACTTTCAACTTTTATTGTTTAAGAAATACATTTTGGGTGGCGCTTGTGGCTCAGTTGGTAAGGCGCTGGCCCCATATACCGAGGGTGGCGGGTTCATACCCGGCCCCGGCTGAACTGCAACCAAAAAATAGCTGGGTGTTGTGGCGGGCGCCTGTAGTCCCAGCTACTCGGGAGGCTGAGGCAAGAGAATCGCTTAAGCCCAGGAGTTGGAGGTTGCTGTGAGCAGTGTGATGCCATGGTACTCTACCGAGGGCCATAAAGTGAGACTCTGTCTCTACCAAAAAAAAAAGAAATACATTTCAAGGCTGGGCGCGGTAGCTCACGCTTGTAATTCTAGCACTGTAGGAGGCCAAGGCAGGTGGATTGCTTGAGCTCGTGAGTTCAAGACCAGCCTGAGCAAAAGTGAGACCCCACCTCTATTAAAAATAGAAACACTGAGACAAGAGGATTGCTTGAGCCCAAGTTGGAGGTCACTGTGGGCTATAATGCCACGGCACTCTACCCAGGGAGACAGCTTGAGACTGTGTCTCAAAAAAAAAAAAAAAAATAGAAAATAAAAAAAGAAATATATTTTATAAGGCTAAAGCTACTGTAGATAGTGATTCCTGTGATGGATCTGGATAAAGTAAATTGAAAATCTTCTGGAAAGGATTCACCATACTAGATGCCATTAAGAACATTTGTAACTCATGGAAAGAAGTTAAAAATATCAACATTTATAGGAGTTTAAAAGAAGTTGATTCCAACCCTCTTGGATAATAGTCATCCTAATGTGTGTAAGATAGCATTCATTCATTCATTTAATTGAAATCTGACACATTGTGCTAGGTGGACATGGAGGTGGTCTGTCAGTAAAGGAAAAAAGTGAACAAGATATTAGGCATAGTCCTTGCTTCAATCTTATAATCCACTTAGAAAAGTAGAACCATAATTTGAACTCTAACACGTATTAAGCAATTACCATGTGCCAAGCACTGGGCTAAATGCTTAACATGTTTTCTCTCTTTTTGTCTTCTCAGCAGCCTTTTGAATTAGATACAATTATAGTACCATCTTCCAGAGGAGAAAAGTAGAACATCTCAGTGATTTGCCAAATGTCTAGATAGGCCAGAGTTGAAGGCCTAGTTGAGTATCTCAACTTGTGTTCTCTCTTTCAACAGAGGATGAGGTTAATCTGATTTTATAAGCCTGACTTGTAGGGTTGAAGAAGCTGGCCTGACCTTCACAGGACAAGACTTGCCAGGGCCTTCATCTGAGATAGTAGTCATCTGTAGTAATAGGGTAATAACTTTTACCCCACAATCTAAATCTGGGGCCAGGTGCAGTGGTTCATGCCTATAATCCTAACATTCTGAGAGGCCAAGGTGAGACGATTGCTTGAGCTTGGACTATTTGAACTCAGGTGTTCAAGACTAGCCTGAGCAACACTGTTAGAACACAGACCCCAGTCTGCACAAAAAAAAGAGAAAGAAAAAAAAAAGAAAGAAAGAAAAATTAGCTGTGTGTAAGGCTCTGGCTGGAGAATCGCTTGAGGCCAGGAGTTTGAGTTTCCAGCAAGCTATGATGATGCTACTGCTCTCTAACCAGGGTGACAGAGTGAGACATTGTCCCAACAAAAAGAGGAAAAGAGAGAAAAAAAACTAGGATGAAATTTGTTTGTAAGTAGGAAAATGGAGAATTCACCCTGATGCACTCTATCCTCTCCATTGATATATTTATGGAGTAAAGGAAAAATGCCTCCAGGCCTCCAGCTGTGCCTTAAACAATGTGCCATAGGTACAAGGAGAGGCGGGAAACCAGGAGTAGACTCCTGGCCTATTGACAAGTCTGACTTTTGTTCATTCTAGGATTCTACTTTTGTTTAACTCTATATTGACCATGTATTGTTAAATAAAAATGGAGGCCAGGACTGACCTTTGCCTGTGAGCCAATGGCCCACATTGAGGTCAGCAAAACTTATTTCCTGAAATTCCCCTTAAACTATAAAGGAAGCTTGAGGGTTATTTCCTCATCAGAATGACTCAGCACATTGTAGCCAATCGGCTATGGCCTAAGTAACTTGCTTGCCCTAAAAGGAAAAGATGCTGTAAAATAACCAAGGAGGATTAAGCTCTCTGAGTTTCCTCTTTTATGCTTTAGAAACCTTATTCTAAACTTTGCAAGAGGGGCAATCTTACCTTTAGGTTTTGAAGTTTATATCAAGTTGAAAGAAACAAGAATATGCCATCCTCAAATATATCCCTTCAACAAAAAAAATATTTTTGCACTAAAGGTTGTTAATAACCAGCAAACAGAGGAAAAGCTCTATCTCCCTCCTTTTCTGCTTAAAGATAATATATAAATTCTCCTTTACTGGAGACAGCTCTAGACTCTATGAGCCTAGGGAGGGCACCCCTGGGAGTCTTCAAATGCACCTCACTCCATTCCTTTCCTCCCACATTCACCCTTCCACAGTTTCCCACGGTTCAAAGCCTAGAACCATTTTATTTTGGTTCCTTTTTATCACTTCTTCACAAATTTCTTGTTCTTTATTAAAGCTGCTATATAAGCCAGAGTTCTAAGACACTGCTTTGAGATGTGTTTCACTGAGTTTTCTTTCACATGATGTGTGTTGCTTTCATTAATCAACTTGTTTATTTTTCTCTTATTAATCCATCTTGTGTTGTAGGTGTCCCCTATGAGGGGTTGCAGGTTTTCTCTTTGACAAAATAAAGCTCTCTGCATTTTCTTTCCACTATACGCATAGAAAACAAATACAGTAGGTATATATATTATCTCTGTGAATATGAGTATCTGAATTTTCTGTTGACTATATCTAGAAAAGAAATATATAAAAATATATATTCTGCCTGTGAATAGATGAATGTCTGGATTTTCTTTTGAATATATATAATATTCAATATATATTAAAAAATATATATATATTCATTATAGAGATAGAGTCTCTCTTTATCACCCTTGGTAGAGTGCCATGGTGTCACACAGCTCTCACAGCAACCTCCAACTCCTGGGCTTAGGTGATTCTCTTGCCTCAGCCTCCTAAGTAGCTGGGACTACAGGTCCCCGCCACAACGCCTGGTAATACCCTGTTTTCCTGAAAATAAGACATCCTCTGAAAATAAGACCTACTTACAGGAAAGATAAGACATCCCCTGAAAATAAGACCTTGCGCATCTTTGGGAGCACACCTTAAAATAAGACACTGCCTTATTTTTGGGGAAACAGGGTAACGCCTGCTTATTTTTTTGTTGCAGTTTGGCTGGGGCTGGGTTTGAACCCACCACCTTCAGTATATGGGACCGGCACCCTACCCACTGAGCCACCGCCCTCTTTTTTTTTTTTTATTGTTGGGGATTTATTGCGGGTACAAGAAACCAGGTTACACCTATTGCATTTGTCAGGCAAAGTCCCTCTTCCCTGTGAATCACTTTCTTCTTTCCTGGTCAGCTGTTACAAAGGCACCCAGAGATAAATCAAATTGGGACTATCATTTTCCTTCATCAAGATCAGCCTAGAGTTGGGGGCATTACCTAAATGCAGATGTTAAGATGAAAAGTGTGTTCATTGTGCACTTGACAAAAACCTTTTTCTTGAAGAAAAAAAATTAAATCCCGTCAGGCAAAAAGCTTGTTTCCCTTATGTCCTCTACTTTCCTTCCTGAGGCACTAGAGTGATGACATAGAGCTTGGAGTTGTGGCAGCCGCCTTGTGCCCCCCAGGTGACAAGCCCAAGGGAAAGATGCATAAAGGCTGTTGGGGAGGGGCTGTGTCCTTGGTGATACCACTGAGCCCCTGAACCGGTCCCAGAACTGACAGCCTCTAGACTTTTTTTTAAAAAAGTAAACTTGATATTTTAGAGCAGTTGTAGATCCACAGCAAAATCAGGAGGAAGACACGGAGATTTCCCATATACTTCCTGCTCCCAAACATGCCTAGGGTCTCCATTATCAACATCCCCAACCAGAGTGATTCATTTGTTACAACTGATAAACCTACATTCACATATGACAGTCACCCAAAGTCCATAGTTGACCTTAGGGTTCACTCTTGGAGTTGTACAGTGACATGTATCCATCACTACAGTGTCACACAGAGTTATCTCAACGCTTTAAAAAATTCTCCGTGTGCTGCCTCTTCATCCTTTTCTCCCCTGTAATCCTTAGCAATCATCAATCCTTTTACTTTCTCCCTATTTTCTCTTTTTTGAGAATGTCCATATTTCTTTTTATTGCAGATAAATAAAGGTCTACAATGCTTAAGCCACTATTGGTCAAGAACTCTATTACTCACAGCAGCCAAAATACATCCTAACTGAATTACTTCCCAACTGGATTTTAAGTTTCTTGAGGCAGAAGTACCGTATTTTATTTTATTATTATTATTTTTTAAACTTAACAGAAGCCTTTATTTGCCTGTTCTGAAAATAAAGCTGGCTGAGTTTGCTCTTTTTCGTGATTAGTCAAAGAGACCAAATCCCATATCTTCGTCCGACTCTTCTGACTCTTCTTTGGCTTCAACCTTGTTTTATTTTTTTAAGATTTCTCATAATGCCATGGAAGGTTTTCTTGCATAGGGCAGGCACAAAATTCTTGAATTAATAAATGAATGGCTAAAAGCATAAATAATAACAATCTAAAATACCATGTCTCCTAAAATATGGGTCAGGTTAGCTGTGGATTTGGGTGGAACGTCCTGTAATCAGAGCCTACATTACAGTGGAACTGAAGAGTCATAGAGCTGGAATGGGCTGTATTGCTCTGGATTACTGAGACCAAGTAAGGAAATAGAGATGTGTCCTTAATTAATATTTGTTAGTGACAAATACAGAGGGCACCAAAAAATGTATACACATTTTGAAAAAGGAAAAACCTTTATTAAATTTGTAATACTCATATCACACTTGACTTCTGCGGTTACAAGAGTGCTCAAATTGACTTGTATTCATCTTCTATTAATCAGTATATATTGAGCATTACAATTTTAATATAGTTTTTTTCTTCTCTTAAAATGTATATACTATTTTTTGGCACCCTCTGTGTAGTGCTAGGCATGCCCTGCTCCCAATCTAGTAATCTTTCTGTTATACTGTGCCTACTTATCTTGGCACTTGGGCCCAACCCAGGCTCCACCATCCTAGAATAGCTCCAGGTTCCCCACATTAGTGCTGCAGTGATTCATGGCCTTGGCCCACTTTGAGGATCTAGCTAACCCTCCTGACTCTGAACTAGGGGCAAATGACAGCAAACATCCAGTATAGGAGAAGCTTGTGTAAGCATAATCACCTGAAGGAAGAAACTGGGGTCTCCAGCAGGAGTTGTCATGTTAGAGCAGTCTGGAACAAGATGGGAGGGGAGAGGGGCATGGAAAGCATACCCTTCCATTTATCTGTGGGTTCTCCAAGTTCAGGCCACCTTAGAGGGTCCCCCTACTAACCGTTGCCTGTATTTCAGCTGGATTCAAATCCAGTCCTACTATCCTAGGTAAGATTTTAGGACTATTGTGAAGGTCAATTTTCTGTGTCAACTTGGTCAAATAAATACCAGTCTAGATGTTGCTGTGAAGATATGTTTTTAAACAAGCATGATTAACACTTAGATCAGTAGATTCTGAGTAAAGTGGATTATCCTCCCTAATGTGGGTGGGCCTCATCCAGTCAGCTGAGTCTTTTTTTTTTTGAGGCAGAGCCTCAAGCTGTTGCCCTGGGTAGAGTGCTGTGGCATCATAGCTCACAGCAACCTCAAACTCCTGGGCTCAAGCGAGTCTCCTGTCTCCACCTCCCACGAAGCTGGGACTACAGGCGCCCGCACAACGCCAGGCTATTTTTTTTTTGGTTGCAGCTGTCATTGTTGTTTGGCGGGCCTGGGCTGGATTTGAACCCGCCAGCTCAGGTGTATGTGGCTGGCACCTTAGCCGCTTGAGCCACAGGCGCCAAGCCGGGTCAGCTGAAAGTCTTAAGAGAAAAGACAGATTCCTCAGGGAGCAGAGAATTCTGCCTGCAGACAGCCTTGGACTTGAGGTGCAGCATCAAACTCTTTCCGGGTCTCCAGTCTGCTAGCCTGCCCTGCAAAATTTGGACCTGGTAGCAGCCACAATTATGGGATCCAATTTCTTTTTTTTTTCCTTTCATTGTTTTGTTTTCAGCCAATGCTAGAACAGAGAGAGAAGCCAGGATCAACTCACAAATACAAAGCAAAGAGAGAGACAGTGATTTAGAGGCCGGTCACCAGAAAGATGGTGTCAGGGCGGGAGGAAGCCCCCGATGGCAAGGCCCCTACATGGATGGAACCAAGTGTTCAGTCACTCTCTCACGCTTGGGTAGAAGGTTCAGTTGGATGGCGTTCACACGGACACTGGATTGGGCGGATGCTGTGCGATCAGTCCCAGCCATTGTCCTTGATCATGTGTGCTAGTTCAATGATGTATTTGCCTTCTTTATATTTCTGGCTGCTTTCAAAAGCATGTTCATATTTCCAGCCCAGCGTAGTTTTGCAGTTTTCACAGTAAATGTCTGCAACTGCATGCAGTCCTGTGAGCAACACACGCTCCTCTGCAGGGCCACAGCCCACATTAACCACTGAGTTAAAGAGGTATGCTCGTCCTTGACTTCCTTGGAACGACTTGGAAATTAGTTCATCATGATTGGCCAAATGAGCTCTGCAGTGAATGCAGCTGTAGGTCCGGTGGCAAGAGGGCAGGTACGCCTGGCAAGTCTTGGATCTTGTCATCTTCACCATTGGCGCCGCTGATGGTGGGGTGAACTCTGGGGCAGCCCACGAGGCACTCCCACAGGACGGGTCGCACGGGAAACACCGGAAGACACAGGTAAAGGCCGTGGTTTGGCAGCGGGTGGGTGTGGGGCAGGCTCCACACACTAGGATGTCTTCAGAGGAAGGACCCTCAAGCAGAGGTCTAGGGCTGGTTCTCAGCAGCCCGGCGGCTGACTGCCCCATCCGGCCAGCGCCGGGCCCGGCTCCGCGGGGATGCGCAGCAGCAGAGGACGTCCCGGGGATCCAATTTCTTAAAATCTCTGTCTTCTTGCGTTACACACACACACCCTACATGCTGTTACTTCTGTTTTGTTAGAGAACCCTGACTAATTCAGCTACCCTGAAGTCCAAGGATGTGCGGCCATTGTATCCCTTCTCAGCTGGTGTTAGGATAGGTATTTATGGTTGGCAGGGGTGGCTTAACTCTCAGTCTTACTGAGGACAAGGCTGCAGGGAAAACCAACAGGAGGAATGGAAGGAAACACAGTACACACAGATGGCCTGTTTAAACAGCACAGAATCTTTACAGCACCCTGCCCTTATAGAGCCTTTTAAAAATGGCGTTCTCTTTCCCCCTTGTAGCTTTGCTATTTATTCGTCCTCTGCTGCTGTTTGCTTTTCTCACTCTCCTGGGGAATCTGTAAAACAGCAGCCTCCCTTAACTGCTCTCCTACTCTCAGACTTGCTCCTAGGGAGAGAGTCAAGGAAATGATGACATGCTTTGAGAATTAATGGTCCATCTCTGTTCTGTCCCAGAGCTAATCACTGAGCCAGCTGTACAGAAGGCAGCAGGGAAGGTGCTTTAAGCAGGGCTTCAAGCCATGAAAAATTGATGTTACTGGGAAGAGAGAACTGCAGAGCCACGGCTGCAGGCAGAGCTGGTAGGGGAGGGGAAGGGGCTGGTGGAAGGGGAAAAGGTAGGGATGATAGAGCTGGGCTGCATACCTTGAAAATCATGAGAGAGGACAAAGGAGCTGCAGAGAGGGATGTTCCTGATAGACAGTTACTTTCCAGGATCTATATATACACCATGCACTTCCTCTCTGATGACATAAGTAGTTAGAAACTTATTATCTATGTGACTATCAGGGACACCAGGTGCATAAAAATAACACCAATCACTTTTCCAGCTTGTTGTGAACAGCTACGGAGCTGTTGTTTCGAGCCACTTCGAGCTACACCAACATCCATTTCACTACTACCTTTGGTATCTAGAGAATGCCAACTCCCATACCTGGGTTGCTGTATGAACTTTTTACACTTTAACAAATGTAAAAAAGTTCAGCACTTTAACAAAAATTAGCACATATCTGATGATCTCCACTGAATTTCCCTGAATTATAAATTTTAAAAGATTATTAGTTGTAGCTGTCGAAATCATTTTCAAATAAGAAGGGCAGGATGAGGAAGTGTCTGCTGGTGAGTTTTGTAAATGGAGAGATGTGTGGTGTTTTTGAGTCTCTGTAAGAAGCATAGCAGGTTCCCTTGCTCTTTCTTCCTCCACTGAGTCAGAGCTTCCATATAATATATAGAAATTGGCTTGCAGTATGTTTTTGGATATTAGGCTAGTTTAATTGGAATGATGAATAACTGTTCTGCGACACGTCATCTTGTGGAATACAACCGCCTTTCTTCTCATTCAGAGTTTACAGGAATTCTGTGAAGGGAGAATTACTTTTATTAACTCAGCTAAAGCACTGACAACCCCAGAAGTCGTGGTTCTCAGTTAGGGGCTCTTTTGCCCCCAGGTAATATTTGACAATGTTTGGAGACATTTTTTGGTTGTTGCAGTTGGGGAAGGGGTGTCACTGATATCCAGTGGGTAGACGCCAAGGATGCTGCTGAACATTCTATAATACACAGCAGAATCCACAACAGTAAAGAAGTATCCAACCTCAAATGCCATAGTGTTGAGATAGAGGGACCCTGCTCAGGAGCAAATCATGTGTCCTCCAATTCCTCTTCTTAATCCTTTTGGGAAAGATGAGATTGAAGTATAATCATCCAATATCCCTAGCTTCTTTTTTTCCGCTGCCTTTTTGGACCCCTTTCCCTGTTCTCTGAGACAGCCTCATTAGAAGCTACTCATCCTTTAAACAGAATAAGAAAAAAATTCCTGTTTAGATTTTAATATTGTCTTAGTCCACTGAGTGTCTCTTTAACAGAATACATAAGGTTAGGTAATTTGTAAAGAAAAGTTTTATTTGGCTTATGATTTTGATGGCTGGGAAGTACAAGATTTGGCATCTGCATCAGGAGAGGGCCCCAGGCTGCTTCCACTCATGGAAGGCAAAGGAGAGCCAAGTGTGTGCAGAGATCACATGGCAAGAGAGAAAGCAAGGGGTGGTGGTGGTGCTGGGCTTTCTTTAACAACCAACTCTAATAAAGAACACACTCATTCTAAAGGGAGGGCATTAATCTGTTCATGATGGATCCACTCCCATGACCCAAACACCTCCCACTAGACCCACCACCACCACATTGGGGATCAAATTTCAACATGAGTTTGGGGGCACCAGTAAACCCTTTCTCAACCATACTTGATACTTTTAACCTTTGTTCCTCTTTCACCATTTGCTTTGTTTTACCATCAAACCAGCAAATGAGCCATGCACAGGTGGTTCACAGGATCAAGATATCACACTGGAATGTGAGCAGCCAGGCCTCCTAGGTTCCTCACTTTGTCCCTACAGAGACCCACTTGAGGATCCTGCAGGCCTGTTGCAAGGAGGAATCCTCTGGGTCACAGCCTCTTTATGTATGTATGTGTATATACATACATTTTTTTTTTAGAGACAGAGTCTCACTTCATTGCCCTTGGTAGAATGCTGGGGTGTAACAGCTCACAGCAACCTCCAGATCTTGCTTGGGCTTAGATGATTCTCTTGCCTCAGCCTCCTGAGTAACTGGGACTACAGGCATCCGCCACAATGCCTGGCTATTTTTTGTTGCATTATGGCCGGAGCCAGGTTTGAACCCGCCACCCTAAATATATGGGGCCAGCACCCTACTCACTGAGCCACAGGCACCACCCTTTATACATATTTTTTTGAAGCACTAGAGTTTTGATAACTTGAAAGTAAACATAAAGGAAATGGCAGAAGATATTCAGCTTTTGTTTGAGGGCTCCCCTGCCTGGGGAAAGGGATGCCTTGTTTCATCAAAATTGTCTAGATTCAGAAATTAAGGTAACTGCAAGAGTTCATAACAGAAAGAAGTTTGGTAAATTATACAGCTCAAAATGTTTTTCTTTACATTGTTTGGGGCTTGATATATTCTTCAAGGCCTCAAGGCCTTGCGTGTCTCCAGAGCTGGGATTAGATTAAGAGAAATGAAGTACCTAGTACACAAAATTTAAGGAGTAAGAAGGCACTGGCTCTCAGGGAGCCTCAAGTTCAGGATCAGTGTGAACACCAACCTAAGGGTACCATGGGTTCCTCTCTTGCTTTCTCTGAGTCCTGGCCCTGAGGTTCTCCAACCTTCAGGAGGGGACAGAGCTGCCCCTATGTCATTGAAAAGGACACAGAAGGGTACAAAATATTTCAAACACATTCCCAGAGTCATGAGTGATATTGAATCTCCTTTGTCCAGCTTTGAAGATAAACCCTAACAAGATTTCAGATTCTTTTCTCTAGCTCGGACTCAGTTTATTTGTAGCCCAGAGTTATTTACTTGTTCCCTATGCTGTCTGTATTATCTTTCCACTTCCAAATTATTTATGCTCCTCTCTAACTCTCTAAGCAGTATCTATCTCTTTTGATCTCCTGAATTCCTATGTTTCCCAGTCTGCTCCTTATTCAAGGCACTTGCCAATGTTGTCATCCTTTTTTTTTTTTTTTATGCACTTATTCATTTCTAACTTACTCTTTGTGGTAGGCTAAATAATGACCACCAAAGGTATCTACATCCTAATCCTTGGAACCTGTGGATTTTACCTTAGATAGCAAAAGGGACTTTGCGGATGTCAGTAGGGTAAGTATCTTGAGATGAGAGGTTATCCTGAATTACTTAGATGGGCCCCACATATAATCACAAGTGTTGTTATAGGAAGGAGGCAGAGGGAGATTCGACTGCAAAAGTAGGACAGGTGACCCAGAAATAAGAGAGTGGAATGGGTCAAGACAGGGGCTGTGAACCAGGGAATGTGAGCCACCTCTAGAAGTTAAAAGGTGAGGAAATGGATTAGAGCCTCTAGAGCAATGATTCTCAACCTTCCTAATGCCACAACCTTTGAATACGGTTCCTCATGTTGTGGTGACCCTCTCCCATAAAATTACTTTTGTTGTTACTTCATAACTGTAATTTTGTTACTGTTATGAATCGTAATGGAAATACCTGATATGCAGGATGGTCTTAGGCGACCCCTGTGAAAGGGTCGTTCAATCCCCAAAGGGGTCATGACCCACAGCTTGAGAACCGCTGCTCTAAAGGGCACCAGTCCTGCCAACATCTTGACTTTAGCCCAGTGAAACTGATCTCAGATTTCTGGCTTCTGGAACTATAAGGCAATAAATTTGTGTTATTTTAAGCTACCAACTTTGTGGTAATATGTTAGACCAGCAATAGAAATCTAATATTCTATCTTTAGGTCACAGTAAGGGTGTATGTGCTTTTCTAGACTCTACAGTCCAGAAAAGATTCAGCACAGCCTGAGGTTAAGACTATGGGCTCTGGAGCAATCAGACCTGGGCTCAAATCATGGCTGACCCCTGTAGTGGACATTTGCCAATATTTGTCTACCCAGGCTTTTGAACTTTCTTCCTGTCTGAGACGTGAATCTTACCTTTCTACTGTTCATTCTCCATTTTCCCTTACTAACAGCATTCTAATTTTGTACAGGGTAATAAATGTTACCATCTTAAAAATAACCATATTTCACAGTCTCCCTTGAAGCCATAAGCAGTCACTAATGTAGTTCTTGCCAAGTGGTCAGTCCTGGGAGGACTTCAGAAGAAACTCTTTAAAAGAGGGTTGATTTGATCCAGCAGGTACCTTTGTCTTTCATTCCTTTCTTTGAATAATGCCACACACTGAGGCTGGTGGGGTGAAAAGGAAGACATACCTTGGGTCCCTAATGAAATTATGAACATGATCTTCCTGCCTGGGACTGCGTGCCTCTAGGCTTCTTGCTCTGTGAGATGAATAAGCCCCTTAATTGGTCAGGCTACTGGGTTTTTTGTGTGCGTGCTCTATTATGTTAACTCTATAATTTCTCATTTATTCCACTTTTGTGAACTTACCCATTTCTAATTTTGATTCTAGTATTTTAGTATGTTGTACTGGTATCTATCAAAAGAAGATTCTAAATTCCTTGTAGGAGACAAATTTCTAGTGGATAAGAACACAGCCTCTGGAGTCTAACAGATGTTATATTAGTTTAAGTGGTGCTAGGTGTACAACAAACAAAATACAAATTTGTTGTGGCTTCACACCTAGAAGCTTATTTCTAACTTACATGAGGTTCTAATATGACAATAGCATATATTGTCATTTGTGAACCTAGGCTCTTACTTCCCAGGGTTCTTTGCTTCCTAATCTCAGAGCAGTTTTCTGATATATGTAATAAAGAACTCAGACAGCTATAGCTACTTATTAGATTGAGCTATAAGAAACTGGTGACATATGAACACACAAACTGCCTACAAAATGTCAGTTTCATGTGGTTCACATGTGATTTTGAGCAAGGATCTCTCTAAATCCATTTCCTCAGCTGTAAACTGGGATACTAATAGTCCCTTCCTCTGAAGACGCTGTAAAGACCAAATAAGAGGCTATAAGTAAAGGACTCAGCATAGAGTCTGACTCATAGCAAGTGAATCAAAAGCACTAGCTGTTGGGGTGGCGCCTGTGGCTCAAAGGAGTAGGGCGCTGGCCCCATATGCCGGAGATGGTGGGTTCAAACCCAACCCCGGCCAAAAACTTCAAAAAAAAAAAAAAAAAGCACTAGCCGTGCTTTATCCAGTGCTGGGCATAGACCCTCTGGCACATACTAGCCATTCTTATTCTTTCTTTCTTTCTTTTTTTCTTTTTTTTTAAGAAAATTAATATGTAATCTATAAGACCATAAAATTCGCCTCTTTAAAGTGTACAATTTGGGATATTTACTAGGTTGTATAACTATCATCACAGATTCCAGAACATTTTTGTCACGGCATTAAGAAATCCCCATACCCATTACCAGCCACTTTACCTTTCAAGTGAATCATCTTTGTTTCGAAATGGCTGGCACAGTACCTTGCTTGTAGTCCTCACTCAGTATTTATTCATTTTATTGACTTTCCCGTAAGGTTAAAGAAACATTTCTTGTTTATTCAACAAGAATTGATAACCTAACTTATTCTGCATGTGTACACACGCCCACATGCACATCCCACAGACACCTCACATTTAAGCTCAGGAAATCAGATTCTGCCACATTAAAGTAATAAAAAGCAAAAATGACAACAACAGTATTGTTGATAACGATCTTAGTAGTGCATTTAAAATGACTCAAGGAAGCTATCGTGATGCTGTGAGGCTGTAGGGACTGCCACCGCTGAGCGAGAATTCACGAGGGAGATGGGAAGAGTTCCAGTCTCCACGTTCTTCTCACAGGCAAACACCCCTTCCCCTCCCTACGGGCAGTCACTGCAGCTCCTGTAGCTTAACGAGAAGAAACTGCACCAGTGTCTCAGAGGGTGCCTCGAAAGCTCCTCAACTGCATCTTTTGAGTTCACAACTTTTTATAAATAGCTGTCTTCAGGCGCACACCAAGAAGGGCAAGTCAAAGTGAAAATAACCTAGTTCTTCTTCTCAGCTAAGAATGCCTACTTCCTACACCTGTCAGATGAACAGGGTGTGTCACTGCGGGGCTTGCTTGGTTCTGTTCAGAGTCACAGCTGTAAAATCAGATGCATTTTTGCCAATTTTTACATTCCTAAAGAAAGGTAATCCTGGAAAACAATCCAATTTAGTATTTATGTTACTCAGCATGGTTGATGGTTTCAAAAGATAAATATTTATTTTGCGAATGGTTCATTGCTCTTATCTTCAAAACAGCGCAGTTCTCTCTTGCACCTGTTGTGGCTATGAGAGCTGTTACGTGTTTGGGTACTACATTCAAAATATGAGCGGCTGTCAATTCAGAAGGAGCAAGAAATACTGTGCACAGCCTTGAAATATTTGTTATTTTAACTCCTGATGCTTGAGAATGAACAGATACAAGAAACATTTAAATATGGATGTGACCAATCCAATGGCCAAGTATTTTAGAAATAAACAATCAAAATAAAACTTACTGACCAAACAAAGAAACAAAACTGGAAATAAAAATGGTCCTGAATGGGTCTAGCCAACTGGCTATGCAATTGTCTGTGAACTCATGTAATATTTAGGCTGACCTCTGATGGGAACAGGAAATAGAAACCCAGAGATGTAAAGTAACACTCTTATGGTCAATGTCACTGTTCAGCTCTGGACTCAGATCTTTAGCTTCTTTCCACCCCTCTATACATCTTCCTGTGTATCAATTCTCTAAGGGACTGAATAAAGCAGTTTGGGCATCTGTCACTCTTAGCTTGAATTCTTACCAGTTTACTACTCCTACTTGGCTCATGAAGTCTAGAGCAGCCTCAAATCGGTTCAGGAATCATGTAGCAACAAAAACCTTCCTTGATAGCATGGGATATGAATTATACTTTATATTTGGGAAGCGAACAACTGGAATCAAACTCCAGCCCTGCTACTTACCCACAATGTGATGCTAGTGTTTTACTATTATAAGAGTGCTGTAGTGAATTACCTCAAGCTTTATGGCTTAAAACAATAGAAATGTATTCTCTTATAATTCTAGAGGCTAGAAATCTAAATCCAAGGTGTTGGAAGGGCAATGCTCCCTTGGAAGATTTTAGGGAAGAATCCTTCTTTGCCTCTTCTTGGCCCTGGTAGCTGCCAGCAGTCTTGGTGTTCCTTGATTGATAGATACAATAAGTTTGTCAGTTGATTGATCTTCCAGACTGGAGGGGTAATGCCCAGTGTACTTGACACCAGAGGGCCCATGGGAGGCCTGGCTATGCATTCTCTAAAGGTCTCATCGCAACATAGACTCTACTGGTCCCTTGGAGGATCACTGTTGAGATACACTTATTGGTTCCACCAGCTTTCTCCTTAAACCCCAATGATAACATCCCTTCTATCCATCTAGGGTTCTGCTTGGATTTAGTAGTAACTCTTCTCTATTATGTTATAGGAAAGAAACCTCCACTTTTTTTTTTCTTTCTTTGAAACAGAGTCTCACTATGTCACCCTTGGTAGAGTGCTGTGGCGTCACAGCTCACAGCCACCTCAAACTCTTGGGCTTAAAGTGATTCTCTTGCCTCAGCCTCCCAAGTAACTGGGACTACAGGAGCCCGCCACAACACCAGGCTATTTTTTTTTTTTTTTGAGACAGAGTCTCACTTTACCACCCTTGGTAGAGTGCCATGACATCACAGCTCACAGCAACCTCCAACTCCTGGGTTTAGGCAATTCTCTTGCCTCAGCCTCTCAAGTAGCTGGGACTACAGGCGCCTGGCACAACACCTGGCCATTTTTTTTGTTGCAGTTTGGCCGGGGCTGGGTTTGAACCCACCACCACTGGTATATGGGGTCGGCACCCTGCCCACTGAGCCACAGGTGCCACCCTATTTTTTTTTTTTATTGTAGTTGTCATTGTTGTTTGCAGGCCCAGGGTGGGCTTGAACCCATCAGCCCCCGTGTATGTGGCTGGCGCTGTAACCACTGAGCTCGGGTGCTGAGCCTGATTTGTTATTTTTTTTGATCAAAAATAATTATAAAAGGGATGTCATTCATGGTCTTTTCACCTCATTATGTCCCTGTGTTTAGGTCCCTGTTGTCCTTGTTTGGCACTATGTCCTATACTGGCTTAGTCAGATGTATTTCTGCATGAGTTTCCACATTCAACTTCGTCACTTTCAGTAAGTCTACTGCAGCCCAGGCCCTGCTGTGAAAGAACAAACTAATTATTGATGTCTAGCTCTTGACAATCCAGCAGATGTCCTCACCCAGGGACAAAGATATTCACATAAAGTGTTACTAAAAAGTAGGACTTTTAAAAAACAGAGATAGCAGAATCTATACACTTGTCTGAGTTTGTTAATCATAGTTAAAGTTTGGAAACTGAAAGTGATAAGCTGACCTTTTTTGAACAACAAATGCATTAACTGAAGACACAATGATGTGAAAATACCAACGGTGTGAAAAGTTCAGAGTGTGATAAATGTACAATCTAGACCCTGAGCTGTTGGTTTCTCTGATAGTTCAGAGTTGAATATCCTGCACATCTATTCTGAATTCCAGTATTCTGGAAGTGCTGCCAAATTAAATAATTTGAATTTCTCAATGCAGGCATCCCTGAGCCCTGTGGTCTCTGGCCAAGTAAGTGGCTTTGCAGGGCTGTTGGCAGGCTGAGCTCTTGTTCTAGGAGAGACCATGCCAATATTTGATTATCTGTTCAGTCTCTGTATCTAGCGTATTAGCTGATACAGCTGTTACAGTGCTTCTTGCTATGGTAGTGATGGTCAGCAAGCCAGCCTAGCATTGGACCCCACCTAAGAAGGAAATACTGGATTGGATTTTTCACATTGATTTCATTGACAATCACAATCATAGCAACATACTATGCGTGTTAAGTATTGGGCACTCAAAAAAAGTTTACCTAAGTCATATGACACATAAATGGAAGAAATGTCCTTGGTAGTACTCTCCTTGGGACATTACATATTTGTTCCAACTCTTACATTCAAAAAAAATTTGGGGGGGGAATTATTACCAGGAACAATTAGTAATCCATACAAGGATATCATTTTATAAATTTCCTAATTACTCATATACTGATCATGGAATTTAGAAATATTTTTGCTATTTACAAACATAAATTGACCTCAAAAATAAAAGATTTCTTGGCATTAGGAACATATAAATGACTATGCTAGAGACAGATCTGAGTCTGACTCTAGTCTCCTTGTTTTGGCTGCCTTGCAGTAAACCTTTCATTCTGCACAAACGTGGTGCTTTGGAATTTGGCTTTCCATTGTGCAAGGATGAACAAACCCAGTTTGGTTCAGTTACAAAATGGCACCCCAGATGGGACCAAATTAAAGTTCCTTCTGATTTTTTTTTGCTCCTGCCTTATTGGCCCCATGTGAGGAACCGGATCTGATAGTGGGTCTGGGCAGCAGCCTGGATGTTTGAATTGGCAGAGATTCCATCCTGGTTCCTGCTTTCCTGGCACAGCGCTGCTGACCTCCAGTGATTTTTCTTTTAGTTTTGCAGCACAGAAAAGTTTTGGATTTCGGATGGCAACTTCTTCTTTCTTCTTTCCTCCTCCCTTCCCCACTCCCTTCCTTGACTGGCCCTCAACTCCCTTCTTGTCTTCTTGGTAGTGAGGCCTTACTGGGGGATTTCCCCTTTGGTTGAAAGGAGCATAAGGGGGTGCCCTTATGGAGTAGCATTGCTTAAGAACATGGAACTTGAGTGTGTGTGTCTACATGTTAAGTGCAGTGTTCATTGCTTGTTCTGTTTGAGTGTTTGCGTTCTGATTGGGGTAGTAATACTTGGTATAAGCAGAGGTTAAAATTTTGATGATCAAAGCAATAGCCTAATTGGAAAATTATTTAAATGATAGTCGTCGGACCATCATTGCTCCCTCTGGCACTTTTAGGGTGCTCCTCAGTGACTAGGGTATATCCACTCCATCAGTGATTCTCAAGAAGGAAATTACATAAGCACCCCACAGCAGACCCCAAACACCTCCCTAGTGCAGTGCCTTGATTTGGCCATCTCACATACCACACCTCCCACCGCAAAATGGGGAATATTGATCATAACAGGACTCTGCACAAGTCATACCGGTAAATTACAAAAAGTGGAAGAGGAATTGGGATGCTGGTGTCTCAATCAGTACAGATTGTTTTTAAGGTATTTAACAGCCACGACCAAGTTCATGAAGGGTGGAAAAAAGCCTCAAGCTCCGACAGTCATTCTCAAAGAGTAGTTCTAAAAGTTAACTTTGACCAATGTCAGAGTCATTGCAATGATTATATAGAGTCAGAGAAGATGACTTTTGAAGGAGAAAGCACTCATTAGTATGTAAGTTGTAGCATATTTACTACAAACTACACTATTTTATAGTACATTAAATAAGTCAGATTTGGCTGGTAAGAGGACTTATGCTATTAACCTGCTATAAATGGTGTATATGTATTTGCTATTATACAATGCATTCTTCTATAAAAGGTGACACAGCATCGCTAATGAAAGTTGGATCTAAGAATAGCGCTAGTACCAAGTTCAGAAAAGTCACCCTGGGGGAAAAGTGCTCAGCAGTTTGTATTTAAATAGCTTCCTTAAATATATTCCTGTTACTCTATTGCATATGACCTTACATGTAATTCATGTTTATTTATAATTACTTGAGGGGGAAGGAGTATTCACCTTTTGGAATTATAAATTATTAACTGTTTTAGGTTGTATTGTGAAAGTTAATTTCTGAGAATAGATAAAATGGAAGGGTCTGTAGCAGTTTGGTGGAGGAAGATTTCAGTGAGTGGGTTACAGTGCTGCACATTGGGGGGCAAATTCTGTCCTTCCTTTCCTCTCTTTCACCCATATCCAAATGTCCACTTTGGTTTTTAGATGACCGGCATTGCTGCTACAGCTGCTGACAGAGGAAGTTTGCCCTCTTTGTTTTTGATTGCTCGTGGCTTTCTGCTCCTGTGTTGTAGCCCACCCAAGCCAGGCCTATATAGCTGGAAGGGGTGGGGAGGCACATTTACTGGTTTTTTCCTCGCATTTTGTAGATGACCTTTTCAGGGCTTAGCAGGGTAGGAAAGGGAGAAAGGAAATTCTTTTTCCCATCTTCTTCACACACTGTTAAACAAAGCTTTTTTTCCCTTAACTTTTTCTCACTTGATTGAATCCGAGGGGATAGCTCACCCTTTGTAAATAGAGATGCTTCCTGTGTCTCCTCTTGGGGAGAGGGAATACCACTTCTGTCTCAGTCTGCTATAACAGAATTGCCTTAGACTGGATGGCTTAAACAACTAACATTTATTTTAGTTGTTTAATACCACTAAAGAAATAACATTTAATACCACTCCTGTCTTAGTCTGCTATAACAGAATTACCTTAGACTGGATGGCTTAAACAACTAACATTTATTTTGTACAATTCTGGAGTCTGGAAAGTTCAAGATCAAGGTGCCTGCATGTGTGTGTTTGTGTGTGTGGGGGGTGTGTGTAGTGTTGAGGGCTGCTTTCTGGTTTGCAGATGACCTTCTTATATCCTCTCATGGCGGAGAACACAGAAAGGTAGCAAGCTCTCTCTAGTGCCTTCCTATAAGGGCACTAATCCATTCACAAGAGTGACGTTGGCATGACTAATTACCTCCTAAAGGCCCTGTTTCCTTGCACCATCCCACTGGGATTCAATATATAAATCTTCAGGGAAACAGAAGCATAAAGTCTATTACCTCTCCCTTACACTGTGTGTCTCTCTTCTCAACTCCTCAGCATCACTTAAATGGAAGATGTCGAGGGTTTTATTTTACTTTTGCATGTATGATCCAGATGACGCCATTCTAGGTGTCCCTAAAACATGTAGACATCAAAAGCTACCATATTCTTTAATATCCAAGTGGAAAGTTTGGTGCTACCATTTTATGTGCCATGGGACCTCCTTAAGTTTCCCCAAAATATTTTAGAAGGAGTTATTGATCTCCTGGTCATTCATGCTGTGATCTGTGTCCCTGTTTTAGCCTGGATGCTAAACCAGAGGCTGTTGACCCCAAGTCCCTGGCACATAACACTGTTTTTTCCTCATTATTTCTTGTTTCTTCCTCTTAGTATGTTAGTGCTATGACTTTCGTGCAACAAGCTCAGACTCTTGAATGATGTGACTTTCTTGGACTTTTTATGATTGTGTTTAACGATCACCATTTCACATAGTGGCAGCAGCTTAATCTTAGCCAATTTCAGGGCAAACTCATTATTTCTCCCCTTGCCTTTTTCTCTTTTTCTAAATTCTGGGCTTTCATGGTGTCAGAACAACAAGGGTGGTGGTGGACTCTAGCCCATTGTCCCCATCTGCCCATGCTGGCCTTGGCTTAAGTGTCATCATGTTTGGTTCTTGTCCTTCCCACTTCTTCATACTGGTATTTGTTGAGATGTCCTTTGTTCTTCCCACTTTATGTGAGTCAGGGCTGCTGAGATTGCCTTGTACTGACTGCAAGGCATCCCTGGGTGTGATGGCTGTCAGTGACACATCTGTGCCACTCTTGGCCAAAGGGGAAGACATTCCATTGAGTCCTGCAGCCCTGTGGGGTGTCCTGAGACTCTGTGAGGCTGCCTGAGGCCTGCTTCTCTGACATGAAGAGACATATTGTCTATGGGGCTGGGAAGTGGTGGGAGAAGAGACCCTGCCCACCTGGAAAGTAAAGCACTAGTTTCCTTTGCTCTCAGATCCCCAAACTCCTCTGGAGATTTGATGGTTCCTTCCTTCCCCTGGGTTGTTCTGGGGACAAACAGTAGAGCAACTCCTCAAAGACATTAAAGTGACTGGGCATGGTGGCCTGAGCTTGTAATTCCAGCACTTTAGGAGGCTGAGGCAGGAGGATCCCTTGAGCCAAGGAGTTTGAGGCTGCTACGATGATGCCACTGCACTCCAGCCAGGGCAACAGAGTGAGACCCTCTCTTGGAAAAAAAGGGAAAAAAAGACACTGAAGAGGAGTCTTATTCTCCCTTTTCCTCTGACTCTTCCCTTCTACAATTGCAAGAATATCTAGAGGGGTGTGGGGTGGGGTTAGAAAAAACTATTTTTGACTAATCACATGTTATTTTAAATCTGTACGTTATGCCTGGAATCCTAATATTTTGAAAGCCAAAAGCCAACCACCTGAGCCCTGTGCTCTGCTGTAACATCTTTTTCCTGTGGAATGTTATAGGTGAGCAAATGGGGTTAGGGTGGGGGAGGGAAGGTGGTAAGGTTCAGAAAGCAGGAAGAGCTGGGAACAAGAGCTGCATTGGGTAACATTTCAAAATAACGTCCCAATACTTGAATAAGTCTTTTTCTGAAGCTTTGGAAGTGAGTAATGGAGGGTGTCCATAGCACAGTGCCTTGCAGAGGACCATGGGACAGGGCCCAGCCACACTCTAAGCCACCAGCAATTGCTCCCTGCCTATCTCCCCCAGCTTTAGCCTTTTCATAGTTACTGAGTCACTGCTTCCAAGCCTACCTTCCTTTCTGAAACACCTACAGATTCTCCAAATTCAGTACATTTATTTAGCTTTTTTTTTTGTATAATCCTTTTCTTCCAGACCAAGGCCTGGAGTAGGAGGTATGGGCTCTTTCACACTTAAAAATGTCCTCTAGGTATTTTCTGGTTAAGGAGCTATTGCCTACCCTACACAACACATATGCATGTAAATATACCTCCTTCCCATTATTTGAAAGCAACTGCAGTCTTATTTTGTTTAAAATACACATGTTCCTTTCTTTTACCCAAGTGTAAAGAATTATTTTTGTTTATTTTTCTCGAATTATATTTACTCTTTTAAAAATGGACTACACCTGGGATCAAGGATTTTCTATTGGTTTTATGAAGTATCACACCCTAGGAAATTGAGCCAACAAAATTAGCATGCATAGTATCAGGTCTCCCTGCTTCTAGAAATGCACACCTCCTTAATAGCCTCCATTTCTGGAGGCTCAGAGAACCGAAACCCAAACTTACATCAGGCACACTGGCCAGTTCCCTCAGTAACACTCAATCTCAGTGAAAATATTTGTTCAAGGGGGAAGCGATGGAGATGCAGATGATGCCATATTAATTTAAGTGCACTTGGTTTACCCTGAATATTAAGCATGATTTCTTTAGGTAGGTGTGGAGCTGTGCAGAGTCCAGAAACACTGCATGGTGTCAGAGTTTATTTTCATGGATACTTTTATTTCATTATGATTAAGAGTTTCACATTTTAAGGAATGTGAATATTTTAAGGAATTAATTTGTATGTAAGCCAATTAGTGCTAGAAAGGGGTTGGGTCTGGGGAGAGATGCTTTCACATGTAGTTCAGACTTTGACTCAATTTCCTATATTCTTTGTCCCTTGTCCCCATAACACATCCCATCCCCCACTCCAATTTTTCCAGAGAATATGTAATTATCTTCTCCTGTGGGGGTGGGGTAGGTGGGAACCACTGGTCTAATTGCTCTTTATGTAGACCAAAACATTTCCCCTTTTTTGCATCCCACTGCTCTTTCTTAGCCTTCTGTGGCATCTCTGTTCTGCATTCTGAGCTTCTATAGGATTCTTTGACTTTGCCAAATCTCTTACCATTCTTCCACCTGCTGTTCCTCTTCATATTTGGAGATTCTGCACCACAAATTATCTTCTACTGCAGGGAATGAGATTGCTGGAGGGCTTGGTGGTCATAGGTGAGCACTGTTCTTACCATACCAAGTGCTTTCTGCTAGGGACTATGGCAGCCTCCTCTGCCTCCTGGGCACTGGGTGTCCTCTCTGGCTACTCATTACAGCATAAGACTTTATTCTTGGTGGCCACCTTGAACCTGGAACAATTCCATAGCTGTGACAAAAAGGAAGTTTGACTCTCTCTCCTCCACATTCAATGCAGGCAAGTAGATCTCAAAGTAGAGTTGCTTGGACTTCACTAGGTTTGAGTGCAAAAAAAAAAAAATGACCTTTCTTTACTCCTAATGCTCTCTCTGTTGGTCCAGTCCTGTGCACAGAGAGCTTAGCTGGACTTATATTCACTCATATTGAATAAATAAATAAACTGAGAAAGGACCTCAGGCAGTTCCCAGATGCTTCAAACTCTTTGGGAGCTACAGCTCTTTCTGTCTTGGAGGAGAGGGGGAGAAAGGAGTGATTACTGCTTGGAAGGCTAGCCAGCAACCAGTTTTCTAGAAAGAATCACATCTATGGCTCCCCCAGCCCAGGCAGCCTGGTAATTCCCTAGTTACCCCAATATATGAGCCCAGTCTAATCAGACATCCTGACCATTAGGCTCCCCCACAATGCCCCTGGACACCGATGTCCTCAAGAAAACTTTGGTCATGGGGTTCATTTGGGAACTTCCCTAACTGCCTTTGGGTGTGCAAACTCCAGGCTATTAACCTGAAACAGTGGCTATTGATTGTATTCCATCTTTTTACAATTTATTTATTTTTATTTTTTATTTCAACTTTTTTATTGAAGTATATGTTATATACCATAAAGCATACAAATGAAATGAAATGTTACCTCCACATATGGCTGTGTAACCACCACTCAGGCCAAGATTATTTTCACCACCTCACCAATTTCCTCCATACTTGTCCCAGTGTGATAACTTCCAGGATAACCTAATCTCTATCCCAATAAATTAATTTTGCAGGTAACTGAAACTTCATATAAAAGAAATTATGCAACGTGTTTCTTTTCTTTTCCTTTTTTTTTTGAGACAGAGTATCACTCTGCTGCCCTGGGTAGAGTGCCTTGGCATCATGATAGCTCATGGCAACCTCAACCTCTGGGACTGGAGTGATCCTTTTGCCCCAGTCTTCCGGGTAGCTGCGCCTACAGGCGTGTGCCACTATTCCCTGCTGATTTTTTTTTTTTTAGAGACAGAGTCTCACTTTATCGCCCTCTGTAGAGTCCTATGGTGTCACAGCTGACAGCAACCTCCAACTCCTGGGCTTAGGTGATTCTCTTGCCTCAGCCTCCTGAGTAGCTGGGACTACGGGTTTCACCACAACGCCCAGCTATTTTTTGTTGCGGTTTGGCCGGGGCCGGGTTCCAACCTGTCGCCCTCCATATATGGCACCCTACCCACTGAGCAACAGGCACCGCCCAGCCCTGCTAGTTTCTCTATTTTTGGTTGAGAGGAGGTAGCGCTCCTGCTCTTAAACTCCTGATCTCAAGCAATCCACTTGCCTGGGCCTCCCAGAGTCCTAGGATTACGGTTGTGAGGCACGGCTTCTGGCCTCATTTTTAAAAAGTAGCTATTTAGCCTGACACTGCATCAAGTAAGAGTGGGGTCTAAATTTTCCATTTTCCCTCAGTAGGTAGCAGTGTGAGTCGAAAGGTGCGGAGTTTGAATCATAGTCCCTCTATAACTTTGAGCAACTTATTTAACCTTGGTTTCCTCATCTATAAAACAGAATAATCCTTCTTAACTTTGGAAGGTGCTTGTTAGTATGAGTAACATACATAAAGTGCCTCATGCGGTATCTGACACATATTGGGTGCTTGATAAACCTTGGTTTAATGAACAACCTTCCGTGTATCCTTGGCTGTAATAGGCATTCATCAAATATATATTCAAATAATCTACTAGTTATATTCCTGCTCATAGTATGGATTTCTCTTGCTTTCTGTGAACTACCTTACATCTCCAGGACTACAATTTAGAAATAAAGGTTGTGTGGGCAGGGACTTCTGCAAAGATTTCTTGCCCTTTCCAGAATTAAACACTTTGACTTAGGCTTCCTTCCTTTGGATTTCAGCTGCCAGAGTCATATATTGAGGGAGGTAGGACGGGGATAAGAGGAAGATCATTTCTAAGAAAATGAGTCAGAGTGTTGATCTTTTTCGGTAAGGACCTTTCGCTTCAATGGAACAAAATTTACTGAACAAATGCAAGCTCGGTGCTTTTCATTCATTTTTTTATTAGCCCCTTCATTCACATATGGGGCAGATGCCATCTTGCCGCATTTCACTTTCCTGCTGTCCGTTCGGGACGAGGGGCGGGCCCTTTAAAGCCCTGGAAAGGGTAGGACAATGTGTTGGTTTCCGAGAGGAAGCCACGCCCCATCACGTGTCTGCGGTCTCAGAGGGGCGGGCCCGGCGACTCTTGGTTTCCGTCACTTCCGGTTTTCTGTCAGTCGCGAGCGAGCGAGCAGGAGGGTGCAGGACTGCAGAAGCAGAGCGTGAGTGCACGGGACTCCCGCCCCTATTCCTCTGGGCCACCCCCCGTTCGATTCCTACCCGCCCGGCCGGCCGTGAACCGCCTGCGGCCCTTCCCTCCTCTCGCCTGCAACGGCTGAAGGGAAATGGCGGCTCTGTCTGACCTCCCCCTTTCCAGCCTCGGCGTCCTGGGCCCCCTCCCCTCGACCCGGCGCCGGTTGCGCCTGGGGCCCTTAGGTGCCAGACGTCTACCCTGGGAATTGAACTGAGGCAGCCGGCGCTGCTGTCCTGGACGGCGGGTCGCGGGCCGGCCGGGGGGCGAGGAGCTGTGGGGAAGGGGTCGTGGCGCCCCCAGGACAATGCGGTGGCGACCAGTCCGGGCGGGGCGCGTGCGGGTCCTTCTTCTCCTCCCGGCCTCGCTCGGGCCTCCGCCCCTGCCCTGAACGCTAGGGGCCCACTGGGGAGGAGGAGGTCGGATACGATCGCATACGATCGGGAGGGGTGGCGGGGAGAGTGGCTGGTGTATCGGGGGAGGGAACGCTTCGAGGGAAGAAAATGGCGCTTGGTGCAAGTC
Organism: Nycticebus coucang; assembly: GCF_027406575.1. Classification (NCBI taxonomy): domain Eukaryota; kingdom Metazoa; phylum Chordata; class Mammalia; order Primates; family Lorisidae; genus Nycticebus; species Nycticebus coucang. The sequence continues at coordinate 169,394,694 of NC_069780.1, read as the reverse complement.
CCGCCTCTTTCCAGAAGGACTTCTCCGCACTCCTCCGCCTCCCACGCCCCCTCCGACCAGCCTGTCCTCCCTCGCGCACGCTTTTGCCAGCTTCGGGGTTGTGCCAGTTTCCTAGGGCCGCGGGACCCCTTGGGGTGCTTATCACCCTCGTGCTGTACCAGAATCTTGTGTCCTTCAGCCCTAGTTTATCTTCACCTAGTTTTTTCCCTAACCCTCTCCCACGCAATTAGCAAACATCTAAGAGTCTTTTTTTTTTTTTTTTTAAGTTGCGTTTTGTGTATATTCTACAATACCGCTTTCGGTATCTGAAATACAAGTCTGTCCTCTCCCCCTTTTTCGAACACTAAAGGCTCGTTAAGTAAAGGTAAATTTTGTCCGAAGTTCAAAGAGGGTGACTTTAGTTACCACCTTGAATAGAGTTCTTATTTGGGTGAATTCAAGGTGGTTCTTTGAAATGATTTTAAGCCCCCAAACAGTTTTTAATGTCAGATTGTAGTGCTTGACTGTTGTAAAGCGAAAAATAGATTGTTTAATATCATTGCTTTTTAGACAGTTTTTTGGCAGTTGTATTAGCTGGTATAAAAAACTGAACTAAATTGATTGTGGGTGTAAGGTTGTAAATGGTGCAATAACATGGAGAACGTAAGAAACATAGTTGTGAACCGTCTATTACCATCTACATGTACTTCCTTTCAAGAAATTAACAGTTACAATCTGCATGTCTGGATCGGGTGTGGTTGGAGCCTTTTGCATTTAGGATTAGGATGGCCCAATTCTTTTACCTTGACCTCCTATTGTGGAACACAGTCAATGCCAGTATTTGCAAGTGTAGCCTAGAAAGCTAGATTATTTATGACTTTTTTTTTCCTGAGGAGAAATTAAAGCATTTTTTCCTTTTATTCGACAGATATATGCAGAGTATTGTCTTTGTTATTCCCTGTACAGCAAACAAAAATTAGAACTCAAGTCTTCTGAGATGGGGAGAGCAAAAGTTACTTTGATAGTGTGTATGCACATGCCTTTGGAATTCCTTGAAATGTGTAGTTTAGGCTAACTGGTAGTTGGCTGTCTGATTTGTGCTCAGGCATTCAATAAACATCCACTTGGAAGCAAGGCATTAGACTTTGGAACTCTCTGGGTGACCCGGGGAACTATAGTTACAGTATGAATTTGAGGAAAGATTTAGCATCTTTTCATAAACAGATTCTTCACATTTTAATTATATTTCAGTGTAGAAAATCAGTGTAAAATGTAATGAATTATTGTGAATTATGTGTAATTTTGTGAACTCTGAATTAGTACCTGTTCTTTAGTTGATATGGCCAAAAAGTAAAAATTAGCATATGCAAAACATGAAACAATGATTATAATGGCATAATTAATTAGGTATATATTTGCCTAGTACATATGTTTCCCCTCTTGTGTGAGTTTTATGGTTAGTTCCCATAGTGAATAATTTTACACTAGGTTTGATTTCATTAGTGAGAAGTCTAAAGCAGTAATGAATAGAATTCACATTTCTTCAGGTTTTTTTTTTTTTTTTTTTTTGTGGTTTTTGGCCGGGGCTGGGTTTGAACCCACCACCTCTGGCATATGGGACCGGCGCCCTACTCCTTGAGCCACAGGCGCCACCCTCTTCAGGTTTTTTTTTTTTTTTGTGGTTTTTGGCCGGGGCTGGGTTTGAACCCGCCACTTCCGGCATATGGGACCGGCGCCCTACTCCTTGAGCCACAGGCGCCGCCCTTTCTTCAGGTTTTAATAATAATTGTCAGCTGCCTCCTGCAATCTATCCTACTCACAGACATTTTACTCCCTGACTAAAAATGAAGTATAAAAAGAGACCTCATTGGCTTTGAGAAGGAGGTGTAGGAGTGTATGACATTTAGATCTTTCCCCTTACAGAGTTCAGAACATTATTGGCAATTTAGAAGAGCATATATTAAAATTTATGCTCAGTGTAATAATTCTAGTACCACAAAATGGTAGCATGAACCATGGAACGTGTCTTTGATTTTTTTGATTGGGGGAGAGTTACACTGAAGGAAGTAGAGTAACTTGTAAATTAACGTGATGTATTTTTCTTTCAGAATGCCGAAATCAAAGGAACTTGTTTCTTCAAGCTCTTCTGGCAGTGATTCAGACAGTGAAGTTGACAAAAAGGTGACTATTACTGCACCAGTAATTTTTGTGAAACTTAATTTAGCAATATTGCCCAGATCTCATTCTGGAAGATTAAAAAAAGGCATATTAGAACCTACACCAAAGTGTGAATCTAGATGGGTGTTTCTGAAAATGCAGATGGCCAGTAGATCACTTGACTAGACGTGCCTAGGATGCTTGCTGCACATTGACACAAATAGAACTTAATGCAGATGACTCTTTCACAGAGGACCTTTAGGAACCCTATTAGAGAACCACTGCCCTATGCTCCAGGGGAGTAGAATTCTAATTAGGCCAAAGCCACCATTTGCCATTATTTAGAAATGTGCCGAATCTGTAGGTATCATTTCTATTATAATAGTTGGGCCAGATTACCTTGAAACCACCTATTACATAACAGTAAAGGGGTACAAGGTGAAACTGGTAAGGGCCTATTAGTCTACGAAGGCACAGGTCTAGCTAAAAATAATAATTGGCCACTGACCCCTTGTTTGCTTCTCTATAATTGCTCCTCTGAAGCAGCTGGTAGTCATAAAGATTCTTAACTTTCTACATAGATAATACCACATTCTCGAAACCTTAAGGTAGTTTCTGAGATATTTTCTAGGCCCCACATCCCAACAGCCCATACCAAGAAACTGACTCAACCGGAATTGTGACCCCAACCCAGAACTGCCTCAACACGAGAAGATAATTTCTCCAAACCTCACCAGTTAGCAAACCCAATTGCTTAATCTTTTGGCCACCAAGCTATCTTTAAAAACCCCATCTCCTAAATGGTTAAGGAGGTGATTTTGAGAGATTGCTCCCACTTCTTGACTTAGTGCTCTGTGGAACTGAACTTTTCCATTGCAGCCCCGACTGGCTCTTCTCTGTGTAGTGAACAATAACAACCTGGATGGGTGGCAACAACCTGAAGTTTTTTTTTTTTTTTTTTTGAGTCTCACTATGTCGCCCTGGGTAGAGTGCTCTGGCGTCACAGCTCACAGTAATTTCCAACTCTTGGGCTTAAACAATTCTCTTGCTTCAGCTCCCAAGTAGCTGGGACTACAGGTGCCCCCACAATGCTTGGCTGTTTTTTTGTTGCAGTTGTCATTGTTGATTTTAGCTGGCCCTGGCTAGGGTCTAACCCGCCAGCCTCAGTGTATATGGCTGACCCCCTACCCACTGAGTTACGGGTGTCGCCCAACCTGAAGTTTTTAATGCAGTGTGTATTTTGACAGCCTTCTCAGCTATTGATGCTTATGTGCCTATAAGGATTTCTGGTACATTTTAAAGAGTGTTAATATGCCCTAGTTCTCCTTTTAGTCAAATGGTCACAAGCAAAGCTAACATGAAAAGGACCCATTTTGACAGAATGGGCTTTTTCTGCATTAAATGGTAGTTATACTGTAAGTGGTATATTTTGTTTAGTTAAGCATCTCAATGAAGCATAACCGAGCATTTGACTCTTGTGGTCACATCTTCCATGCAGAACTGTCCTCTACCTCATAGACATTTACATACATGAATAAGTTTTTTTTTGAGACAAAGCCTCAAGCTGTTGCCCTGGGTAGAGTGCTGTGGCATCACAGCTGACAGCAACCTCCAACTCCTGGGCTTAAGCGATTCTCCTGCCTCTGCCTCCTAGGTAGCTGGTACTACAGGCGCCTGCCACAACTCCTGGCTTTTTTTTTTTTTTTTTTGGTTGCAGCCATCATTGTTTGACGGGCCTGGGCTGGGTTCCAACCCGCCAGCTCAGGTCTGTGTGGCTGGTGCCTTTTCCACTTAAGCCACAGGCGCCGAGCCAGTACATGAATAAATATTTATATTCCAGAAATAAGCTGTATTTTTTCTAATTGTGTATCTCCTTTGTAAAAAAATACATAATTGGCTATCTTTAGTAGACCTGTAGTTTCCAGAAGTTTATTAAAAGCAGCAGAAACTCCCATCTTTTTTATTCTCCGCAAACTTAGTGTTAGCTAAAAGAAAAGGCAAAACTTATGGGATGAGCTTAGAGAAGTTGAAACCTGTAATTGTAAATATAAAATGTTCATACTTGGAAGGTTGAGATAAGGCTTCAGAGAGCATACATACTTGAGGAAGAAATTTCTTAATTTTTAAATTTGCACCTGGTACCGTGTTTGAATGTGTTCAAATGTGTATTGATGGCTTGGCGCCCATAGCACGGTGGTTATGGCGCCAGCCACATACACTGAGGCTGGCGGGTTCGAAACCGGCCTGGGACAGCTAAGCAACAGTGACAACTGCAACAAAAAATAGCCGGGTGTTTTTGTGGTGGGCACCTGTGGTTCTAGCTGCTTGGGAGGCTTAGGCAAGAGAATCACTTAAGCCCCAAAGTTTGAAGTTGCTGTGAGCTGTGATGCCACAAGTACTCTACCACTCTACTGAGGGCGACGTAGTGGGCCTCTGTCTCCAAAAAATGTGTATTGAGCTTTTTTTTTTTTTTTTGGAGACCGGGTCTCACTTTGTTGCCCTTGGTAGAATTCCCTGGCGTCAACAGCTGACAGCAACCTCCAGCTCCTGGGCTTAGGCGATTCTCCTGCCTCAGCCTCCTGGGACTACAGGCGCCTGCCATAATGCCCGGCTATTTTGTTGTTGCAGTTTGGCTGGGGCTGAGTTTGAACCCGCCACCCTTGTATATTGAGGCCTGCGCCCTACTCACTGAGCCACAGGCACTGCCCCGTATTGAGACTTTTGCATAGCAGACAATGTATTAGTCTACAGCAGTGGTTCTCAACCTTCCTAATGCTGCAGTGTATTTTTATTGTTAAAAAGGGGTCACAACCCACAGGTTGAGAACCCCTGGTCTACAGGGAATACCTGAAATCCTGATGTAAAGAATAATTGGTTTCTGTTTATTGAGTTGAGTTAATTTTTTACTTTTGTCTCACATAGTAATATTGATCCTATAGTTACATTAGAGGCATCCTTGTTTTCTATTTCATCTTTTACATGTATGTATAATTTTCCTAGCCTTGTCGAATTTAGTACCTTAAATATGTATTAAAATATTTATACTTTTCTACCAAGAAGGGACATCACTGCCATCTACTGTTTGGGTTAGGAATTCTAGATGTTTTTTGGGCTGATAGCTCATTTTGAGAATGAGACTATATAAAAAGCTTTCACAGTAAATGCCGCTATTAATATATAGTTGTGATTTTTGATTGTTTTAACACACAGCTGTCTTCAGTGATTTTTTTTTTTTTTTTTTTTTTTTTTTGATGAGGAAGGTCTTGAGTTGTTGACTTCTAGTGCCCCATACAAAATAACTCCCGTCAGCTTTGCATAATTTTAAATTCTTTCAGCCAATTTAAATCTCTTTTGGAATAGGCAGGATAGAAATAAATATTCATATGCTAGAAATGGAGTAAGTTGGATATATTCTTAATTAGTATGTCTTTTTAAAAAAATGGACTAGCTTTAGTAGACAAGTGATTTCCAAATTTATTTAGAAGCTGCAGGCCCCTTATCTTTTTTCTCCCAAAGAAAACTTATGTGGGATCTCAAAATGACAGTTCCTCTGGTTAATACTCTAATGCTTGAGGTGTCGTTTGAGATCCTGAGAACACAATTTGAAAACACTGTCAGGTTGAACTGGAGGTTAATGTCACACTTGTATTGTTATGTGAAACTTATGTGTATGTTTATGATTGTTTCTTAATAAGTGAATGTAGTGAGATCTTTTGAATCTGAGATGTGTTTTGTTCTTAAGTGTGCAGATTTTAACCATATTCTTGCTTTTTCTTTCAAGTTAAAGAGGAAAAAGCAAGTTGCTCCAGAAAAACCTGTGAAGAAGCAAAAGACTGGTGAAACTTCAAGAGCTCTGTCATCTTCCAAACAGAGCAGCAGCAGCAGAGATGATAACATGTTTCAGGTAAAATTGATTATTTCCTTAGATCCAGAGGAATAATTTGGCTTGATCTGAAGAATTATAAAAGTACCTTAGTCTGATAATGCATAATAATCTTTGATGTGTGTTATCCTCTTAAGGATATTTATTAAAATACAAGAACAAATTAGTAGAAGTAAAAGTAATTTATACAATGCTGGATTATTGCCGAAGTCTCTAGAAGTTTTGGTTCATTTAAAACAATATAAACTTACGTGTTACAGAAATTCAAAAGGGATTGAGAACTGTACATTTAAGGAGCAACTTGAGAAGTCAGAGTCAAATACTGGGCTTTGAAGTATAAGGGGAAGTGGCCATATGACTTGTCTAATATTGGCTTGATGAGAAGAACAAAAGGGGAGTAGGGTGAATAGGTAAAGTGAAGTAAGTTCATTAGAGGGACTTGAATGAATTCACCTGGAGAGGACTAGCATAGCTTTTCTTGGATTCCTCTTGTTTTATGGAGAGTTGATATTGGCATCACTGTACGGGAAGTATTTGTGAGGGAAGAGGTGTGGGAATAAAAGAATGTAGCTAAGATGGCTTAGGTAATTGTAGGCTTTAATATGAGGTGAGATAAGGGCTTCAATGGGTTTTCCCAAAGAAGAAATAGGATTATGAGATATTGATGAGGAAGAATGGATCAGAGGAGTTTAGCAATTAATGAAGATGTGGACCTGATTATAGATGTGATTAAGTAGAGTCTCTCTTATGGTGCCTGAGGGTCTGGTTGGAAAAAGTTCATGGGGGATCATCTGCGTGGCTGACTGAAGCCATCCACTAAGGTAAGTTTAATCCAGAGGAAGAAGAGAAAGTGGATGAGGACATGTCTTTGGTGATACTCAGATAGTGGATGAAAGGAAAAAAGAGTATGTAGGTCAAGAGACAAAGTGAAGGAAAATTAGAAGAGTACAGTAAAGGGAGCAAGAAAAGGATGAGTGTTTCCAGGAGGCATAAGTTTTAGTTGAAGCTAGAAGGTTGGACGGATTAAGGCTAAACACTTACTGGACAAGAAAGCGAGGCTGGCATCCATGTATTTTTGGCCTTTAAAGGTAGAGTGCCAAGAGTAAAGTGAGAGTGGGAAAATGGAATTCTTTTTTTTTTTTTTTTGTAGAGACAGAGTTTCACTTTATTGCCCTCGGTAGAGTGCCGTGGCCTCACACAGCTCACGCAACCTCCAACTCCTGGGCTTAGGCGATTCTCCTGCCTCAGCCTCCTGAGTAGCTGGGACCACAGGCGCCTGCCACAACGCCCGGCTATTTTTTTGTTGCAGTTTGGCCGGGGCTGGGTTTAAACCCGCCACCCTCGGCATATGGGGCCAGCGCCCTGCTCACTGAGCCACAGTGAGCAGGGCGGCCCTCTTTTTTTTTTTTTTTAAACTTACTTTTGCCTTATATAGAATATAGGCAAAGTGCAGACTATTTAGTTAGGGGTTTAAGTCCTCTGACTTCTCTGTAACTTAGAGAAAGGGGCAGACAAGGTTAATTTGGTAGGGAACATAAGTAAATGTTTGTAAGGAAAAATTATGGAAAAGCCCTGATTGTTTGGAGTAGATAATAGATTGAATGCTTATTTACTGTGTTGTGTATTTCATTCAGGCCTTGCCAAGTTGCAGGTTGCAGTGATAAACTGGGTAGATGTAGTCTGTGGCTTCATGGAATTTATGGGGACAATTATTACACAGATAATCATGTCTGTAATTAAAATTATTAAGATGAGGGCTGAGAAGTAAAAGGGCAGATTATTATGAGAAATCAAGTGGAGTCTCTTCCTGAGGAAGTGGCATTTAATAAACCCTAAGGAATTAAGGAGGAGGTAGAGACATGACGTGTTTGGGTGAGGAAAACACTTTTGAAATACAGGAAAGTGTGTTGTATTACTACCTTGAAGTGAGTAAGAGTTTGTATTGTGCAGGAATTATAAAAACTCTGTGGCGGGGGCAGTGCCTGTGGCTCAAAGGAGTAGGGTGCTGGCCCCATATGCCAGAGGTGGCGGGTTCAAACCCAGCCCTGGCCAAAAACAGCAAAAAATCCCCCCGAAAACAAACAAAAACAAACACCCTTTGTGTCTGGAGCTTGTCTGGCTAAGGGTATAGATAGGAGATAGACTAGGAGAGGAGAGTAGAAGGCCAGATCTTGCAGAGCTTTTCTTTTGGAAGACCGTGTTTAAGAGTTTGGGTTTTAGGGGGGCGCCATATACCGAGGGTGGCGGGTTCAAGCCCAGACTCAGCCAAATTGCAACAAAAAAATAGCTGGGTGTTCTGGCCGTGGACCCAGCTATTCTCTAAGCCCAGAAGTTGGAGGTTGCTGTGAGCTATGACGCCATAGCACTCTACCGAGGGCGATAAAGTGAGGCTCTGTCTCTTAAAAAAAAAAAAAAAAGTTTGGGTTTTATTCCGAGTGCGGTGGGAAACTATTTTAAGGGGCAGGATGAAATGGAGTCTCTTTTCCTTTCATAAGACTTTTCCTCCCATATAGAATTGAGGGCTGCTTTGGAATATTTTGACTTAATGTGTTTAAGTATTTGCTGGGCAACTGCTCTGTACTTTGATCGGTTTTGTTCACTGTATGTCTGTTTTTTACAGTGTAAATGTTAGAGCATCTATGTCCTTTCAATGGATTTTATCTTGTCTGTTCCATTCCCTATTTTATAGATAAACTAGGGCCCATATTTCAGAGATTCTGTTCTGTTAGTTTTGGGAAAACCAGATCTATTTTTAGGTAGTTTTCTCACCAAAAAAAAGGAGCTTTAATTCTTTTTTTTGTTTGTTTGTTTGTAGAGTCTCACTTTATTGCCCTTGGTAGAGTGCTGAACCATCACAGCTCACAGCAACCTCCAGCTCCTGGGCTTAGGCGATTCTCTTGCCTCAGCCTCCCCAGTAGCTGGGACCAGGCGCCCGCTACAATGCCCGGCTGTTTTTTGTTGCAGTTTGGCTTTAATTCTTAAATTCTCATTTGGAAAGGTTCTTAAGCCTCCTAAGGCTGGCTCTTCAAAGTCCACATTGGCTTTATTTTCTGCATAGGAAGATGAACAGTTTTGTTTTCAAAGTGGTTTTCACAGATGTATTAATGTAGACATTTTAAGAGATAATATGATATTTAATTTTGTTCACATTATAGCTTTTTCCTTTGAATAGTACTTTGGCCACAGAAAAATATTTTAGCGGCTGTACTGAATTTTAATTTGCTTAAGAGCACATTAGAGTATACCAATTAAATAATGTAAATGAGACTTTCATTTTTATTAGTAATAATGATTTGATAACTTTCTTAGAAAGATGAAAGATGGGGTTTTGGAAAGAAAAACAGTATCCTCATTGTGTTTTGTAAGTTTCTTTTTTTTTTTAAGTTTGTTTTTCATTTACTAAGAAAGTGCTTTGAAGTCTGCTCCATACAGTGGACTATTTTTATAGTTTTGACTGAGCTGGGCTTGAACCCCTGGTATATGGGGCCGGCGCCCTACTCCTTGAGCCATAGGCGCCACCCAACAGTGGACTATTTTTAAACATTGCTAGATCATCAGGCATTTGAATCTTTTAGGACCCATGATAGAGCTGTATTTTACCAAAAACAAATAGGCCTAAAATCCAAATTAAAATTGGCTGTTGGCTAGTAGTTGTAAGACAGGATTAAAGTTCTGGTAAGGTGATGTACATCAGACATACCAAAGGAACATCACTGCACTAGTCTTTTATACTCTGGAATTACCTGGGAAAAAGTCTGACTCAACAGGAAATACTATATGTTTGTGTTCTGGTTCTTTCAGCTATTAAGAACTTGGCTCTATGGGGAAATACCTACCTAAAATGACATTTGTGATATTAAACATAGACTGGAGAACTATCTTGTAATCACATTGTTATTTATGTCTTAAAAGATCAGAATGGTTGAGATGTAGGGAAGTTTGATCCATATTTTCATTTAGTTAGGCACAAATGGTCGATAATACTGCTTTAGTTGATTTGATGATTTAAGGATAAACCTGATACTTTAAAATTACCCTTTAATTTAAAATGATTATTGTTAATGCAGGTGTTTTTAATGAGCTCCATGAATGGACTTTAGGGGCCTATGAAATTATATACTTTTTAATTTACGTTTTTTTGATTTGAAGGGGTTATTTATAACCTTTACTAGACCTTCAAAAATGATAAGGAATGAAAATTTAAGAATCACATTTCTGTATGATGTACATGCTTGTAAAATACAGAAAGCATGTACAAATGCTTGTAAAATATGCATGTAAAATATATTTTCTGTAATCTGGTTATGTTTTTTCTCTAGGAAATGTTACTGTAATGATCTTTATTTTTTTCTCCCTTTAATTATTTTATTCTTACACTACTCATCACCCTCATCACTTTTCATATTTAATTTTTTTTTCTTTTATTATTGTTGGAGATTCATCGAGGGTACAAAGAACCAGTTTACATTGATTGCATTTTTGGATAAAGATCCTCTTATAATTGTGTCCTGCCCTCAAAAGGTGTACCACACAACATGACCCCCTTCATATTTAATTTTTGGTGAGAATTTGTCAGTTTTATCCTTTTCTCCTCAAAGGAGAGGTGACTGTTGGGCAAGTTCATTTCTTTTTTTTTTTAAGTAAACTTCATCGAGGTACAATTTATGTAAAATAAAATGCACACATTTAAAAGCCTAATTTGCCGGACTGTGACAGTATATACATACCCTTGTGGCCAGACCATTTTCATGCCCTCAGAATGTTCTCTTTTGCGTTTACAGTCATATCTCTGGCCACATAAACCATTGGTCTTTTTATCAGTGTAGATTTATATTGCCTGTTCTAGAACTTCATATAATTGGAAACATTGCAGTTTTTGTGTTTGGGTTCTTTTGCACAGCATGTCTTGAGATTAATCCTACTGCATGTATAAATAGCTTGTTTTATTGCTGAGTAGTAGTTTCTTGTATGATTGTACTACAGTTTGTTTACCCATTCGCCTTGGATGGATGCTTGGATTGTTTTGAGTCTTGGCTATTAGGAATAAAGCTTCTGTGAATATTTTTCTTGTACAAGTCTTTTTGCAGACTTTTTTCTCTTTTGGATAAATACTAGATAGATTTGCTTAGATCAATAGTATATGTTTAACTGGGTAAGAAAAATCATCAAATTGTTTTCTGAAGTAGCTGTACCATTTTATGTGTCTATCAGCAATGTCTGAGAATCTAGTTTTCCACATCCTCACTAGGTAAATGTTAGTCTTGTTAAATTTATCCATTTCAGTTAATGGGTATGTAGTAGTAGCTTATTGTGGTTTTACTTTGCATTTTTTTAATGTCTTGATGCAATAGACATCTTTATTGTGTTTACTGGCTGTTTTTCTCATCTTTTGGCCATTTAAAAAAAATAGGATGTTTGTCCCATATGCCGGAGGTGGCGGGTTCAAACCCAGCCCCGGCCAAAAAAAAAAAAAAAATGTTTATGGGTGGTGCCTGTGGCTCAACGGGTAGGGCGCCGGTCCCATATGCCGGAGGTGGCGGGTTCAAGCCCAGCCCCGGCCAAAAAAAAAAAAAAAAAAAAATAGGATGTTTGATTTATTGAATTGGAGATAAATCCTTTGTAGAGATGCAGTGAATATTTTTTTCTTTTTTTTTAGTTAAGGGAAATTATTTTCTTTAAAGCATTTTAGTTTAAATACAAGCTGAGGTAAAAAGAGAAGAAAGAACATAAAATCTAAGAGACAGAATCAAACAGATAAACAGGAGGAGGGAGGGCTGGCCATTGGTCAGTGGCCTCCACGTCAGGTCATCTCCATTCTGGAGATATAGTTATCACAGATTCTGTTGGTTCGTTATTTTCTCTGTGCTGCACAGTCTTAAGTACCTGCTCCTTCCTCAGGCTTTCTTGGAAGGCCAAGTCCTCTGCAGCTGTAACTTGAATAAATATTTTCTTTAGGTCTGTGGTTTGCCTTTTTATTTTTTGAAGCTTCTTTTCCAAGAAGCTTGAGTTTTGATTAAGTCCATTTTATCAGTATTCCATTTTTTGGTTAATATTTTTGTTTCTTATCTGAGACATATTTTGTTTACCCCATGGTTAAAAACTTTGCTATTGTTTTTTCTTAGAAGGTATTTTATAATTTTAGTTTTCATGTTTGGGTCTGTGGTTCAGATGAAAGAATGAATTTCTTTATGTATGGTGTGAGATAGGGATGAGATCATTTCCCACGCCCCATACAGTTGTTTTAACATCATTTGTTGAAAATACTGTTCTTTTTTCCTTTGTTTTTGATTTCTTTTTTTTTTTGTAGAGACAGAGTCTCACTGTACCGCCTTCGGTAGAGTGCCGTGGCGTCACACGGCTCACAGCAACCTCAAATCTTGGGCTTACGCGATTCTCTTGCCTCAACCTCCCAAGCAGCTGGGACTACAGGCGCCTGCCATAACGCCCGGCTATTTTTTTGTTGCAATTTGGCCGGGCCTGGGTTTGAACCTGCCACCCTCGGCATATGGGGCCGGTGCCCTACTCACTGAGCTACAGGCGAGTTCTTTTTTCCTTTGAATGACCATGGATTTTTTTTTTTTTTTTTTTTTTTTGGAGTCAGAGTCTCACTATGTCACCCTAGGTAGGGTGCTGTGGCATCACAGCTCACAGCAGTCTCAAACTCTAGGGCTTAAGTGATTGTCTTGCCTCAGCCTCCCGAGTAGCTGTGACAACAGGCGCCCACCACAATGCCCTGCTGTTTTTGGTTGCAGTTGTCATTGTTGTTTAGCTGGCCCGGACTGGGTTCGAACCTGCCGGCCTTGGTGTATGTGGCTGGTGCCTTACTCACTGAGCTACGGGCGCCAAGCCGATAATGGATTTTTATAAAGAAAATCAGGGCATATATAAACTGCATTTATTTCTGGATTTCATTTTATTCCATTGACCTATATGTCTGTCTTTACTCTAGCACCATGTTGTCTTCACTGTATTTTTATTGTGAGTCTAGAATGTGCTGACAGACACTTTGGACTCCAGCCCCAGTGTCCCCCTCCCTCCCTCTTTCCCCCTGCTGGGGTTCTACCCTGGTTCGTTCTTTCTTCTGGAATTTGTAGTTTGTGTTAAGCAGCAGTATAAGGTTTGTGAAAAATAGTCTTCTATGAATAGTTTTAAATTCTCAGTGTGACTGAGTGGAGTTCATTAAAGATGTTATTTGCAAGGAAAGTCAAAAGGAAAAACTTTCTCATTTACTGTTGACTGGAACTCTGGATTCCTGTATTCAGAATGGTTACAGGAATTAGTAACGTGGCTATCTCCATCTGTGGTTTCCTATTGGTTGTAGTTTGTATTGCAGAATTCTGCTTCTGCTGATTTTATTGTGGTAAAAAAAATAAAAATATATTCACATGGTTGTGAAACAGATTTCCAGAAGTTTTTCATCTTGCAAAACTGAAACTCTATATCCATTAAACCACAACTCCCTCTTCCCCTTTTTCTCCTGCCCTGTGTAGACAGTATTTTATGATTTGTTTCTGTGAACTTGACTGCTTTAGTTATCTGATCTAAGTGGAATTATATTCTGTTTATCTCTCTGACTGGCTTTCACTTAGCATGTGCTCAAGATTCATCCATGCAGGATTTCTCTTTTTTTATTTTTATTTTTTTTGTAGAGACAGAGTCTCACTGTACCGCCCTCGGGTAGAGTGCCGTGGCGTCACACGGCTCACAGCAACCTCTTTACTCTTGGGCTTACGCGATTCTCTTGCCCCAGCCTCCCGAGCAGCTGGGACTACAGGCGCCCGCCACAACGCCCGGCTATTTTTTGGTTGCAGTTTGGCCGGGGCTGGGTTTGAACCCGCCACCCTCGGCATATGGGGCTGGCGCCCTACTCACTGAGCCACAGGCGCCGCCCAGGATTTCTCTTTTTTAAGGCTGAATAATAGTCCACTGTGTGGCTTTCACACACAATTTGTTTATCCATCTGTGGATGGACATCTGGGTGGTTTTATTGGTTATTGTGAATAATGCTGCTAGAAATATGGATGTGTCTTCAAATTTTTTGGCTACATGGTATTTTACTGTCTTTGCCCAAAGTTTTGATGGGAAAAGAAGGATGAGCATTATACATGGGTGGAAATAATTCTCTATCTTTTGTTTATGCTTATGTTCTTGAGATTGGAGAAGAGGGATGGAGGTAGCTGGGGACTTAACTTGCTCAGAGGTGTCCTCGGATCTCTTCCCTGTCCCTTCCACATTGCAGCTCATGGGAATGCTAAAAGTAATGTGGCTGGGCATCTGTAGCTGTGAAGAGGGCAACACCATCTTATAGGAGCCCAATTACCATCCTCTTCTACTTTTTTCTACCTCTCAAGTACCATTTTAATATCTTGTTCTTTCCTCGGACGGTATACACAGCTGAGAGAACTTTGCCCTGGAACACCTCCATCCTAACCTGGGGCTTGTTGGTGACCTTTGCTGCTCCCGGGCTCACATCCTCTCCTCACGAGAAGGGAACAGATTCAGAACTGTGGACAGCAGCCTCAGTGCTTCTCCTGGTATAATCCTGCATTGCTTTTGCTGGGCTGAGAACCCCAGGAGGGGGAAAGAGGGAGGGAAGGGGACTCTGGGGCTGGAGTCCTAGAGAGCTGGTATCTTTAGCTGATCCTGTGAGCAGAGCCAAGCCTTGAGTGAGACTGAGAACTGAACCCCTCACTAATGCTTCCTGTGTTCCCTATGCCCCTTGCACCCCAACACCTCGTGGTTCTGGCCTGGACTACGGGAATCCAGCCCTGTGGGGTTTAAGTTTGGGCTTTTTGCATGACCAGTGATTCAAAACTACATGATATTTTTACCTAAAGCTTTTCTGTGTTAGCATCTTCATTCTTAAGGCTGAAATAAATGAAATATTTTTTTTCTTGAAAGTTTGAGCCAAAAACGTGGGTGCATATTATACACGACAGTTTTGGTATACTCAGAAGTGGGATTGTTGGATCATATGGTAGTTCTGTTTTTAAATTTTTTGTGTTTTTAAATTTTTGTGGAACCTTCATACTGTTTTCCATAGCAGTTACACTATTTTACTAATGATGCTTATAAATGTAAAATGATTTGGAAAATGCTAAGTGTACTCTGTTTAATTCTTTTTAGAATTTTTTTTTTAAATGGTGATTTCCTTTGAGAATATGTACACTTGATTCTTGAACAAAGCAGGGATTAGGGGCACCACCAACCCCTGCATAGTCAAATCTGAGTATAAGTTTTGACGTCTCAAGAACTATTAATGGTCTATTGACTGTAAGTCTTACCAATAACATATACAGTCAATTAATGTGTATTTTTTTTTCTTTGTGAGATAGTCTCACTTTGTCACCCCTGGTAGAGTGCCATGGCGTCATAGCTCACAGCCACCTCAAACTCTTGGGCTCAAGGGATTCTCTTGCCACAGCCTCCCAAGTAGCTGGGATTACAGGCACCCACCACAGCGCCCAGCTATTTTTTTTTTTTTTTTGGCCTGGCAATAAATATTTTAATTTTTCTTGCTTCATTTTTATGATGACAAATAATTTTCAAGTTTATTTCTTTTGTTTGTTTGTTTAAATACAAAGCTAAACCACAAACAGTTACAATCAAGACATTTTTATCTTAAATTTACACATTCCTGTCGGATCCTCCTCCAATTTGCAGAGCGCTGACCAGGCTGGCTAGGGTGGCAGGGAAGACTTTCTTAGATAGCACTGTCATGAGGCCTGGGGTGGGGGATGAATTGAGGATGAGGACAGGTTCTCATACCTGTCTCCATTCACATTTATGTGGACCAGAGTGATCTAGAGACCCTAGGGCATGGCTCCTGAACCCTGGCACACTGGACTGAAGGGACAGTATATGACAAGAGGTCCTACTTAAGGAGGGAGGAGGAAGCTACCCACTCCTGCCATCACAGTTGAGGTGAAAACTTCAGCCTTATCCTTGATCCCTGGGGGCTGCTGGGCCTTGCCCCCTCCCCTGCACACCTGGGAACCTTTCTCTGAGGCAGGCAGAGGTGGCTGCGGCTGGGGTCCTCACATTCCAATTCATGACTGCATCTTCACAGGAGGGACACTGGGTGGTCTGACAAAACAGAAGACCTTGACAGCAGGTCTGGAACTTACATGCCCAGCTATTTTTAGAGAGGGAGTCTCACTCTTGTTCAGGTTGGTCTCAAACCTGTGAGCTCAGGCAATCTACTCACCTCAGCCTCCCAGAGGGCTAGGATTACAGGCGTGAGCCCCCGTGCTGGCCTAATTAATGTGTTATTTTGTATATTATATGTATTATATATTGTATTCCCACAATAAAGTAAGGTACCCTGTTTCCCTGAAAATAAGACATCCTCCGAAAATAAGACCTACTTACAGGAGAGATAAGACGTCCCCTGAAAATAAGACCTAGCGCATCTTTGGGAGCACACCTTAAAATAAGACAGTGTCTTATTTTCGGGGAAACAGGGTAGAGAAAAGAAAATATAAAGGAAATTGTAAAGAAAATAATACATTTATGGTACTGTACTGTATTTATCATTATGGTTTGTGTTTTTGTTTATAAGATGAATCATCTGTTGAAATGGCAGGAAATTACAGCTGCAGATCTCAATCTATGGTACATGTTCACAATTCAAATTTTTTGGTAATGTGACAACTTCTTGGGAGCACTTCCAGCATCTCCGGTGGCTCTTTGTATAAGTCTGATGATATTACTCAAGGATAAGTTACCATGATGTTATGGTATTGTACAAACATGATGAAAAATGTATGTAAGGACCTTGAGAGATCACTTTTTGCTACAGGATGCAATTTATTGGAGAGATGAACTGCTCATGTGGAGATGATTAACATCACATGGTATTTTAAGCAGATGCTTTCAACAGTTGAAGCATACTGCAATAACAAGAGGAGATACACTATAGTTTTTGCAGTTATGATTTAAGACTCCGTCTTTTGACTTAAGTTTCTCTTGACTGAATGGTGCTATGTATAGTCTGTACAAGAGTTTGAATAAGTTTTAATAAATTTTAACTTTTTGTAATTTTTTTTGTGTATTTGATGATAGTAAATGATAAAGTAGACGTCCACCTACATATATTTTGACATTCATAACGTAACTTGTTTAATATTTTTTGGTATTTCTGGAATTGTGAGGCTCATCTCCTAGTTTTTTCAAATTGCTGTTAATCTCCAGAAATTTTCTCAACATATATAATTTATTGAAAAAACGTCTACATATAAGTGGACCTGCACAGTTCAAACTTGTGGTGTTCAAGTCATCATCATCATTAAAAGCAGAGTGAGTGTGCAGCAAGTTGTGTGAATATGATCTGAACAGTCATTGGTGTTAGAACAATTATTTCTATGTTTTTATTTTTTGTTTCTTTGCAGATTGGGAAAATGAGGTACGTTAGTGTTCGGGACTTTAAAGGGAAAGTTCTTATTGATATTAGAGAATATTGGATGGATCCAGAAGGTGAAATGAAACCAGGAAGGAAAGGTGAGGTTTAATTTTTTGAATTTGGTTCTAATGTTGAGACTGAATTAAAACTTTTTTACTTGAAATTGAATTGTTGGCACAGAGGGTAAGGAATAGCTTTATTCAGTTGATTCTCTATTTTCTGTAATTGTTTTGGACATATTTTACTTTTTTAATGATCTATATTAAATACAGCTGTTAGGAATAAAAGTAACATCCCTAATACTACTTTGTCTACTAATTTATAATTAAGAAATAATTACAGTAGTTCTGAAGCAGGTTAGGCACTATCTGGGAAATTGCAAAATCAGGAATGGAAAAATACTAGTTTTCAGTATTTCTTTTTGATTTGAAGCTCCTAATGGCTATTCTTCAGAGTAGTATTCAAGTGGGTCTGTTTGTGCTTCATCCAGTCTCAAGCCAGTTAGCATTGTAGAAACATATTTAATTTATTCACTGAGTAGCTAGAGCGCATTTGTGAATTAATTTCAATTCAGTATTCAAATTCAATATTTGGATTGCTGCTCCAGATTGATCCTTACTTGTCTAAAGAAACATGCATCCTTATTTAGTTCTACTTTGCTTGCCTCTTTATTTGAAGTTTGAAAGGTACCACCTGTTTGTAGTTTTTTGGTTTGTTTTACTCACCCTGTATGTTTTTGTATGCTCATGTTTTTTTTAAGTCGCTTCTGGATTGATCATTTCACTTTATTCCTGAGTGGCTGACGCTAGATATTGTGTTCTGCAAACACTGAAACAATTTGATTAGCTTTTAAAGCCGCCTTTTGGTGGTGTCCCAATTTTTATTCTCCTTTTCAGTTCCATGGCCTTCCAGTAGTTTGCTGAGAAATATATTAACTCTTTTAATTTTAGTTTATTTTTCCGTTTATATATGTAAATAGAAGGCTGCAAGTATTGAAATACAGAAAAGATGAAAAATTTCTATTCATGCCTTTACATCTTAAATGAGAAAGACAAATGTCATCATTAAATTTTTTTAGGTGTTTACTTATGTGTGTGGGGTGATATGCTATTCTTTTATTAAGATTACCTAATTTCATTATTGATAACAACTCTTTGGGGTTAGGTACTATTTTACTGGTAAGGATATTGAGGCTTAGAGTGTAATGGAATTTCTTTTTAAGTTCATACAGTTAATGATAGGCTAGCATTTGAACCCTAATAGGTTGAATTCAGAATGCGCACTTACCTAGTGCATACATTCTAAGAAGTCCTGTATGAATCACATTTCAGGGATTTTTCCAAAGTGAAATGCATGTTTCTGGAAGAACTTATCACAGTCACCTTGAATTGTTGTGGAAGTTTTGGGCAAATGTTGGAACCAACTGGACGTAGTAATGGGGTGTTATATGCTAATTTTGGGCCAGATCACCTGCCTACTTGTTTGCAGGTGTTTATAAGATATGTATCTTCAAACCATGATTTGTTCTCATTGGTTATAAGTATTTTTTAGGGTACACTGTGGGAAGTAAGATTGAATTTAACATTTGCTTAGGAAATTGTGATAAATGTGGAACAAATGCAAGATATTTCTCTCTGAATATTGTAGCATTGTGCCATTGAAGATGGCAGTTTTGATAAAACAGTATTCAAGTTAGAAGCATGAAAATCCTCAGCCTTAAATAGATTTTCATCTTTGAATTCTTAAATTTTGTTTAGGTATTTCTTTAAATCCGGAGCAGTGGAGCCAGCTGAAGGAACAGATTTCTGACATTGATGATGCAGTAAGAAAACTGTAAAATCCGAGCCATACAAAACCTGTACTGTTCTAGTTGTTTTAATCTGTCTTTTTACATTGGCTTTGTTTTCTAAATGTGCTCCAAGCTATTGTATGTTTGGATTGCAGAACAGTTTGTAAGATGAATACTTTTTTTTATGTGCATTATTAAAAATGTTCTGAGTGAAACTAATTGTCAACTTTATTAAGGAGAATTGCTTTGTGCCCACAACCCATGTAAAATAATAAAATGTAAAAGTACAATCTCAACTGTTATGGCCTTTTTTGATCAGAAGAGTTAGTAATGTTTAAGGCCCAGAGTAACATTTTATAGACCTTTTAGTTTCACTTCAGCCTTTACAGTAAGAAGGATTTGTATTGCATTGAGTTTATCAACTTTTGGTATGTGAAATCCATACTTGATCTGTTCTGTTCCAGCAAATATTTATAGACTTGTTTGACTTTTCCATTCCAAGGATATTTCACTCTTTTTCTTCTTTACTTCATTTTCTTTTAATAAATTTTTATGTTCAGTTTTCATTTTACTCTTCACTGTTTTCCTTGAATATATTCTGATTTGCAAATTTAGTGAAACTGTCAAAGTGTTATGTCAATAAGGTACTTACATGAGAACTGCAATCACTAAACTTACTGTATTAAAATGTTAGCAGATAATAGTTTGATAAGCAACATGGCTTGTATGAAAACTCTGAGCAAGTGTATGCTATTACATAGTGTTCTGTGTGGTTATCTTATTGCTTAGTCTGCAGAAAATAATGACTTAGGTGAGATGTTTGTTTTTCTTTCACTTTATTAAATATGTTCACCATGGGATGATGTCTAAAATCAGATATTGTTAAATTAGACTAGGATTTAATAAAAATTGTGAACGCTTACTGGCCTAACATTTTATTTTATAACATTGAGTATAGATTTTCTGTAGCCAGACATGTCACTGAGCTTTACTGTCATAGTATAATGTAGGTAGTTTGTAGGGAAAGAGCATATCAAGCATATCCTGGTGTTCTTTGGTCTTTGCATCAGTAGACGCGGTTATTTTGCAGTTCATTTACTGGGTAGTGGCGTTCTAGACATAATGTTACTAAGTTTTAGCAGGTGCTCGTTAAGTGGTTTTCATTTAACTTGATGATGAAGCAGACAGATTGAGGCACAGATTTCAGGGGCTTTGCAGCAATAAATAGGGCATGGTGTGCCTTAGAAAAATAATGTTTGTAAAGGGAACTATGACAAATGAAAGAGTGGCAGTGAAAAGAATTGTCTAACTGGGTGATATACACATGATATTTTGAGATTTTTATAACATCAATAGGATACAATTCTAGATAGAATAGTAAAAAGAAAAGTTTAAAGATGTAAAAAATTCTAATTGACAAATTATTTTTGGTAGCAAATTTCATGGTTACTGCCATTAAGGGCTACCATTATGAGAGTGTTGTGCTATTTGCTACCAAGTTTGATTCCTATCTTTAAAGCATTTTGTAGTAGAATTGTTAAGGATTTAATTTTTTTTTTTTTTGCAGTTTTTGGCTGGGGCTGGGTTTGAACCTGCCACCTCTGGCATATGGGGCTCGTGCCCTACACCTTTGAGCCACAGGCGCCACCCCAGGACTTAATTACAAAGCCATCTGCCAAGCCACATAGTTACCAGTTTATTCTGGTAGCTATTCTTTTCTTTTTTAAAAAACATTTCTTAGAGAACTTTTTTACTGCATTTAGCAGTAATCTTAATAGGTGCAAATTGGTAAAATAAATTTGTAGTGTAGTCTTCAAATAATAGTTCTAGTGTGTTCAAAATACACATTTTTTTTTTTTTTTTTTTTTTGGTTTTTGGCCGGGGCTAGGTTTGAACCCACCACCTCTGGCATATGGGACCGGCGCCCTACTCCTTGAGCCACATGTGCCGCCCTCAAAATATACATTTTAAACAAACATGATTGATATTTGGGAACATGTGTGTCCTATTAATTAGATAGATTTTTCAAGTATTTCTTATTTCTGTCACACAGTAGTTAGAACACAGAATTTTTGATTTTGATGAAGATGAAGTGATGGGTAAATTTACTAAGTTTACATGAATTAGGGAGTGTGTACATTTTGAAACATCTACTAATATAGAGATGGTGCTGAATTCTATTTAGGCGTTTTTCTAGCTGTTTAGCATTCTGTTAACAAAGTAGTATTTCTCTGGCACAGTTGGTAAGCTGATGCTAATGTCATTGAAATATGTTACTGGATATGCTGTATACTGAAATTATTAATCTGTGTGTATGTAGGAAAGGATGAGAACTTGGTTAAAAGAAGAAAAAAATTAACTTATGCTAAAAAGGAGGAGTACAGTATTGTAGTTTTCTGTTTAAACTTTCATAAGATTTCTCCCAAGAAGAAAACTTGGCATTTTGAGAGATGAATATCTTCCTTGTAATGCCAAAATGGATTTAATTAATGCCATACTCAGGTTTTTACCCTTCCATATACTCTGTATCAGGGCTTTCTAATAGGTTTTTCCTCTTTGTTTTTAACAAAATATGAGCAGCATTTGGCCAATTTCCAGTGCTCACAGCATTTTATTTAAAGAGCAACCACTGAAAAAGTACTTTGTATTATTTGATTATTCTCTTTTGCTTTGCTTTATAAATGCCTAAGAACAGCTTTCGAAGAATACTCCTACCTCATTGGCTAGTCAAGATGCTGCGATCAACCTATTTACATAATGTCTTTAGAAACAAAGACTGAAGGGAAAAAAAAAAACAAAACAGAAAGTATATCCTGGCCATTGAGGGGAAAAAGAGAAAGAATTGAGTATTAATTATTTAAGTGTTCCTGACAGAGGTATATCAAAAGAGTACTATAAATGTTCGGAATTTAACAAATGTGCTGATTAGTATTCAGTTACCTTTCCTGAAATTCTTTGCAGTTCACTTTTTAAGGAAATCTAGTGAAACACTCAAAAGCTTTTTTTTTTTTAAACTGGTGTTTTCTGGATAAACTCTAGGGTAAACATTCACATAATCACAAATGTAATTGTGTAATGCCTGTATGCTTTGTTTGGTACATCTTCCATGGAGATGTCTGAATATATTACTCCATCTGTGAATATTTTAAATGTTAAATAAAAATAAGAAATGGTGCTCTTTGTGTTATCCCAGTTTTACAGACCTGGAGATGAATGGGTAATTTATCTGTTGAATGGGTTTTAGTACGAAACAGAATTTCTGTGTGAATGCTTTGAAAAAATCTTCTGAGGACTTCTGGAACTGAGTGGTGTGGGCTTGTCTTTTATATCTACGTGGTACAAATGGAAAAATGCCAATACCAAACTGTACGCTGCTGTTTTTTTCTTTGTATGAGTGCTTTGCAGTCTGATGGTTCTTTAGTATACATAACTGTAATGGACTCCTTTGGGTATTTGAAACTTACATTTTTATTTATGAAATCTCTATTTTGCTTTTTTGATTAGATTTTTTTGTGTGTTTTGGTAAGATAGGGTCTCTTTCTGTTGCCCAGGCTGGAGTGCAGTGGGTTTCATAATACCTCATGGTAACCTCAAACTCCTGGGCAAAAGCAATCCTACTGCCTCAGCCTCTTATGTAGCAAGGACTACAGGTGTGTGCCACCATGCTTGGCTACTTTTTCTGTAGAGTTGGGGGTCTCACTCTTGCTCAGGCTGGTCTCGAACTTCTGACCTCAAGTAATCCTTCCACCTTAGCCTCCCAAAGTGCCGGGACTACAGATGTGAGCCACCACAGCTGGCCCTGATAAGTATTATTTGCTTAGTTATATATTGAGGTCTTGCTTAAATTTCTATTTAGGAATAGAAAGATTCATGCACCCAGGGAGGCTCGGTGCCTGTAGCTCAGTGGTTAGGGCTCTGGCTAACCGAACTCTGTCCAGGCCTGCTAAACAACAATGACAACTATAGCAAAAAAAATAGCCGGGCGCTGTGGCAGGTGCCTGTAGTCCCAGTTACTTGGGAGGGTGAGGCAAGAGAATCGCTTAAGCCCAAGAGTTTGAGGTTACTGTGAGCTGGATGCCAAGGCACTCTACCAAGGGTGACATAGTGACACTCTGTCTCAAAAAAAAAAAGTCAAGGTAAATTACTTAGGATTCTTATTTTTTTTTTTTCACTAAATGAACTGTAAATTTGGGTTTATTAAGACACAGTGCTCAAAAGTCCATTCAGAAGAAGCAAAAAAAATAACACTTGAAGTTTACACAATTAATCCGTAACTTGACAGTTTTGCAGTATGGCTCAAAGGAGTTAAAGAGATAGAAAAGATTTGAAAAGCAACAAGTGTATGAATGACAGCAGCGCCTTATGGCCATTTCATAAAGAGAGCTCCAAAATGTGGCTTTGAAGGGTGGACTCGGCGCTGGCATCGGTGCATAGCTTCCCAAGGAGGGAGAACTTCAAAGGTGACTAGTGATAACTCAGCAATGAGGTATGTAGTACTTTTTCTAGGATGAGTTTGCAAGCTTAAGCATCTGACTTTGTATAAAAATTTTATGTGGAATTACTGTGTAACAGTTTACCCAAGATTTATGTCCATCTTAGTAAGGACCTTCTTACACAGGGTTCCCCTCCGCCCCCATTGCTTGCTTCACGTAAGTCCCTTACAGAGTTCAGACTTTCCAGACCTGCTTTTATAGATATAGGCATTATAGACATTTCAGTCCTAGGATAATACCCCCTACTCCTAAGTGAAACGCTTTTCATTTCACTCCCAGGCTTTTGATGGAGAGCCTAACCGGTTTATCCTTCAGCTGAATAACTTAGGAGTTGATTTATGTCACTTCCTTTCTCTGACTCTACTAGAGAAAAAAAATACCCTGAATATGAATTAACATTTGGATACTGTAACTTCTCTTGGTAAGAAAAAGACTGTATGCCAGGCCCAGAACTCAGCTACAATTGGTATGTAGTAACTCATGTATCTTGGAAAGTGCTGTGAAGTTCCAGTTTCTCCCTCTTGTAGATCAGCCTGAATCTTCCAGTTATTGCAAGAATGGTATAGAGACCCATTCAGAATTTGGCAGTGTCATTAGTCTCCTTTGGGCTGATAGTTCCTCAGTTTTTCCTTGACTGTTCTAACCTCGACATTTCTCAAGATTGGGTGATATGAAAGCCACTGGTGATTTTGACGAAGCTGGTTGAATGAGGGCTAGAGACAAAAGTAAGTAGACAACTCATTGAGTAGCTTGGCTGTGTAGGATAAAGAAAAATGGGATGGTGGCTAGAGGGTGTGGGGTCAAGGATAGTGTGTGATTGAAATACAGTGTGCAGCATCTAAGTGAAGGTGCATAGTCGGCCTCCTTCAGTATAGATTTAAATTGACCTTTAGTGGTAGCTACCAAAGGTCACGAATTTCAATCACTTCCCAGTTTTTTTCTGGTGACTTCTTCCTAAGTATCATCTCGTGAGTACTTTTAATAATTCTAAAGAAAAAAAGTATGATCTTCTTTATTCTACACAGCTTTTTCCTCACAGCTAAGTTTGGATTCAGACTGTGGCCTGGTTTTGGGAGCTCATGCTAAGCTGTGAGCCATTCTTGTTTGTTGTTCTTAAGTCATGAGCTCTGTTGCCTCTTCACTGCTGGTTCTGGAAGGGGAGGAAGAGAAAGAATGTTTTCTTTTATTCACACTTGAGAGATAAAAAAGGATAAAAGAGTAGTAAGAAGGTATTTGGCATAATTTTGAAGATTTTAAGGAATTTCAGCCCTTTAATCCAGGATCAAAAATATCTCTTGCTATTCAAATGTGAAGACTAATGTAATATATTACTAATTGAAAAATAATTTCAGAATGATTGTCTTTAAAATTCTTGATTCAGAAACTAAGGTTTGTTGGTGTGTAAGCACTCATTAATGTATCTTTCTTTGACCTATGACATTTTTCTTCCAAATATGAGGAAATGCTTTTTGCTTACTATACAGCAGGCGTCCTCAAACTGCGGCCCACGGGCCACATGAAGAGGTATGAATTGTATTTGTTCCCGTTTTGTTTTTTACTTCGAAATAAGATATGTGTAGTGTGCATAGGAATTTGTTCATAGTTTTTTGTTTTAAACTATAGTCCGGCCCTCCAACAGTCTGAGGGACAGTGAATTGGCCCCCTGTTTAAAAAGTTTGAGGACGCCTGCTATAGAGCCATTAATTGATAGGCAGAGAAAGCTCTTAGAAACATTTGAGAACATTTTCTTTTCTTTTTTTTTTCATTTGAGAACATTTTCAAGCATTTGAGTCCTGGAACAGTAGTTTCTGAGTTTCTAAGTAGAAAATAAGTTTACTTGTAAAGAGGCATTGGAAACTGTTGTTGTCAGCAAGTCACTACCATTAGACAACCGCCTCTGAAAGATTGATGGGTACGATAAATGTAAAAGAAATTTTAAGATGGATTGAAGACATTTTGCAATCATTTCAAATATCAATCTCTGGAGGGTTTTAGGTAGGGGAACTCATGTGTACTTAGAACTTGGTGCTACAAGTTTCGAAAAAGAGCCTGGGTTAGACTATGTAGGTTTGGGAATTTTTTATCTCCTGCTCTCTGCCATCTTCCAAAAACCATAGGAAGTTAGGTGTTAAAAACTTAACTAGTAAGATAATACTAGTTATCTTACTAGTTAAGGGAGAAGGCAGAGAAATGTAAAATCTCTGACTTATTTTTCCCTTCCTCCCAGCTTTTTAGTAGGTACAATGAAAAGATCTTGGCGGCGCCTGTGGCTCAGTGGGTAGGGCGCTGGCCCCATATACTGAGGGTGGTGGGTTTGAACCCGGCCCCAGCCGAACTGCAACAAAAAAATAGCCAGGCATTGTGGTGGGTGCCTGTAGTCCCAGCTACTGCGGAGGCGGAGGCAAGAGAATCACCTAAGCCCAAGAGCTGGAGGTTGCTGTGAGCAACTTGGTAGACTCCACGGCAGTCTACCGAGGGCAGCAAAGTCTCTTTAAAAAAAAAGAGAAAGAAAAGATCTTAGGGTTTGGACCCAGAGGCTCTCCATACTGTGACGCATGTCTGCTGGTGCTCCTCCTGACTCATTCCCCATCTACTGGCCCTCGTGAGTGGGTTGTCTGATGAACATAGCAACATGCTCCCCAGCTCTCTGGCTCTTGATTGGGTTTGGCCAGTGCAAAGTGTCACCTGGAAATTGGAGAGGGAAGAACACGAGCTTAGACATTTGTTCCTCTATCTTCCTTAACTATAGATGATCTCTGTCTAGTTCTCTCATGATTTCCTGTAGCTACTCCCTGAACTGTCCTATTGAGCCTGATGTGTTAACTAGCC
This sequence comes from Nycticebus coucang, assembly GCF_027406575.1. Lineage (NCBI taxonomy): Eukaryota > Metazoa > Chordata > Mammalia > Primates > Lorisidae > Nycticebus > Nycticebus coucang. The sequence goes on along the minus strand of NC_069780.1, from coordinate 169,368,163 downwards.
CTGCTTACCTTATTATACCTCTGCTGTGTGTACGTATATAATGGTCTCTATTACACCTGTATTCAGGTTCTCCAGAGAAATAACGCCAGTAGGACACACACACTTACGTATTTGAGAGGGGATTTAATGGGAATTGGCTCACACGGTTTTGGAACTGAGACTTAGGATACACTGTTGGCAAGCTGGAGGTCTAGGGAAACTGCTAGTGTAGCTCAGTCTAATCCCAGAGGTCTGAAAACCAGGGGGAGTTGATAGTGTAATTGTCAGGAGAATGTCCTCAGCTGGGATGGGGGCACTGCTGCAAGTCTTGGAGTCTGACGGCTGAAGAACCTGGAGTTCTGATGTCTGAGGACAAAGGTGGGTATGTCCTAGCTCCAAGAGACCGAGCACATTTTCCTTCTTTCTGCCTTTTTGTTCTTTCTGGGTCCTCAGCCAGTTGGATGGTACCTGGTTACAGTGGGTGAGAATGGATTTTCCTTATTTGGTCCACTGATTCAAATGCCAGTCTCTTCTGGAAACACCCTCAGACATAACTGGAAGTAGTGAGTCACCAGTTATTTGGACATCTCTTAATCTAATTAAGTTGACACCAAAATTGCATCCTCCTTAAGTTGTGATTTGAGTATGACAAAGTAGCAGCAAGACTACTGCAGTAATAGGTACCAGAAATGGCCCCAGGAAATCTACCCACAAAATTGTATTTGAAGAGGACAGGGCTAAGCCATTTGGGGCTGGGGGAGCAATGGGACATGAGCAGCCTATAGTATACAGTGGTACCACTGCTAGACTACCATTGTATAGTAGCATGGAGTGAAGTGCAGTTGGAGGGCAAGGTCTCGATAGACCAAATGTGGCACTTCATCCTTACAGTGACTTGTGGCTGTAAAGATTGTATAGACACAACAGTCCCAGTGATACTGTGTTTCCCCGAAAATAAAACATCCTCTGAAAATAAGACCTACTTACAGGTTTCCTTCTGGGTGAAATATAAGGCATCGCCCCCAAAATAAGGCCCCCCCAGGCTCTGTCTTGGAATGAAAATTAATTTACTGTAAACTGGTTGCTAGGGCCGCCCCGACTGGCGTCTAGCAACCAGTGACGTACGCGGAGTCCTGATGTCACTGCTGTGTGGAGGCAGAGCGGAGTTCGGAGTGAGTGGTGAGCCAGGGGCGGGAGAGAGGAGGAGACTTTCGCAGATGTGTGTAGAAGAACAGGAGGATCAGAGCAGATGGGTCACGGCGAACAATAAATGTGTACCATATTCTTCTTCATGGAAAAATAAGACATCCCCTGAAAATGAGACCTACCGCATCTTTGGGAGCAAAAAATAGAAGACACTGTCTTATTTTTGGGGAAACAGGGTAGGTACATAGGGAAAGAAAAGAGCTGTGAACAGAAAAGGAATAAATAAAGAGCTGGAGGGCCTCTGTGGCAGCTTTGACTTGGTCTCTCAGTCTGTGGTTGTGGGGCAGTTCTGGGACAAGCCCAGCGTACGGGCTTGCTGAGTTGCCAAGTCGCAGTACTTCTTCCCTCCCCAGTTCAGTGCTCAGTACCGTTAGATCTCCCCCCTTGCTTTTTTCTTTTTTTATTATTATTTTTTAAGACAGAGTCTTACTTTGTTGCCCTCGGTAGAGTACCATGGCGTCGCAGCTCACAGAAACCTCCAGCTCCTGGGCTTAGGTGATTCTCTTGCCTCAGCCTCCCAAGTAGCTGGGACTACAGGTGCCCGCCACAATCCCTGTCTATTTTTTTGTTGCAGATTGGCCGGGGCCAGGTTCAAACCCGCCACCCTTGGTATATGGGGCCGGCACCCTACTCACTGAGCAACAGGTCCGTTCTTTTTTTTTTGAGGAGGGGTCTCACTTTGTCATCTAGGCTAGAGTGCATTGGCATCATCAAACAAAGCTCACTACAGCCTCAAACTCCTGGGCTCAAGCTATCCTCTTGCTTCAGCCTCCTGGGTATCTAGGACTACAGGCACATGCTACCATCATGCCAGCTAATTTTTCTATTTTTGTGTTATTTTCTATTTTTTGCTGTCTTGCTCAGGCTGGTCTTGAACTCCTGATCTCAAGCAGTCCTCCTGTTTCTGGGACTACAGGTGTGAGCCACCACACCTGGTCCCACTAGATCTCTTATGATAAAGTAAGAAAGGAGTTAGGAACATTTGGGCTGAGATCTTGGAACCACAAAATTTCCCTAGATCTTCATTGGCTACGTGCAGAAGCTGGCCATGCTACCCCTACTATCTCCAGTTCCATTAGCAGAATTAGATCTTAAGAATTCTCTATTAGAGTTACAAGGCTTGTTTTAGGAGGATAGCCTATTGATCAGTGATTTTCAACGGGTGTGTCATAAGAGGATCTTAGGGGTGCTGCAAAAATTTTTAAAAATTACTAAGTTATTTTTGGAAGAACTTCAAAGCATAGTAAATATATATATTTTTTCACTCTTTTTTTTTGGATCAGCATAGTTTGTGTGTCATGGAAGTTTAATTACAGGTTTAAGTGTGCCGTGAGATAAAAAAGGTTGAAAAACACTTCCATAGATGAAGGAATTTTAAGACTTTCCCAACGTATTAGAGGAGCTTAGGAGGGGTCTTCTAGACCACGGGTCATAGATGGAAATGGCCTTTCACACTCTTAAACACACTACCTGAAGAATATTTGCTTCCCTTGGACTTGATTCCCTTCTCAATATTTTATTTTGAAAATTTCAAATTCAGGGAAAAGTTAAAGGAATAGTATAAGAAATATCCTACACTTATTATTTTGCAATATTCTCTCTTTTTGCTGAACTCTTTGAAAATAATTGTAGATGTATACACACACATACTGAGCTATTTTATCCAGTTCTGACACCAAATGCCTGGTGTCTTTTCCAATGCCACTTCTAACTTTCTGACACCATCTGGGTGTCCTGCAATTCAATTCCGATACTTACCTGGATTTAGTGTCAGATCCCACGGGTTAAGGACTCAGTCCCACAGACTGCCTCCACTTCAGATACCAGTCATAAGTTCAAGGTTGTCACTGGTACTTCTGACTCACTGGCTATAAATTTGGGATTCCCACCATCCCTCTTCATATTTGTTAATTCACTAGGATGATTCCCAGAACTTAGGAAAGCACTTCACTCACTGTTAGTGGTTTATCATAAAGGGTGCAACTCAGGAAACAGCTAAATAGAAGAGATGGCAAGGTATGGAGAAAGAGGGGTGGAATACCCAGCACCTCCATGTGTTCACCGGCTTATGTCTCTGAACCCCATCAATTAGGGCACTTTTATGAAGGCTTCATTATGTAGGCTGGACGATTAAATAATTGGCCATGGGTGATTAACTCAATCCCTGGTCCCTCTCCCCTTCCTAAAAGTTGGGAGATGGAGCTGAAAGTTTCAAGTTTTTTTTTTTTTTCTTTTTTTTTTAAGAGATAAGAGTTTTAAACTTTGTCGCTCTTGGTAGAGTGTTATGGTGGCACAGCTCACAGCAACCTCCAGCTCTTGGGCTTAGGTGATTCTCTTGCCTTAGCCTCCCACCACAATGCCTGGCTATTTTTTTGTTGCAGTTTGGCTAGGGCTGGGTTTGAACCTGCCACCCTTGGTATATGGGGACGGTGCCCTACTCACTGAGCCGCAGGTGCTACCTGGAGCTGAAAGTTTCAAGCTTCTAATCAAAGTTTGATCTTTAAGGCAACCAGCTCCTACCCTGAAGCTAGAAATCACCTCCTTAGACCAAAAGATTCTTATCACTTTTCTTTTTTTTTTTTTTTTTAGTGATTGATATTATAGAAATGACAATTTATTAGGTTAAAAATCAGTAGTAGCAATTAAATGCATGTTTTTTACAAAAGCATTGTAAAATTTATCCATAAAATTTATAGTTAGTAATATTTATCTACAAAAAAGCTTGTACATTTAGTTTCATTTATTTATAAAAATTTAAATTCGGAGGTCTCGAAATTCCACATAATTACAAAGCATAATATTAAAGTATCAAATTATAAAATCAGCAAAGTAGGCCAATTTATAACAATCACACACAAGAATTGTGTTCCAGCCATAAAGCCAGAGAGTATGGGTACATGTGAAACTTAGTAAATGTAGAATATAAATGTCTTAACACAATAACTAAGAAAATGCTAGGAAGGCTATGTTAACCAGTATGATGAAAATGTGTCAAACGGTCTATAAAACCAGTGTATGGTGCCCCATGATCGCATTAATGTACGCAGCTATGATTTAATAAAAAAAAAAAGAATTGTTCTAAGAAGGTTATTGTTACTATATTATCAGTTTCTCAGATTCTTATCACTTTTCACTCAAGAGATTGGATTTTAGGAGCTCTGTGCCAGAACCAGAGATAATGTCTGTAATACCACTTAAACGTGCATACGTACTTCTATATACATGTATGTGTCTACATACAATTTTTGGATGAGTATTAGAAAGTAAACTGTAGACTTCAGTATGCATTTCTTGGGAATAAAGACATGTTAACATTTTTTTTTTTAATGGAAGATAACCCTATTTTCTAAAACAAATCAGTCGGACTTTTGTATTTTACCAATGTCTCTTTTTTTAAATTTAATTCTTATTTTTATAGATATAAGGGGTACAAATGCAGTTTTATTTCATGGATATAATGCATAGTTATTAATTCTGGGTTTATAGTCATTTTACCAATCTCTTTCATACATGTGGAATATAGCTAGATTCCCCTATTTGCTTTTGCAGATAACATTTTGTGATATGTTGTTTGAAAGAATGTGAAAATTTGGCCTCACAGAGATATGTAGTTGGAAAAGTGAGGAATATTTTATTTTATTGTGTATTTATTTTTGCTTTGACAATGGGTGATTTTAATGAGGTGATTGAGACAAATACTGTCTCAAATACTGTCTCCTTGAATCCTATTTTTTTTTCTTTTTATTTGAGATTTATATGAGCATACAAATGATTACTTGTTAGGTAAAGTTCAAGTTGTAGTTGAGCCCTTCACCCGGGGGATGGCTGTATACCCTTACATTGTGCCCATTTCATTAGATGAAAATTTGCCAATCCCCCTCCCACCTCCCCTTCCCCCTTTCTAGGAAGGAACATTGTCTTCTTAGGTAATTGTGAATATTCCTTGATAACAACCATAGAACTTGAAAAGTGGTAGTTTCTTAAAGGTTAGTTGCCATAACCTTAAAACCATTATTGGTGACAAATGCTGTTAGTTGTTTTCCTTCAGATGACAGGCTCAGTATATTTTTGAGAAATGTCTGCCACATCCACATCTGAATAACCACAGTTTGTCAGTCATCTTTGCAAGGAAAAATGCTACTCCACAGAAAAAGCAACTAGTTCAGTTCACGATTCAAATGTTTTCTTGAGACGGCCATTGGACTTCATGGTGCATTTCCTAAGAATAAAATGTTTTGCCTAACCTTAATATTATCACCACTTAGAAAAATTAATTCAATAATGGTACCTTCTAGAATATCAATATTTTAGTTTCTCCAGTTCCTCAAACTGTTCTTTCTTTCCCTCACCCAGTATCTGATCAAAGCTAATGTACTTTAGTTATTAATCTCTTGTCTCTTAATCTAGGCTAGTTCTCTATTAAATTTTTTATTTTTATTTTTTTGGGGGGCACCATACACTGGTTTTATAGACCATTTGACATATTTTCATCACACTGGTTAACACAGCTTTCCTGGGATGTTCTTAGTTATTATGTTGAGACATTTACATTCTACATTTAGTAAGTTTCACATGTACCCTTGTAAGATGCACCATAGGTGTGGTCCCACCAATCACCCTCCCTCCGCCCATCTATTAATTTTTGTTTTTCATAAAGTGGACTTTTATTAAAAGTCCAGCACAATTGTCTTGTACTATGTCCCATATTCTGAATTTGTCTGTTGTTTGCTCATAGCTCAGTTTAGGTTAAACATGTTGTGCATGAGTGCTGCGTAGCAGGGGCTGGTGTTCCTAGTACAGCACGCCAGCAGGTGCATCAGACTAGGCTGCTTCCCACCTGGTCATGTGAGGTTTGATCACTAGGTTATCTGAGGTGTTAACTGCCCCAACTCTGTGTTTTAAAGATACCTTCTTCCCCCTTTGTATTTAATTCTTTGAAAAGGATGTACATTTTGGGACTATTGTGGAAGAGAGGAGTGGTTCCAATGCATTGGTAATGCAGATTGCCTTTGGCTGTCTTGGGCTTCATTAGGCAAAGAAGATTATTGTACTGCTTGAGTTGATTGATTTTGAACTTGGCTCTTGCTACACAATGGTGACAAGGAGAATTATGCTCGGAAGCCAGGGGGTTTATTGGTGACCTAGTTTACTCATAGACCAATTGTCCTGATGAATGAAAATCTGTGACAATAAGTCATGAACAGAAGACCTTCAAACACTCACCCACAATTAAGTTCACAAATTGCCACTGTGCACTTATGTTGCAGCACTGTACAAACAACTCAGTAAGGATTTATAACTTTGGTCTGTTAGTGTCTTACAGCTGCATATGTGTTGATGTGTGGCAGTTTCTTGCTGAGTGATGTTCATTATTGTGTTTTTTGTGTGCCATTGTGAGAATGTTGAAGCTTGAATTAGAGCAATGAACAAACATTGAATTTCTCGTTAACTTGGCAAGAGTGGAAGTGAAATCAGGAAGTGAAATAGTTAATTTATGGGGAAAATGCCATGAAGAAAACAGCATGTACAAATGGATTAAATGTTTTTCTTACGGGAGAGAGAGCATCACTGATAAAGAGGTCAGAGCAGCCAGTAATGAACAAAACTGATGGAATCATTGCAAAAATTCATGGAATTGTGCATCAAAATCATCAGCTGGCAGTGAGAAGCACAGCAGACCAAGTAAACGTCAATTGAGAAACAGGAAAATCTTGGCATGAGAAAGGTGTGTGCAAAAACGGGCTCTTGCATCATGACAATGCACCAACTCGCATGGCACTGTCTGTGAGGGTGTTTTTAGCCAGTAAACAAATAACTGTATTGGACCACCCTCTCTACTCATGTGATCTGGCCCCCCAAAGACTTTTTTCTTTACCTGAAGATAAAGGAAATATTGAAAGGAAGACGTTTTGGTGACATTCAGGATATCAAGAGTAATATAACAACAGCTTTGATGGCGTTCCAGAAAGTGAGTTCCCAAATTGTTTTGAATGATGGACTAGGCATTGGCATTGGTACATAGCTTCCCAAGAGGAGTACTTCGAAGGTGACCATAATGATATTCAGCAGTGAGGCAGGTAGCATTTTTTTCTTTTCTTTTCTTTTCCTTTTATTAAGTCAAATACACACAGATCATGAATACATTCAGGCATATGTGGGGTACAGTGTGCTGATTTTTTAATACAATCTGACATGGTTAGATCAAACCAATCAACATAGCTTTTACTGCTTTTACCTCATTTACTTGATTATTGTGCCAAAACATCTATGTTCTATACTTGACAGATTTGACTTGTACCCTTGTCATATGCTCCATAGATGTGGTCCCGCCTTTTACCCTCCCTCTGTCAACTCCCCCCTCCCCTCCCTTCCCACTCCATTTCTCTCCTTCATTCTGGGTTATAGTTGTGTTCTATCTTTCGTAGGAAAGTGTGAGTAAATCTAAGTAGGTTTCATAGAAATACTGAGTATATTGGATACTTTTTCCTCCATTCTTGAGACATTTTACTCAGGAGAATATGTTCCAGATCCCTCCATGTAAACATAAAAGAGGTAAAGGCTTCATTTTTTTTAAGGCTGCATAGTATTCCATGATTTTCCATAAGCCTATCAAAAGCTTAAATTGGGGGAAAGACTCCCTACTTAACAAATGGTGCTGGGAGAATTGGCTGGCAACTTGTAGAAGACTGAAACTGGACCCACACTTTTCACCTCTAACAAAAATTGACTCTCACTGGATAAAAGACTTAAACCTAAGACATGCAACCATAAAGCTTCTTGGAAAGAGTGCAGGTGAAACACTTGAAGAAATTGGTCTGGGAGAAAACTTTATGAGGAAGACCCCCAGAGCAATTGAAGCAATACCAAAAATGCACTACTGGGATCTGATCAAACTAAAAAGCTTCTCTACCGCCAAGAATACAGTAAGTAAAGCAAGTAAACTGCCCTCAGAATGGGAGAGGATATTTGCAGGTTATGTTTCCAACAAAGGTTTGATAATCAGAATCCACAGAGAACTCAAACTTATTAATAAGAAAAGAACAAGTGATCCCATTTCACTATGGGCAAGAGACCTGAACAGAAGCTTCTTCGAAGAAGACAGGCACATGGTCTATAGACACATGAAAAAATGCTCGTCTTCTTTAATCATCAGAGAAATGCAAATCAAAACCACTTTGAGATACCATCTAACTCCAGTAAGAGTAGCCCACATAACAAAAATCCCAAAACTTTAGATGTTGGTGTGGATGTGGAGAAAAGAGAACACTTCTGCACCGCTGGTGGGAATGCAAGCTAAGATGTTCCTTTTGGAAAGAAGTTTGGAGAACACTCAGGGATTTAAAAATTGACCTGCCATTGGATCCTGCCAAAAGACCAAAAATCACTTTGCAAAAAAGATTATTTGCACCAGATTATTCAGTGCAGCATTTTTTCTAAGATGAGTTTGTGAACTTAATTGACAGGCCTTATGTTCCATCTGTCCCCCTAGGTCCATTCTTACCTTGTTCTCCATCTTGGGAGGGTGACATGTATATGGTTGAGTTTGGTTCCTGGTGAAAAAGAGCCTGGTATGGTGAAGAGCACTTTGGGCTTGCTGTGTTTCTTACGGCCACTCCTCTCAAGGTGACTTCCACTGGGTGAGTTTCTTCTGTGTTCCTATAGCTACTCCTTCCCTCAACCTTTCAGCTGTGGGATGTTACTTAGGGTTACCCTTTGGCCCCTATCACTTATTGAACAAAGGGCTCTCAAACACTCTTCTTGATATAACACTCTTCTAGTTGTAACAGCTTTAATGTATAGATATGAGTGTATTCATTTGGGAAGCCTCCAAACAATTGGCAAAGCATTTATTTATATGAAAATACATATCTTCATTTGTATTTACAGTACTTGTGTATTCAGTATTTACAAATATCCCCTACAAAGGAGACTGAGTGCCTTCTCTGTGGACTTGATAGATAAGAAAGATCTGACAATTCTGCCAGCATTCATCCCATGTGCCTTACTACTTGTCAGCTGGAGTATGACACACCAGGGGTCATGCAAGCATCAGGAAGAAGAACCTCGGGCTTCACCTAGTGGCCATCTGGGGAATGGCATAGATGACGGAAGTGCTCAAATTATCTGTGGTGAAAGACTTCTGATTGGTTGTAGACCACTTTTTGTTAAATACAACAAACATTATTAGAAAAATTATATATAAAAATTGCAAGATACAAGTCTCAATGGAACATTTTAATATAATCAGAACAAATGTAAGGAAAAAGAAAAAAGCTATGCATTTGTTGTAAGTGTAAACAAAATTAAACAAAGTTAGAATGAGATAGCTATTTCCCCATATTAAATGCCTAAATGTAGTTTCGAATAAAAGCCATATATGCCAATATTTGGTTTTTATTTTTTTCAATATTTGTTTTTTGTGATAAACAAACTTGTTTCTTAATTGCTAAAACTTATGTAATCTAGATTGAGTTGATGACAGTTTTACTCAAGGGGGATAATCTATATCTAAACTGTTTCTGGGTTAAGTGTTAGTAATGTACCAGAAACCAGCTCCTAGGAATATATTAGTGGGAGTGGGAAAAGATACTTTATAACAATCTCACCCAACTCAGGGTGTTAGTTTTTTAATTTTTATGCAAAATGAAGCAAATGAGTGTATATTTTCCAAAATTAATTCTTTGTAAGTAGCCAATTCTAACAATGTATCTGTATTACGATGGTTAAAATTAAATTTGAAATGAATCTAGATCTATCTCCATCTTTCAATGGAAATATAATTCAGAACATTTTCTACCCATCCTAAGAAAGAAAAAGATACTAAATTTAAAAGAAAAAGAAAAAGAAAAAACCATTTGGATAGGTTTTTAAGGTGTTGGTAACTGATGTTAAATTATTTTGCTGTGTGTAATGCAACTGTGTTGCCCAAATTTTTGAGGGAAGAAATAAGGATGTGCATTATACATGGGTAGTACTAATTTCATATCTATATAAATCTTTTTAGTTCTTTTGTGCTTATGTGTTGAAAGTATAGCTCCAGGAAGCAATAATGATATCTGTATGCAAAATAATACTGTAGAATATGGTGATTGGTTTTGTTGAACTTATGGCAAACTTGCAACAAAAGCATTTTCAGCCAAGGGTGACATTTCTATTCACATATTTTAAGTGGGAGCTGGCAATCTAGGTGCTATTTTTATTGTTCCTAAAATAAGTATTTAAATATAAATAAATGAAAAATTTGAATTAAAAAATTAAAACAAACAATTATTTTTCCCGAAAGTTTAGGTAAAAAACGTGGGTGTGCATTATATACAGCCAACTTTGGTACTTATGTTTAATGATAAGACACTCTATATAAATTTTGTTTTTCCAAATCATAGCTTTTGTATTTCCTCCTTGATCTTATTTGCCATTAAAAAACATGCTGCATGAAAATATTAAAATCATTAAAAATACTGAAGCTGTCAGACAAATAGTAAATTTGGCTGTTCAATTCACATATTTAAAAAGTTGGAAGCAACTTTTTAAACTAATAGTTTAGTTCAGACATTCTCAGCAGAACTCCATTGTATCTCAGCAAGTCAGAGTAGTTACAATTAGATTCTCTATTATTACATATTTTTGACATCAAAGCCTTGGCTTTTACATTATTCATAATTTTTTTTTTGAGACAGAGTCTCACTATGTTGCCCTTGGTAGAGTGCTGTGGCATCACAGCTCACAGCAACCTCCAACTCTCAGGCTTAAGCAATTCTCTTGCCTCAGCCTCCCAAGTAGCTGGGACTACAGCCGCCTGCCACAACACCCAGCTATTTTTTGGTCATTGTTGTCTGGCAGGCCTGGATTTGAACCCACCAGCTCTGGTGTATGTGGCTGGCACTCTAGCCGCTGAGCTACAGGTGTCGAGCTGTTATTTGTGATTTTTGATATGTCAATAAACATACTATTAAGACTGTGAGCGGTGCATTGCATTGGTTTACCAGGAGAAATTCAAGGGGGTAAAGGGTAAAGGTGTTTGATCTCAGTGGTTTAGGGAAAAATACACACATATATATGCTGACAAAATTTTAAAAATTGCTGAATTTGGGCTTGGTACCTGTAGCTCAAGTGGCTAGGGTGCTGGCCATATGCATCAGAGCTAGCGGGTTCAAATCCAGCCCAGGTCTGCCAAACAACGACACTACAACCGTTATGGTGGGCATCTGTAGTCCTAGCTACTCGGGAGGCTGAGGCAAGAGAATTGCTTATCAAACTTAAAAGGTAAAAACAAATAAATTGAACAGCCATATTTACTTATTTGTCTGATAGCTTCAGCACTTTTAATGATTTTAAAACTTTCATGTGGCATGTTTTTTTTTTTTTTGTGGTTTTTGGCTGGGGCTGGGTTTGAACCCACCACCTCCGGCATATGGGACTGGCGCCCTACTCCTTGAGCCACAGGCGCCACCCTGTGGCATGTTTTTTAATGGCAAATTAAAGTTTAATTATTTTGCTGAGAAGTAACCAAAGTGCCAAACTATTATATCTACTATCATTATTGTAAACATTACTAATAAAAAGGTAAAAATTATAAACAAATAAATTAAGAACCAATATAGATGACTTCCCTAATGGAACTGGTAGTTAAAAAATAAACTGATTATACATTAAAATTTTGTAAAAGGAAATACATTTTCTTACAGTTGAAAAAAATGTAAAATATCACATACATATGTGGTTCTGCTGCTCATGACTACTACTCAACCCACACATGCAACTCTCCATGCAAGTGTGAGACAGCACTCACACTGGGCCACGAGCTTTACAACAGGACTCGTGCTTGGATGCTGCAACAGTATTAAATTACTGTCAGTGTTTCTAGGTACTGCTCTCAATTCCTGTACTTAATTCCTTCTCCATCAATACCACATGTTGATCAGTTTTGGGGTAAGGGACACCATTATCTTTTCCAGGAGTCCTTTCTGAATTTGGGACTTGATCTTGGAGGCAATATTAGACAGAGTTGTTAAGAAAGACAAACGTCTGATCTAAATGTTTGGGAATTTTATATTTTACAAATCCAGATGACATTTTCTTTTTGTTTGCATCATGACAATGCACTACAATTATATAGGATGGGAAAGAAAATAGGACACAAAGACATTAGCTGTTAAACTTTCACTTTCTCCCTTTCTCAACAATTGTTGGAATGCCATCAACGAAGTATTGCAGAACTCAATGAGATCAAAGAATTTTGGAGTGAGACTTTACGTAAACAAGCTGAAAAAATAACAGGTGGTAGTTATAATTGATGATTTTAGAGGTGGTTGAGGGGAGGCAGAGGAATATTTCTTTGAGATGAGTAGGTCAAGGATAGGAGAGATCAGGAAATTGGATGGATGAAGTTGTCTTTGATACAGGAGGAAAGTGTGACCCGGAGTTCAGTAAGTGACAAAAACCTAGAGGCTTATAAGGGTCCCAGGCTGCTGGTATGGATTCAAATGACCTATAGTTTGAAAACCTTTTAGTTCTTTTTTTTTTTTGAAATAACTTAAGATTTTAAATAGTTACGAGGAGTACAAAGGATTTTTTTAAGCACTTCACTCAGATTCTTAAGATGTTAATATCTTATATCACCATAATTATCAAATGCAGGAAACCAACATTGATACGGTGTGGTTATCTAACATACAGATTTCCTGGCTGTGCCACCAGTGTCCTCATTTGTGGTCCAGGATCCAATCCAGGGTCACTCATTGCATTCTGTCATTGTGTCTTCTTTGTCCTCTCTAAATTGAAGCACTTCGTCTTTCTTGACCTTGACTTTTTTGAAACATACTGGTCACTTATTTTGTAGAATGTCTCTCAGTTTGGGTTATCTGATATATGCTAATGATTTAAATTCAAGTTACGCATTTTGGGCAAGGATGCCACACAAGTGATGTAGGCTGTTAGTAAAGCTTATCAAGAGGTGCATGGTATTTATTTGCTCTTACTGGTGACAACTTTGAAAGCTTGGTTAAGGTGGTGTCTGCTTGATTTCTCCAGCATGTTTTCAGAAGGGAAAAGTGTGTGTGTGCGCGCACGTGGGGGAAGGGAAGAGATAAAAAAGAAATAGATTTCTTCATGGTAATTTTTCAAGGGGCTAAGGAGGAAAAGTGTGACAAGATGCACACTTTGGAGGAAGCCAGGAGAACCCCTGTCCTGCCTCTTGCCTGCAAGGTACATGGCAAGTGAGGGTATTAGCGGCTTCCAAGTGGAGGTTTTTCTAGGTTCTTGATTCTTAGGAGCAAGGAATTTCAGGGTACACCAAATAAGCCAAGCAAGCACCAGCTTTTTTTTTTTTTTTTTTAAATTAAAAGCTAAACAGAGAAAGAGAGAAGGCAGATACAAAAACAGCAGCTTCACAGGGAAAAAGTTGTTTTTGGTCTTTTGAAGCTTTACTGAGGGGAGGAATATTCAAGGCAAAAGGGTTGGCTTATCATTGAATTTGGGTAGTAATTCCTAGAATTGTGTTCCCTCCCATTTGCATACTTTATATGGTTGTTTTGAAACTGTCGTGATGATTTAAAGAGTGAAGACATTTTAAAACTGCGATGTAAAGGACGCTGTAATTAGCTAAAGTTCCGGTAAAGTGACAGAGGTAGCTGACAAGCCGGTTGAAGCTGGTTCTTGTCTGTGGTTATCAGCCTTCTAGTTAAATTCCACTTGAGGGTTGTTTACTTTAACCCCTGCACCCACTCGTTATGTTCCTGCGTTTGGTCTCAGCCCTGTAACTCAGTCTCTTAGTGCAACAAGGGAAAAACCCCAGGTTCAGTGAGGAAGGCTGAAAGATCAGTGTCCTTGGGGAAATACTGGGTTTCGGTTAAAGCAGGAAAGTAAAGGGAACATTTGGAGAAGTAAAGAGCACTAGAGAGTTTGCTGCTGACAGAATCCGATTAAAGAGGATTTGCATCATGACAATGCACTAAAATTACATAGGATGGGAAAGAAAATAGGACACAAAGACATTAGCTTTAAACTTTCACTTTCTCCCAATGGGGCCGGGAGCAGAGGCTCGTGTCTGTAATCTTAGCACTCTGGGAGGCTGAGGCCGGTGGATTGCCTGAGCTCACCTGCCTGAGTTCAAGACCAGCCTGAGCCAGAGTGAGACCTCGTATCTAAAAATAGCTGGATGCTGTGGTGGGCGCCTGTAGTCCCAGCTACTTGGGAGGCTGAAGCAAGAGAATCACTTCAGCCCAAGAGTTTGAGGTTGATGTGAGCTGTGACGCCTTGGCACTTGACCTCTACCAAGGGCAACAAAGTGAGACGCTGTCTCCAAAAAAAGGCGGAGTGGGGGGCAGTGGAAAAAGTGAGTGATTGAGTCAGACTAGGGGGTAGACAGAGCAGCATGGGAGAGGCAGGTAAGAGACCGGGAGGACAGATGCCCTGGGGGCTTAGACCAGTGGTGATGACTGAGGTTAGCCAGGTGAGAGGCTTGAGGAGATTATTAGGCTGGTGTCTTAGCTTTGTTCCTAAGTGTGGTTCTGGGAGCAGCAGCAGCCGCCTTACCTGGGAGCTCATTAGACATGTAGAGTTCAGGCCTCTCCTTACACTTTTGGAAGTAGAATTTACAATTCTAACAAAATGTCCCGGTGATTCGTAAGCATCTTAACGATTGGAGAGCACTGTCTTAAGAGAAGTGTGAGCAAACACTTTAAGAGGCCTGTCACTAATACCAACAGCCTAGTGTGCCTGTGCTGTCAAACAAGCTGCCGTTCTTGGCTTTCTGAGTCTGCATTTCCTGATGATGAGTGGGGTAGCAGCTTCCTCGGTGGTTGTGCAGTGTGGTTTGACTCATTCCTGGAAACGTAATCTAGAACCTGTTTCTGTAGCCTTTGCGATGATTCTGTGAGCTCTGTGTACCCATAAACAAATCTCTTTCTACTTAAAAATAACAGGACTGAATTCTGTTGTCTGCAATAAGAACTTTGATCACTATATTTCCTCTCTCAAAGTGGGTGAGACACAGCAATACTTCATAGTTAGATGAACATGGAAGCAAGCTGGGGGTATGCCTGATGGGACTACAGACAAAGCAATTTTGAGAGATAGGATCCAGCAGATTCATGGGCAGGAGACAAGTTGGCTCTCCTGATGAACCTCCCTTAATAGCTGCCCCCACATGTGACTTTCCCAAGGATCAACACTGTTTATACTGCTTATGGAGGTTTTTTTAATAGTGAGTCAATTGTGGATAATAGGATACTATATTACATTATATTCAATAGGTAAAGATTTTGTTACAGAATTGATATATGCTAAGAATTAAAAAAAAATTTTAATGGAAATGTCAATATGAAGGCCATTAAAAACTGGAGTGAGATTGCCAGGAATTGGGAGAGGTATGTGTGCTGTTCACTAGAGACAGACATGTCCCATCAGAGAAATCGGTATTCTGCCTTCTAACAGTGTAGTTTAGTTTTGCCTGTGTGTTTACGATATGTAAACAAGGTTCTATAGAATGCATTCTTTTTCATTGGCCTTCTCTCACTCCGCGTGGTGTGTGTAGTTATAGATTATGCAGTATTCCCTTGTGCCTTTTTCTCTATATTTATATTATGTTTAATGTGCGCAGTTCTGTCCAAACCTAGTTCCTCTTAGTAGTGTGGGAAGATTCTCCATGACATTTCTCCCATCTTGTTTAGGACCTGGTTGTCTTACTCCCTTTGATTAACAGTTTGATGGCTGGGTATTGCTTTACCTTCGTTTTCTGCTGTACACCTGCAGGACATGTTCAATGTGGAGAGGGGGCTGTGGTGGTGTCGTGGACAGGGTCGGGTGGATGTCCTGAGCTTTTGTTCTGTTCTGAAACATTGACATGTCCTGCTGGGACTCATTCCCCCAGCTATTGTGTGTTCCACTCCAGGAGCTTCACCTGTTCCTGCGGCTCAACTCCGTTCCTGAAGGAGGCCTGGCATTCTGTCTGCCAAGGCTGCCACGGGGCTAGGTGCGGGTGGGGGGAGGGATAAGTTTTCCTTAAAATTTCCTTCAGAATTTTCTTCTTGTTTTCTTGGCCACTATTTTGTTTTTGTATTGCCACTTTTGAATATTGAATATTAAAAATATTTTTAAAATTTACTTTAGAATTGAAAATGGGAGATTCTGTGATCTTGTTTTCCTCTTTTTGTCTTTTAATAGCTTTCATTTTTAGCTGCAGTAGATACAAGTGAAAGCAGTTTACAACATGAAATAAGCAAAATTATGGAAACTCATTCTAGTCAGATTCTAAGATGTTCATTATTTTACCAGAAGGTGGTAGCAAAGTTACAATCAGACTTTGGATAAGAATTTTCAATGTGTCAGCACTGGGTAAAAACCAAACCAAACCAAAACAAAAAATGAGAGTAAACTAGGAATCAAAGAAATGTCACCTGTTTATTTAATATGTAATTTTTATCTTCTAGGTCATGATTTTAGAATTCAGTATTATTTAAAGGGGAAAAAAAGCTATAAAGGAAACAATGATTCCTACCTCTTAAGTTTGATAAAATGATTATTAAAAAATTCTTCCAGAGTCAAAGAATCTTTCTCAAACTAAATTTCTAGTTTGAGAGAACCTGTCAGGAGTACTCTATCTTAGAGGTTGGAAATGAAAATAAAATTAGTGGCAAACTAAAAATTTACAGTGTTCTATACATTTTCACAATGGTATGCGTTTGGTGTCAAATTACATTATTCAACACATTCTCTGATAGGAAAATTACTAAAATCTAGTAATTAAAATAATTAAAATGTTCCCTGTTGAGATTTATAAAATATTAGAGTAAAGAGATGAGAAAAACCTGAATAAATACTTTTAGTTTCTTGTTCAGCATTTCTTTACTTCCTGTCCCACTGTTGCCCACCAAATGCACCCTCTAGTTCATTCATTGATTCATTCATTCATCATCTACCCTGTTGAGCCTACTATTTGCCAGATACTGTTTTAGATGCCAGAGTAATAGCAATGACCAAGACAAATGAGGAGCCTGCTGGGACGGAGGCTTTTGTTCTGTTCAACAGAACTTTCTGAGATGATGACACTTGTACTATGCTGTCCAGCCCAGTAGCCACTGTCCATATGTGGTTACTGAGCACTTGAAATGTGGCTAGTGGTCTTGGCTTGGTGCCCGTAGCACAGTGGTTACGTCACCAGCCACATGCACTGAGGCTGGCGGATTTGAACCTGGCCTGGGCCAGCTAAACAACAATGACAACTGTTTGCAACAAAAAATAGCCAGGTGTTGGGCGCCTGTAGTCCCAGCTACTTGGGAGGCTGTGGCAAGAGAATCGCCTAAGCCCAAGAGTTTGAGGTTGCTGTGAGCTGTGATGCCACAGCACTCTACCCAGGGTGACATAGTGAGACTCTGTCTCAAAAAAAAAAAAAGGGGCCAGTGGTCTTTGTATCAGACAGATAAGTTCTCGTGGGTGAGACAGACTACTAAACAAATACAATAGAGCCCTTTGGGAAATAAGTAGTACCAAAAGTGATAGTAATATGGGGAAGAAGGCAGTGTTAGTTCCAGTAGCCAGTGAGGGATTTCATACAGACAGCAACTGAGATGAGACTGAATGACAGAAGCCAGTTGTGGGATGAAATGGAAAGAAATACATTCCAGGCAGAGAGAACAGCTGGTGCAGGAATAGGCTTGTTTTGGAGGGACAGAAAGGAAGCAGTGTAGTTGAAGTCAAGGCCTTATAGGCCACAACAGAGAATTGGAATAAAATCTGAAATATTATGGGAAGCCATTGGAGGCTTTAAATAAAAATTGAGATAAAATTCACCTACCATAAATTACCTTTTAAAGGATATAATTCAGCAGGTTTTAGTAGATGGTTATATGAGCATCACCACTATCTAACATCTGAACATTCTCATTACCCCAATAAGAAGCCCCATACTCGTTAGCAGTCATTCTCCATCACCTGTCTCCCACTGGCCATGGGAAACCACCGTGTTGGTTGTCTCCAGTGATGTGCTTGTTCTGACCATTCCATATAAGTGGAATCATGCAATATGTGAACTCTGTGATGGGCTTCTTTCACTTACCATAGTTTTCAAGGGTCATTTATGTTGTAGCTCCTATCAGTACTTCATTCCTTTTTATTGCCAAATAATATTCCATTGTGTGAATATACCACATTTTCTTTATCTATAAGTTGATAGGCTTTTGGTTTGTTTACACTATTTGGCTTTTATGAATGATGCTGCTATAGACTTTTGTGTATAGGTGTTTCTTGTACGTGTATTTTCAGTTCTCTTGGATATATGCCTAGGAGTGGAATTATTGGGTCATATCTTAACTATGCTTAATACTTTGAATGTAAACTAAAAATAAAATCCTAAGCCTCCTTCTCCCACCGACCAACTGAACAGACCCACTCTTGGCCAAGGGGACCTAAAAGAAATCTTAAAAACTGAGTTCCTGGTCATGATGGGATGGGGAGTTAGGGACATGCCTAGTTTTTTGTGATTTAGATACAACAACTGATCATCATTAATGTTTAAGATAGAGATCGTAAGATTGACAGAATGGAAAAAAACATATCATAAAGACACATTTTCACTAGATTGTTTATTGCAGCTCAATTTACAATCACCAAGATGTGGAAACAACCCAAGAACCATTAAATAAATGGATTAATAATAAACTGGGGTATATGTATACCATGGAATACTATTCAGCCATAAAAGATGGAGACTTTACATTTTTATATTAACCTGGATGGAATTGAAACACATTCTTCTTAGTAAAGCATCGTAAGAATAGAAAAGCATATCCAATATACTCAATACTAATAGCCAGTAGACAAACTAATGTAGCTCACACAAGAGTAAAACTCAATTTAATTCAAGTTGGGGGGAGTGGGGAGAGAGAAGGAGGGGGGATTGGTGTGCTCCCACCTAATGGGCACAATGTAAGGGTATCTGCACATCTCATGGGTGTGGGACACAACTACAATAGGGACCTTATCTAACAAATGGAAACATTGTAACCTAATCCTTTGCACCTTCATATTAATCTGAAAAAAACAAAAAGACTGACAGAATGGATTATGTATGGCTATAAGATACCAAATTATAAATAGGACCTAAGGCCATACTAGGCAAGTTTAAGTCACATACTCCTGTGCTTAAAGAATAAATTATGTTCAGAAGCAGCAACATTTTTCTTTTTCTCTAGCAGCTAAATGAGCACTGTCCTTGAGGTAAGCAATATTAAAACAATTTGCAGCTCCTCTCCTGTAGAGGCTGACTAACTAACCCCCCTGTTCCATAAGCCACAGCTACAGCTTTGATTGGACAAGAGACTGATTTTAGTAACTTCCTCCTGATAAGAGACCACCAACCATGGACTGATTGTAGTTTATAGAGACTGCACACTTGAATGTCTTTGTGTCCTGAAAGGATCTTTTGAAGTACAGGGCCTAAGTATAATATATTTAAGTATTAAGTGTCCACTCCAAGGTTTACATGGGCCCTGTGTAACATGCATGTTTGTTCAATGCACATGCATTAGGACCCTGGCCCCCTTCTGTGAATACTCATAGCTCCTCTTGTAACCTGTTAAATATATATGCTTGGCTAGCCCCTTTAATATAAATCCCTGCCCCGGCTCCTCTTCCTTTGAAGTGCCTGGTTCTAAGCTCTGCTAAAGGGTATGCTTCTCAGTCTGTCAGAGTGAGGGCCCTGCAGACTGCAACCCTTTGTGAGAAATAAAGCTCTCCTTTCCAAATTTATAAATTGTGTGATTAAGTCAATGAGGAACTACCACACTGCTTTCCAAAGTGGCTGTACCATTATACACTCATGCCAGCAAGGTATGTGAACTCAGGCTTTTCTACATCCTTTCCAACTCTTATCATTCTTTTGATTATAGTCATCTTACTTTATTCCTCTATTTGTTTTTTTTTTTTTTTTTTTTTTTTTGAGACAGAGCCTCAAGCTCTCTCCCTGGATAGAATGTGGTGGCATCACAGCTCACAGCAACCTCCAATTCCTGTGCTTAAGCGATTCTCTTGCTTCAGCCTCCCAAGCAGCTGGGGCTACAGGCGCCTGCCGCAATACCTGGCTATTTTTTGGTTGTAGTTGTCATTGTTGTTTGGTGGGCCCGGGCTGGATTCTAACCCACCAGCTCTGGTATATGTGGCTGGCGCCTTAGCTGCTTGAGCTACAGGCGCTGAGCTACTTTATTATTTTTTTTCTTTTCTTTTATTGTCTTTTCAGTAGGGAGAAGGTCTTGCTCTTACTCGGGCTGGTCTTGAACTCCTGAGCTCAGACAAACCACCCGTCTCAGTCTCCCAGAGTGCTAGGATTACAGGCATAAACCGCCCTGTCCCACCTTGTATAATTCAATTTTAGCAAAGAATACAACAGATATTTTCAAGTCTTTAAGGTTTTCAGAGGATAAGCCTATTACCTAAAACCTTATATAACAAGAGCTTTTACAAATTTTTGTGAAAAAAATTTTTTTTTGATGAAACCTAGTCTACTTTCTGCTCTTAATTAACAAACAAGTTCCTGGTGACTGGATTCCTCTGTGCTCTAGACAAGAATGCAAGAGTCAGTCCCAGATGAGGTGTCTTTTCTTTTATTCTTTATGTTTTTTCTTCAGGGTTCTTAATTAATCCTGGGGTTTGGTGAGCAGAGTAGGGGGTGTACATGACTTTTAGTTAGGTAAAGACAAACAAAGAAGTCTGCTTGTTTAGAGAAATTGAATCAAAGTTTTTTTTTTTTTCAGTTTTTGGCCAGGGTTGGGTTTGAACCCACCACCTCCAGCATATGGGGCTGGCGCCTTACTCCTTTGAGCCACAGGCCCACCCTGGATCAAAGTTTTTAAACAAACTATGTTGAAGGATTACCTTCCAAAATGTGCTTTTATAGCTCCAATATTCACTTAATTTATGTAAGAAATTCATAGGCCAATCAGTCAAAGCTCATGACTGATCCAGGAATCCCTTCTCTTATCTGCTTGTCAGATCAACCTTTTCTTTTTTAAGATAAATACTTTTAAAAGTTTTAGGTTCACAGAAAACTTGAAGATACAGAGAGTTCTTGTACCCTCCTGGCTCATACACATGCACAGCCTCCCCCATGGTCGACATACCCCACCAGAGTGGAACATTTGTTACATTCAGTAAACTTAACATTGACACACCTTAATCATCCAAAGTCCACAGTGGACAATCGGGGTCACTCTTGGTGTTGTAAGTGCCATGGGTTTGGACGAATGTATAGTGACTTGTATCTATCATTATAGTGTCACACAGAGTATTTTCACTGCCCTGAAATCCTCTGTGCCTCACCTATTCCTCTCTTACTATCCCCTCCCCTGTCCCTCCTTGACGTTCTGTTTGAACATTTGAAGCAGTGAGAAGTCAGGATGACCTCATGAAACAATTCTGTTTTTGCAAATGTGTGATTTTTCAAATGACTCTATACAGACTAGACAAAGTTTGGCTGCAATTTAAAATAGTTTAACATAGTAAATCGCACACAAACTTTATGTCCACCTTGCATACTGAGCTGTAGTTTGTTGCTCCATAGGGTAACCCTAGTTTATGCCTTGGGAGCCACAATGGTAGGATCTGCTTTTCTTTTCACAAAACCCACCAGTGCCCTGGATGCAGTCCCCCTTGCAGGGACTCCCTGAAGTCAGAAGTGGGGAGACGGTGCTCAGGGGCTTAGTGGCTGGTACGGAAGCCCAGCCTCGACTCCAGTGATTGTGTGGACCAAGTCTGCCCTTCGACACGCTGGGATGCTTTAGAATGTCTCCGAATTCTTCCAGATGGTTTCAGTGTCTACTGCTGGTGTTCGCTTCCACAAATGACTCCATGTTTTTCCAAGAGGAGGGCTTTGTTTGCTTGTGTGGTGTTGTCTTCTTAGAAGGTCCTCACTGTGTCATGAACACAGGACTTGAAGTCAGAATACCTGGATTTGAGCGGAGAAACTGATCAGGCAAAACAATTCAGATGCCTCAAGTTTTCTTCCTCTTGTATCTGCCACTTATTGGCAGTGAGGCCTTTGTAAAGTCGCCCAACTCACAGCCTCAATTTTCTTTGTCTATGGAAAGGGGATGATATTAGTAGCAGTGTTATTGAGGGTTAAGTGGAATGAATATTTTATCATATAGGAGCATAAATAGTAGATAACATGTAAGGGATTAATCTTGCTCTTCTGCTTTTCAGCGAGCCAAGGAAAATACACTATAGTCAGACAAGCGACTAATCAAACGAACTCAATACATATGGGGTATAACCAGCCATATTCCCACATACGCAAGTTCATGAATTATCTAGAAGAATTTGAGCGATGAGGTTTTGGTTATATTTTGGGAGCAGAAGGTGACAGGAAGGAAAGAGCCTTTGTTTCGAGCATTTTGATAGACGCACAGCACCGCTCAACTGTAGGAAACCAGCCCCTGTTCAGGCAGCATTGGAAAGCAATCCTGCCTTTGACCTCTTTTTCCCCCTAACACCCTCTGTGCCTCTGGGGTTGTCCCCATACTGCTGTTGCTCCTTGCAGGTCCCTGCTTCCCCTGGTGTCCTAATTGGACCCTGTCTTGTCTCAGTAGCTCCAAGATCAACTTGTGCCCCCTTCATAGACATATCTCCTGTCCCTTTCTCTCAGGGTTTACTCTGTTTTCTAGCCATTCCAGAGAATATATATGGGCATAGTTCAGTCCAACAAATAAGGAGGGGCTCATGTGTCATGTCTCCCAGTTTTCCTCTCTACTTTCTGACACATGTCCTCTGTGGTCTCAAGTGATTTCAGTGCAAGATGACAAACAAGTAGAGGAGGAAGGCTCTGAAGATATGTCATTTTTTGTCCTCTTAAGTTTTGACCTGTAAATGACTTCCTAGTGATTTTCTGAGCACTGGTCATTGGGAGGAGAAGAGGAAGAAAACTTGAGGCATCTGAATTGTTTTGCCTGATCAGCTTCTCTGCTCAGTAACTATGGAGTCCTTGTGGTCTGGAGACCTACCTGAAGAGCATCTAAAGTGAAGATGCCTGTTCTAATCCCAGGGAATATTATAATAGACCAACATTTGCATGATTTTGTTAACAAAATCTCTCAATCTTATCATCTTTCTTGCTCTAGACCAGGACTGTCCAATAGAACTTCATACTATAGCTTTTTGTCCCACCCCAATTTTCATTATAAGACCCCTAAATCTTAGCACAGGAATACACCTCTAAATAACAACACAACCATTTCAATACAAGGAGTGGAATTTGGGGAAAATGATTTAGTTGGTTACAGAGATGTCAATTACCTAAATGAATAATCATTCTTCTGTTAGGTGATACAAGTGTTTGCATATCCAGCTTAATCCACTGTTCTGACTTACAGGGGTTAGAGACAGCTTGCAAATTATCCAAAGTAAGATCATTTTATAGAAAGTATCTGTTTTATTAATTCAACACTGCAAAACATGGCCATATCTTAAAGTTCAAGTCTCTTTAACCCTCTGTATAATTATATTGTACTTACTGTGTGTTTTACTGTGTACTTACTGTCAGTTACTTCAAGAAAAATAGTCTATTTGCATTTCAGATTCCTGAATCATGCCCTAGTTATGATTCAGATGTTCTGCTCATTGTCTTAAGACTGCTGTTTTATAACTTTTGTTGATGTGATGCCAGGAATGTTGTATAAAAAAGAAAATACCCAACAGATTGAGAAACCCAAGTCTAACTAAAGCAAGCATGAGCTTACAGTTTTTACTAGATATTTCAAAAGTTTGGGATTTTGTTTTGTTAAATTTCATTGCATGAATCAACATTTATTGAGTGACTATTACATGCTGTCTACTATGTGCCCTTGGCTTAGCATGTAGGGATAAATTCAAATTCTCAGCCTTGCTCTGAGCAGGTTTGAAATTTAGAAATAGTATCTTTGATATTTTCTTCTGAAGTTTAAATAAATTTAACATATACTGATTGGGGGCTTATGTGTTCAATGCTGCATTCAGTGACTTGAAAATCATCACAGGATGCCAAGTGAAATATGTAGCTTTTTGAGTAATACTGTAAGATACCACTGAGTTGTTCACAGATATAAGAATTAAATTCTATCTCAGAATGCTGTTGTTTTCTGGAAAAGGAGATACTGTTAAACCACAAACACACTATCTTCTTTGAATATCGGGTCCCTTCCCCCTCGGAGCCTTGGAGCTTTCCTGTTCTTCCTTTAGACCAGTACTGAGTTTGCTGAGATGACTTTTCCCCCAGAGTGATAAAGTCTTTGGGAAACTCACATTAGCCCATGAATACACTAGATTTCGATGGGCAGTCAGCACAGGGCAGGATTGCTGTGGGACTTGCTTTCTTTAATTTCACATGTTACATCTTTCATTTAGGAAAAAGTGCCTATAAGTAATAGTCTCTCATCCTGAATTTTATAATAAATCATAACCAGATCCTTCAAGGATAATGCTAGGAAGAGAATTTCCTAGGGGGGAGGAGCAGCAGAATCCCACATCCCTGACATTTGTCCCTCCGGGTGCACTTACTGTCCTATGCAAGTAGTTCCCTTGCCACTCCCTCCACCCTGGGTGAGGGACCGTCATTTCCCTTTTAACAGTGCTAGCTATACAGGGAAGCATGGCCTCTCACTCATGCTGAATATGGCACAGCCAAGTCAAGGTTATATCTTTTAGGAGAGAAATGGGCATTACTGACTGCAACAGGGAGCATAGTAACCCTTGGACAAATCTGCCCCATTCTTGGTTCACTGGAATGAGCTTCCTCACTCCCCAGTTCCTGTGGTATTAAAGATAATTAAACCTTCCAAGTTCCTCCCAGAGAGGATGCCTAAGCTCTTTTCCCCTATTTTCTATTACTCCTCTAGATGGTTACATCAGCAATGACCACCCACCCCTCTTCAGAGGAGGCTGTCAGAGTTGGCCATGGAAACAGAATGCCCACATGGTAACCATGTCAGAATGTCCCCAGCATTAAGCAACAGGGTGGCCCTTTCCTTGGCGTCATCATTACCTTGTACTCATGGATGTGGCTCAAGGGTGAGTCATCTCTGTCTCTCCAGTGTTCAAGGGGAAGCCCTGAGATGTACTGGGCACCCCTTTGTGGAATAAATTGTTCATGTGTCATTTTTCTATCGGGGTCTAGATGATCTTCCCTTGAAACTTTCATCTAGTCCCTCTGACATCATTCTTAACCCCAAAGTAGAGATATCCAGCAACCCCAATAAAGATATCAAGCAATAATGAAAGGACTAAAAATACATGCGACAGGCATAGTGACTCACGCCTGTGGTCTTAGCACTCTGGGAGGCTGAGGCAGGTAGATTGTTTGAGCTCAGGAGTTTGTGACCATCCTGAGCAAGAGTGAAACCCCATCTCTACTATAAAAAAAAAAAAAAAGGAAAATCTAGCCAGGCATAGTAGCAGGTGCCTGTAGTCCCAGCTACTGGGGAGGCTGAGGCCACAGGATTGTGCAAGTCTGCGAGTTTGAGGTTGTTGTATGATTCCACAGCATTCTACCCAAGCTGACAGAGTGAGACTGTCTCAAACAAACAAAATAAATAAATGGACAGTGACATACAAGACCAGGAAGACAAACTGAGTTTTTCTTTGAAGGTGTTTAATTTCCATGTTTCCAATTTTAGGTACATCCACTGATGTCCTGGGATTAGAACAGTCCTCTCCATCATTCATTCATCTGTTATGTGTTGATCAACACCCACCTATTTGCACAGCAGTCTGTCAGCTAGGTCCTAAGCTGTGTAGGAGAAGTGAGTGATGCTCTCCTTATTCAGAGGGTTGACAGTCAGGACCTACATTGGGGTAACAGTTCCCTCAAAGAGCTTAGAGCAGGGGGCTCAGCTTAGTGGCCTTGGTGGGGAAAAGGGAGGCTGTGTGCTTTAGAGAAGCTTGGAACACAGTGGGCTTCTGTGTCTTGCAGGACCCGAGCCCTGGGAGATTTATAGCCACGTGAAGTTGGATGTGAAGGAGAAAACAGGGCTGCCCAAATCCCTGGGTTCAGCGGGAGATGATTAGAAAGAAAGTTATTTAGAAAATTCTATAGAAAGAGGAAATGGGGGGTGTGTGTGCCCGTGGCTCAAGGAGTAGTGCGCCAGCCCCATACACCAGGGGTGGCGGGTTCAAGCCTGGCCCCGGCTAAAACTGCACAAAAAAAAAAAAAAAAGGAAATGAGAACCTCAGCTTCTTAACCAAACATGGCTTATTCACAGAAGGATGGGGTAGGGAGAGGAGAATGTGGGGAAAAAAGCACCTGTATGTACATTGTGCAAATGCTTAAGTCTAAAAGGCAGATGGGATTGACTGGAAAGGGAAAGCCTTAAGACAAATGCCATTGGAACGGGCTGGTGAATTTAGAAAGGCTGTAATAGGGGTGAATCCAGAACACCTCTCCTAGAAAGACAAGACTTAGTGCTGTTATAAAATTAATTTTTATTAAGTCTCCAGCACTCTAAAACACTTTCTAATTCCTGTGATCTCCCTTCTCATACTAATTTATTCCATGTCTCCCTAGCCCATCCATGGGAATCCTCCCTCCAAACCCCCAACTCCACATTCCTTTGAGTCTTCAAGGCTTAGTTAATTTTTTTTTTTTTTTGTAGAGACAGAGTCTCACTGTACCGCCCTCGGGTAGAGTGCTGTGGCGTCACACGGCTCACAGCAACCTCTACTCTTGGGCTTACGCGATTCTCTTGCCTCAGCCTCCCCAGCAGCTGGGACTACAGGCGCCTGCCACAACGCCCGGCTATTTTTTTATTGCAGTTTGGCCGGGGCTGGGTTTGAACCCGCCATCCTCGGCATATGGGGCCGGCGCCCTACTCACTGAGCCACAGGTGCCACCCAAGGCTTAGTTAATTTTTATTTTATCTGTGAGGGGGCAGTGTCTAACACAGTCAGGAGATGTCCCTGTTAAGGTGTCCACAAACAAGCCCTTAGGTCAAACGCTTCAGGTTTCCCTTTAGTGGATTAACTCCCTACTTGGTTGGCTCTGAAAGGTCCACAATCTGTGCACAGTATTTACTTAAGACAGTGGTGCAGCCACTTCTCTATTTCAGAGACGATGTTACAGACATGATTCGCCTGGGGTCTGTGATCACCACTTTCACCAGCCTCTGGCTGTAGCACATTGTCTCATGCAGTAAGAAGCCACAGTTGCCCTTCAGGGCTGATTCAATGGCATTTAATGGTATCTAACCCTGGCTCCCTGCCCTCTGGACTTAGATCATTAAGTTGTAGCCAAAATTTTAGCTCTGAAGATGGAGACAGGATCAGGTACCACATGGTCCTGAGCGTAGGAGACAGTCTGAATGTGTCCTGTCACTTGATAGCAGACAGACACTCTTCATCAGCTACTCAGGACTCCAGGCGCCAGGAAGTAAGTTGAGGTCAGGGAGTTTGTTTTATCTACTGATTTGGAAAAATATTTAGCCTCCCTGGAACAGGGATGTGCATTCCGTGTGCCTGAAGCCATGAAATTTGGCAAGTCCCATATCAGATTCCTAAAACTGTTATACAACTCAGTCTAATTTAGATTGTAGGGCTGCTAGAGGGAACCAGGTCTCTCCCTTGGTCCCGAAGTCCCCCTGCTGACAATCCTTAGGGTCCAATAATCAATATCGGTCAATAATATTAATCGTAATAATAACGATGTCTGTTGCTAGATTTGAGCTACAGTTCAAGATCCACAGCTTTGGATAATCAGAAGTTAGAATTTGGTCCGGGGGATGTGAGAATAACTGGTGCAATAATTTGGCCGTCTTATAAATGAAGACAAAGGTGTCTGACGATGTGAATTAGAATGAAAACATCTCCCAAAGCTAGTGTTTCTTCCACATTTGGGTCTGGCCACTAGAAAAGGACAGCCATCTTTCTTGTAATTTTTCACTGAAGAAGCCATTGAATATCCGACAAAATTTCTTGAAAATTGTTTTTCGAAACTTTAATTCTGCTCCTTAGTTTTGTATGGTATACATGAATCTGGGAGGGCGCACGTGTAACTGTGTTCCCTGGGAAAATAACACCTAAAACGGAAAAGCAGACTCTAAATCGGTGTGTAGCACTTACCTAGCAAAGGCTTGGTGTTGTGTGTCTATGAACGTACGAATGTGTGGAGCATTGTTAAGAGAGATTCAACCAGATCTAGATTCAACTTGATCCTTTAGGTTTCTCATCTGCATTTTCTGTTCATCACACCAAAGTATATTCAGTGGAATGTTAATTTTGCAGAATAAGGGGCAAAAAGATCACAGGAGAAAAAAGGGAACCATAGTTAAATAAGTTGGGATGTTCAACTGACTTCTTAATTGTAGGGTCACTCAGAGCCTTTAAAATATTAAAATGTAATTGGATTCTCAGAGAGCAATGGCATAAATTAAAATGCAATGAATGTCTAAGCGTTGCCCAAACTCACCCAACTTTGGAAATGGTTTTTCACAGAGCATCTGATGGAATTTAATCATTTAGGGAAACAATGACAACATTCTTCAGGACTCTTCTGTTTGCAAGTAACAGAGACCAAACATTAGCTTAGGCAAAAAGAGGAAACCATTTGCTCTGGTAACCAAATCAAAGGCAGGACAAGGGTGGAGATAGCCTCAGGGACAACTGCAGTAGCTTATAATAGTTAATCTTTATTGTGAGGTGACCGTGTGCCAGGCACTGTTCAACATGCTTCACATGCAGTAATTCATTCAATCCCCACAACAGCTCCATGAGTTAAGCACTATTATTATCTCCGTCTTACAAAAGAGGAAACTCAGATTTCTCAAGGTTCCCTAGGCAGTCTGGCACTGAGCCCACACTTGGAACCACGAACCTTGTGCTTCTCCAGGGACTTAAATGCTGTCAAAGTTTATTTTCTCTGTGTGACTCTGGCATCCTTGGGCCTATTGAATTCTCTTCAACTGGCTCTCTCCATGAGCCTTGAGATGTGGCTCCAACCTCCCAGCTCGTCCCTTCACCTCCTTCCCAGCAAAGGGTTCTTCCTATAATTCCTATTTTAAATATTTTGGGAAAGGGATGTGACCAGTTCCTGATGTGAAGTCGTGTGCCTAATCTTAGGACAATAGGGTGGAGGTCTGGGTGGGTATTCAGGTGGGCTTAGCTCATTAGCCACTGTGTGGCTGGGAGAGTAGGGGACTGAGGAGCCACTGTGTTGACACCCACTATGTCAACGTCCTCAGGTGAGGTGAGGGGGGCAGTTCTTTGAAAGAAAGGTGTGTTTTCCAGAAGAGGAGACCCGGGGCACCAATATTCAAACACACTCTGGGAACTTTAGAATCCTATGGGATATGTATGTAGAGTGGCCAGCATGCTTCCTGGCACTGGAATAAGTCGTGGATTCATCATGGCTACTGCTCTAGGCAGGCTGCAGAAGAGAATGACCTTCCTTTTAATGTGGCGATGCTAAACTAAGCAGGTGGGAGTCTGCTCTGCATAGTGAGTCCCAGAGCTAAAAGAGACGGGACTGCCGGGCCAAAGTCTGGGTCTGAGAGGTCAGGCCAAGCTGGCAGACAAGTCAAAGGAGGTCAGGGAATGGGGCAGCCAGATCCAAATGTGTTACAAAGCACAAACATGCAGAGACCTTGTCTAGGAGCAAGGGGGTAGGCAGGGGTCAGACCAGGCAGAATGTCCTAGTGCAAAGCAAGGTCTGGATGGCTGCGCTTTGGCTGGAGCACAGGTTCCCAGCCCGAAGAGGTCAGGGAGCAGTCAGTCCTCAGAGGCAGAACAAGGTGATAGAGATCAATGCCTCTGATTGCAAAATGAGGAAGCAAGTGTGTACCAAGTGGATCAGGGGTTGACTGTGCAGCTAAGGAATGTCAGAGAGAGTTTCCTCCAATCCCCAGAAGAGAAAGTCAACACAAACAACACGTGACTTCCTTCAGCCAATCACACCCTCACGTTCTAAGGGTCGCCCCGGTGCTTGCAGGACAAATCCCAAATAGGGGCGTGCTGCGGGCACTTGCCATGCAGACAGCTTCAGTTCTGATAGCATTTTTTTTGTGTCTCCACCCACTCCCACCCCCAGCCTTTCCCATTACCCAGCTGTGTTCTCAGGATCAGTGAGGAGTGGCATGTTTGTGCCTGCTCTGTTGCGAGTACTCACAAAAAGGATGGGTCCTCACTCACCTTTGTTGTTGTTCATTTCTACTGCTGCTGTAACAAATCTCCTCAGACTTAGTGGCTTAAAACAGTGCCAATTTATTATCTCATGGTTCAAGAGGACAGAAGTCAAAAATGGGTTTTACTGGGCCACCATCAAGGTGTTGGTGAGACTGTGTTTCTTCTGGACGCCTGTTCCCTGCCCTTTCCTGCCTTTTAGAGGCTGCCTGCAATCCCTGGCTCACAGCCCCTTCCTCCACCTCTGAAGGTGGCAGTGTAGCATCTTCTTGTCTGTCTCAGACCAGATCCCCCAGTCTCTGTCTTCTAAGGACCCTTGTGAGTACATGGGACTGCCCCCCTCCCTATGTCCAGGATAACAGCCTCATCTCCAAGTCCTTCACTTAATAATACTTGCAAAGTCCCCTCTGTCATGTGGGGGAAAATTCACAAGTGTCAGATATTAGGATGTAAAAATCTTTTTTTTGGGGGGGGTGTCATTCATCAGCTCACCACGGTTGTCATGTTCACCTTTATTTTTTTTTATTAAGTCATTTGTACATAGATCATAAATACGTTTATGCCATCATGGGATTCAATGTGTTGATTATTTGTACAAATTGGTGTCTTACATCCTACTAATCAACATAGCCTTCACCTCATTTACTCAATTACAGCATTAAGACATTTGTGTTCTGCACCTGATAGATCCAACTTGTACTTGCAATATGCTCCATAGGTGTGGTCCCCCTACTAACCCTCCCTCGATCGACCCACCCCCCTCCCTTCATGTTCACTTTTAAACCTGCAGACAGCAGTAGTATTGGACATTTGTACACAATATGTCCACAGTGCCTCCATTGGTCTGTTCTAGATTTTATGAGTACCTGTGTTGGTCCACAGGGATGGGAGCTGTGTCCCTGGATCTGTTCACTTCTCTTGTGGAGGAGGAAGGGGCTGGAAGGTACATGCTGCCCCTGAGCTTTGTGGGGGCTGGTGTAGTCCATAGAGGCCTAAGTGACCCAGAGAGACCTCCTTGACCACTACTTTTTCCTTCATAAAGGCAAGAATTTCTCAGCAACTTGTGGTTGCTAGCTAGTCCTGTAAATCTGTTGTGCTTACGCAGACTTTATAGAAAAGCAAATGGGACTGAAAGGTCTCTCTGGAAAAATTCTCCCATTCTGCTCCAGGGAAAGTACATGACCATAACCCTGTTTGTAAAGGGCAAGAGCTTCAGACAAATAAAATTTCCTTCAGCAGTAGAACGGACAAAGAAATATATACCTACATATTTACCTTCTAATATATACCTTCTAATTCACCATAAATGAATTAGAAGTACTATGTTGATAGGGAAAATTATCAAGGATATAATGTTACACGAAACATTTCCAAGTTATGGATATGCACATAGAAGGGAAAAGTATAACACTGTGGCTGAGATTGAAACACTCCAGCTTTAGAATAGTGGGCTTGGCTGGCAGGAGGGATGGGCTGGGCTTGGAGAAGGCTAAGTGCAGGACAGCAACCCTGTCAATAAATTTCATTTCTTTAACAAGAACAACTGAAGTGACTATGGCAAAATGAAAATATTATCTAGGTGGTAGGTACCATGTGTTTATTATATCACTCTTATACTCTCTGTATAGCCTGAGATATTTAGTAATAAAGCAATAAGTCATTAAAAATCTAGGCATAAGACATACTATAGTTACTTGGACTACTTTTAAAAGCAATATTTTTCATATGATGTTAAAAAGAAATTTCATCCAGTCTCATTATGGAGATTATTAATGACTTATAATTTTTGCACACTGTATCCTTAAAAACTGATTTAGCAGCCAAACTGCACGCTCTTCAAATATTATATAGTTGGTAAATTAGTAACCCGTGTACTTGTTTTCCTAAACAGCACTGTTAGTGAGAATGTATTGTCTTGTTTTCCTTGTTACAAAGTTCCACTTGAAAAGGGAATAGGAATTT
This sequence comes from Nycticebus coucang, assembly GCF_027406575.1. Classification (NCBI taxonomy): domain Eukaryota; kingdom Metazoa; phylum Chordata; class Mammalia; order Primates; family Lorisidae; genus Nycticebus; species Nycticebus coucang. Next base: position 169,335,889 of record NC_069780.1, on the reverse strand, counting down.
TATAACTACAAATTGTTACTCCAGTCCTCTCTCATAAGAGAATTTCAACATGACCTTGCTTTAGCCAGATAAAGTCAATGTTTCAGAATTTTTTTTTTTTTTTTTTTTTTTGTAGAGACAGAGTCTCACTGTACCGCCCTCGGTAGAGTGCCGTGGCGTCACACGGCTCACAGCAACCTCTAACTTGGGCTTACGCGATCCTCTTGCCTCAGCCTCCCGAGTAGCTGGGACTACAGGCACCCGCCACAACGCCCGGCTATTTTTTTTTTTGTTGTTGTTGTCGTTGCAGTTTGGCCGGGGCTGGCTTTGAACCCGCCACCCTCGGCATATGGGGCCGGCGCCCTACTCACTGAGCCACAGGCGCCGCCCAATGTTTCAGAATTTTTTCCTCCCTGGGACTCATGCAACAGACATATTTTTCTCTATGAAAGCAGATGAAAAAAAGAGCTAATTAAAATCTTACAGTGAAATAGAATTCTCTCTTCAGTATGATAATCTTGAATAGTGAATTAGACTCTATCTAAATAATGATGTGAGAAGTCAACTCCACCAGTTCTACACTTAGGCCTTCTGCAAAGTGGCAGGAAAATTCAAAGTTACCTGCCATTTAGAAATTTAATTCACCCTCCCCTTCTTTTCTAGCCCTTCAGTACTTTGTACATTTACTCCACGAGTATCATGTTGTATTATTTCTCTAGTCTTCCAACATTCCAAGGACATTCTGACACCCTGCAGGGTAGGAGAATTTATAGTTGAAAAACAGAAGACTATATGGAGTTGAGGGAGTGGAGTCAGCAGTGAAACATAAAAGTCTGATACAGCATTTTCTGTTGTTCCTCTGTTCATTAAGTCAGAGGAATAAAGATAACACATCCGGGGCTGCTGTCAGGCCATACAGCTTCTCTGTGCAAAATTAAAAAGGCACCTCTTTCTCCGGGTGGATGCAGCCCATTGGACCGGTGCCCTTATGCACGGCACAACCCACCTGGCCATACATGCCTCAGAGATGGATTATTCATAACATTTTACACTTCTTAAAATAGTAATAGGGATTCAATACAAATAATTTAAACATGCAACCTCTTGCTTGCTACCCTGTTTCCCCGAAAATAAGACATCCTCAAAAAATAAGACCTACTTACAGGAAAGATAAGATGTCCCCTGAAAATAAGAACTAGTGTATCTTTGGGAGCACACCTGAAAATAAGACACTGTCTTATTTTCAGGGAAACAGGGTAGAAACTTTTTAGGATCTCTCTCCCCTACACTTGCAGTAACATACACGTGAGCCTGTTTGGCTTTGATGAGATAGTGTGGCTAGTAATGCGTTTTTCTTCTTCTGTGTGGCTCTTCAGTCTGCCAGTCAGGATGGTTGAATGTCATTTCTGACACTCACCCATGGTTCCAAGTATAATGCTCCCAACAGAGCCTGGGAAGGGGAGGCCGAAGCGCACATCTGCCCAGGGCAGTAATCCAGTGCTCAGGCAGCAGGAACACAGTGGTGCAAGGCTAAGTTGGTCCTGCAGACAGTCATCACCCCGGAGTAGAGATAAAATAACCTGAGTGCCAAGCTGTGTCTCCTAAACATTTCTGCAATGTCCACATGCTGTCTCAGCCAGACGGCCGAGCGTCAGCAGTCCCAGGTGACTGAAATTCTGATAGCCAGTGAAATACGGAACAGGCAACTTCCTAGTCATAATTTATTATATTATTTAATATGCCTCCCAATAATTGGCTAAATGAGAAAATTCCAAAAAGAGATAGCTATCAGAAAAACTGGGAATACTTTGTTGAATTTTTTTTCCAGACCATCGACTTTATGTTTTTACATGATATGTGTGTGGATACAGAGGGTGCCAGCAATGAACACACATTTTAAGAAAGGAAAAACTGTATTAAAATAGCAATCAAGTCATGTTTGATTTCTGCAATTGCAAAATATACAGGATATAATATACTAGATAACAAATGTTATCTGTATATAATGAGTATTACAACTTAATACCGTTTTTTTCTTTCTTGTGTATATATATTTTTGGCACCCACTGTATATGTAATTTTTAAATAATTACCAACAGAAAAATTATTAGTTCAGAGAACTTTTTTTCTCTAAGGCCTCTCTTTTTCCTTTTGTATTTAATAAACATTTTATGGGGAAAGACTTTGAAACTGTGCAAATATCCCTTACTTTGTGAAACTTACAATTCACTGATTGTTTTATCCATATGGACATTGCGCATGTGTTTGGGTTATAATCTCTCCTTTTGACATGTCCCCTCATTCTTTGATCACTTCTTGGCTCCAGGCTCACCTTATTATTTTCCCTGTCCCAGCTCTGAAATCAGCCATTTCCTCAAGGAAACCTGGTTCCTTTTTTTAAAAAACGTTAAACTTTTGGCTTAGTGTGGCTAACGCACCAGCCACATACACCAGAGCTGGGGAGTTCGAATCCAGCCTGGGCCTGCCAAACAACAATGACAACTACAACAAAAAAATAGCCGGGTGTTGTGGTGGGCGCTTGTAGTCCCAGCTACTTGGGAGGCTGAGGCAAGAGAATTGCTTAAGCCCAGGAGTTGGAGGTTGTTGTGAACTGTGATGCCATGGCACTGTACTCAAGGCAACAGCTTGAGGCTCTGTCTCAAAAAACAAACAAACAAAAATTAAGCAGGCAGCGCCTGTGGCTCAACGGAATAGGGCGCCAGCCCCATATGCTGGAGGTGGCGGGTTCAAACCCAGCCCCGGCCAAAAACTGCAAAAAAAAAAAAAAAAAAAAAAAATTAAACTTTGAATTTTAAAATCATTGTAGGTTTGCATGCAGTTGTAAGAAGTAATAGAGGTAATAACCACATTGCCTGGTTCCCCCCAAGTTATAACATCTTGCAAAATTATGGTACAACATCACGACCAGGTTATTGACAGTGACACAGTCAAGGCACAGAACATTTCCCTGGCCACAGGAATCCCTCCTGTTGCCTTTTTATAGCCACACCCAGCTTCCCTTCCCCCTCTCGGATTTCCCACTAGAGCCCTGGTTCACTGCTATTCAGTGTTGCTGCTCCAATCCCTTTAGTGGATAGATTCTATTCCTCCTGATACATGTATGTATGTATGTATGTATGTGTGTTCAAACACACACAGTTGTGTCTATATTTAGTTTTGTATCTACCTGTATTTATTGAAAACCAGGACTTCACACCAATACCTCTAACTCCAGTCCAACGCCACAGGGTCATTCATCCCTTTGCACGTTTGTGCCTCTCTTCTGCACCAGAGGCGAGGCTCCTACAGCTTCACTTGGTTTAGTCCTTTGATCAACCTCCTGTGTGTGACCAGTCTGTGGTCCCTTCCCCGCACAGGTGCCCTACTTCCCCTTAGGGTACTGACACCCTTGCTGAACTGTCCCTTCATGTCCTTCTTACCCTTGTCCCAACACCCCACCTAAGGCCTCCCCTGCAGGACACGCTCTGCCTTATGCCGGGCCCCCGATGAACCCCACCGGGCTGCCTTCATGTGTGAACATTGTTTTTTGGGGGGCTCTGCCCCTGCTCTGGGCCATCATGGTGCTTTCCCCTTCTGGTGTGGACACTTACCTTGTTCTGTTTCATGTAGTAACTTTAGGACTGAATGGTTTTGGAAGGAAGGAGAAGGGAGAGGGAAGAAGAAGAGTTACATGCAATTTATAGTAATAACAAGCTGTTAGCCCCACTAAATAAGTGTCGAGCCATTTAAAAAAATAGCATTGATCTGCATTTGTGCTAAATTGTTGGCCTGCCTGGGCATTTTTTTGTCACTGCTCAGCCCTGGTTGTCAGACCCTCGGAAATATGTTTTAGCTCCTTCCTGCTGTATAAGCCCGGATACAATCCCAAGGAAGTAGGTGTTGCTCAGCTTCCACTACCCTCCTAGGCTTTATGGCAGAAATGCTCCACGATTTACTTTATTTGTATTTTCTTTTTCTTTTCTTTTCTTTCTTTCTTTCTTTTTTTTGTTTTTGAGACAGAGCCTCAAGCTGTCACCCTGGGTAGAGTGCTGTGGCATCACAGCTCACAGCAACCTCCTACTCCTGGGCTTAAGTGATTCTCTTGCCTCAGCCTCCCAAGTAGCTGGGACTATAGGTGCCTGCCAGAGTGCCCGGCTATTTTTTTTTTTTTTGGTTGTAGTTGTCATTGTTGTTTGGCAGGCCCGGGCTGGATTCTAACCCACCAGCTCTGGTGTATGTGGCTGGCGCCTTAGCTGCTTGAGTACAGGTGCCGAGCCTCATTTGTGTTTTCAACCATCCTATTCCACCTCCCCTCTTCCTTTTCTAAAATGCCTAGCAGGACTGAATTGAGTTCACTGGCATCAAAATTCTCTGGCCTGATAAAGAGATGGCTAGCAGTGAAGATTTACGTCTAGAATTTGTTTATGTGGAACTTGTGTGTTTATTCCTGAGTCTGGAGCTTTTCCTTCATAATTACTTTTTTTTTTTTTTTTTGAGACAGAGTCTCACTTTATCCCCCTTGGTAGAGTACCATGGCATCATAGCTCATAGCAACCTCAAACTCTTGGGCTGAAGTGATCCTCTTGTCTTAGTTTCCTGAGTAGCTGGGATTATAGGCACTTGCCACAATGCTGGGTTATTTTTAGAGCCGGGGTCTTGCTCTTGCTCAGGCTGGTCTCAAACCTCTGAGCTCAGATGATCCACCTGCCTAGACTCTCTGAGTGTCTAGGATTACAGGTTTGAGCCACCTCGCCCACCCCGCCTTACTTTTGTTTTGTTTTGGCACATAATAGGCAATCAATGAATGACCCCCAGTGAATGTTGAATTCCACAAGTGATCTTGACTGATGCCACATCCACAATGTTTGAATACTGCTGAGCTGAGACCGGGAAAAATATCAGTTCCAGTCTCCTCGCTTTTAGTCTATTAAGTAGCTGTCCCTTTGGGCTGGGGGGCAATAAATCACCACAGGCTGAAGTAGTGAAACATGGAGCAGACACCCTCATCTGGAATGGAGCAGCAAGAGCCAAACGGTTTGTCTACTGTGTGCTGGTGCCTGTTGTCTTTTCTCTAGCAGAGGTCATCTAGGTCTAGATCTAGGCCATGTCAGTGCTCTGGACACGGGAGCCAGATGAGGAGTGGAGACCCTGAGAGCAGACTGGCTCACAGCATAATTACCTGGTTCATCCAAAATAGTTGTAAAGAAACAGGGATATATAGTGATGAAATGTCAAAGTGAAAAGAACTTCAGAGAAGACCTGATTTGGTTTTCAGATGGGCTATGTTGGTTTTCGGATGGGATAATTCTTTGTTGTATGGTACTGTCCTTCCCATCTCAGGGCAGTTAGCATCCCTGATTCTCTTAATTTTTGTGATGACCTAAAACTCGGCACACCTTCCCAAATGCTCCTGGGATGGGAGAAAATATTGTTCTTGTTGAAATCTACTAACATCTTAATTTCCGCTAGAAGACAGGTAGGCCCAAGAGGTCATTTGACTTGCTAACATTACAAGTAATTTAGAGAGCCAGGAAAGAAACCAAGGCCTCTACCTCCCACAGGTAAGTCTTACCATTCTCTTTACCTGGGTTCAGACACTGAAGTTCCGGGTAGGTAAGGACGACACGCCCAGGATCACACAATTAGTAGTGGGTAAGACCTGGAGTCAGCCTTGGATCTGGCTGGCTTCTGAGCCTACCCATTTTCCTCCATTGCAGGGCATGCACGAGCTAGCAGATGCTGCCTCTACTTGTAACAACACCAACAGAGGCTTAATCCATAGATTTCCTGATATTCCTAAACTTTTCCAATTTTTCTCACATAAGGTATTGCAAAAGGTGACATTTATCAGTGAGAGACGGCTCGGTGCCCATTGCTCAGTGGTTACGGTGCCAGCCACATATACCCGGGCTGGTGGGTTCAAACCCGGCCCTGGCCTGCTAAACATCAATGACAACTACACCAAAAAAAAAAAAAAAAATAGCCAGGCGTTGTGGTGGGCACTGTAGTGTCCCAGCTACTTGGGAGGCTGAGGCAAGAGAATCACTTAAGCCCAAGAGTTCGAGGTTGCTGTGAGCTGTGACACCACAGCACTCTACCTAGGGCAACATAGTGAGACTCTGTCTCAAAAACAAAATAAAAAGGAGCGATGATGCAGAAGTCTAAACATTTTTTTTTTTTCTGCCGGGTGCGATGGCTCACACCTGTCATCCTAGCACTCTGGGAGGTCGAGGTGGGAGGATTGCTTGAGCTCAGGAGTTTGAGACCAGCCTGAGCAAGAGTGAGAGACACCCCTGACCCCCAGGTTGCTATTAAAATTAAAAAAAAGAGGAAAAAAGAAAAAATTACCCTGGCATTGGGGTGGGCTTCTATAGTTTCAGCTACTCAGGAGGCTTGCTTGAACCCAGGAGTTTGAGGTTGCTGTGAGCTAGGCTGATACCATGGCACTCTAGCCTGGGTAAAAGAGTGAGACTGTGTCTTAAAAAAAACCCAAACATTTTTATTATCTAACTATTAACTCACTTTGAATTGTGCAAAGGCTTTAACTTGCAAAACCCCACATTCTTCGAGTGTGACCAGTTTCATTAGGGGAGTTTTCATACTGAGATAGAAAATGTTGACAGACATTTTATCTTCAATGTATTACTATTAAATTTTTTGAACTTGTGACTGTAGAAGTTAAGGTTAATTATATTCTGAGTAAAATAAAACTAAACATTCAAAAGAGGTTTCTTCTTATAAACCAATTGCATTAACTAGTTCTGTTGATCTACCTAATCAGAATTGTTTTGCTATTCAGAATTAATAACACACAAGATTGCTTTACTTATGAGAGCTACTCTCTACTGAAATACTGAGTGTTACTTGTTTACTTTTGCAATACACTTGTAAATAAGGCATAATTATAATTAAAGAGTCTGATTTCACTATTGACAATCAAAATCTTTCTCATTGTTATAATACAGGTAGGCATCTACCCTGTTTCCCCGAAAATAAGACAGTGTCTTATTTTAAGGTGTGCTCCCAAAGATGCGCTAGGTCTTATTTTCAGGGGACGTCTTATCTTTCCTGTAAGTAGGTCTTATTTTCGGAGGATGTCTTATTTTTGAGGAAACAGGGTATGTTCAGGCTGTGAGTAACAGATCAGTTTCAGAAAAACATCTGTTAAGTTAAACTTATACAGGCAATTTGAATTATATTGGTTTTGTCGTTTTGTTTGAATTACATTAAAATTTATTATGGCTTTATAATTTTATAAGTGCTATAACTCCAAGGATTTTTTACCCTTGGTTTTATGTTTGTACAAATCTAATGTTGCAGTAAAAAGTTTTTTAAGAACACTAGATGGTCTGTGACAGCTTTTCTTTTAAACATTTTTATATTTGTTTTTATTTATTTTATTTTATTTTTTTTAGAGACAGAGTCACTTTATTGCCCTTGGTAGAGTGCTGTGGCGTCACAGCTCACAGCAACCTTAAACTCCTGGGCTTAGGCGATTCTCTTGCCTCAGCCTCCTGAGTAGCTGGGACTACAGGCGTCTGCCACAACACCAGCTGTTTTTTTTGTAGCAATTTGGGTGGGGCTGGGTTTGAACCCATCACACTCGGTATATGGGGCCAGCGCCCTACCCACTGAGCCACAGGCACTGCCCTTATATTTGTTTTTAAATTAAAAGTGGCCCTTTCGAGAAACAGTGTTCTAAGCATTTTGGACCTTTTCTTTAGGAATTGCCTCTATGATGAATTCCTTCAGATGTTTTCAGTAGTGCAAATCTTGCTCCCAGATCATGAATGTGTTAAAGCCACTGCAGCAGACATCTGTGTCTGCCCACCCGGTGTCCATGAAGTCCCTTCTGTATTTCTTTCTGGAATGCAGTCTTGGTAGACCTGTCAATCAGAGTGCCCCATCCCCCTCATCCCCTATCCCCTGGCCAAGGGCCAGACAGGGTATCCAAATGATGTCACTCAGACTCATGCTGAAATTTGAGGCTTGAAGCAGGGTGACACAAGAACTGAAAATAGCTGAAGCTGACTCATCCCAATGGTGGAGACCCAAAGAGGCTGTCCACAAGTCCCTGCTACGTCATTCTCTGGTTTCAACTGGATTTTGTCGACTTGCTGATTAGCTGTTGCTTTAGGGCCACCTTTCACCTTTCAACAAATGCCTTTATTTTTGATTAATCTAGCCAGAGTTGGTTTCTGTCCTATGCAACCATTGATGGAGTCACAAAGAGCAAACATCTGGCAAAAAAAAAAAAAAGGTCAGAGATAATGTTAGGGAATTTTGTTGGAAGGCAACAAGATAATGTGGAAATAAATTCATAAGCATTAAAAAATAAATGTCCCTTTTATTGGAGCTCTTCATTTTTGGTAAACACTATTGAAAGGATGTGTGGAACCTATGGCTTTAGAATCAAATAGAGCTGGTTCTCTCTGTAACTATAAGCACATTACTTAACTCTCTAAGCCTCAGCTTCCTCATAATTTCCTCAATATATTCAGGACAATAATAGTATATGCCACATGGCACTGTTGGGAAGATTAAATAAGATAAAGTGCATGTGGATTAGACACACACCAAACATTCAAACATATAAAGTATAATTGTTGTTAGAATTTTGATGTTTTATGTGATGGTCATTGAGCTGTATGCTTGGGTTGCAAAAGTAAGAAGAGCAAATCAATGTAATTCACCCACTTTCTTTTTAGAAGAAACATTAACTTTGTTTGGAAGAAGTACATTGATAGTCTGCTTCTGGTGGAAAGCAAGATCCGCAAGAAAGTGCTAAATGAATAGCTGAGTTGGAGTAGGAAGTGGAGGGAAATTTGTGATGGTTATGTAGGAGGAAAAAAGAGTATTTGGAGGACAAGGAAGGACAGAATGAAGATTTTTAGGGTGAAAAGCTATGCAATGTGATTATTTTTGTTGATGGCATAATATTTAGCAAAGACTATCCAAAATCTACAAAATGATAATTATAATTGGATTTTTAAAGATGGAAACCAATAAAGAGCTGGCGTTCTGCATCCTGGTTGCCCCACGGGCCTGAAAATCTAGCCGCCTACATAAAATAAAGGGACAGTTGTCATCTCTGTTACATTTCGGGTGTCCTATGTGAGATAAGGGAAAGCACCCAGTTATTATTCATTTTAGTTCACTTCATGTTCAGAAAATAGACCTTTTTATTAAAAAAAATAACATAAAATCTTTGTGGTTTATTTGTATAAGTGACTTCATGCATTAAGGGTTAGTAGTTGAAGATATTGAAAGCCACAGTGTTTTAACAAAGAAAATAGACTCTGGAAGCAGGATTTTGGGGTTGGGTTGTGTCTATGTTTGAGAGCACAGAGATGACATCCTCGACGGGCTTGAGAAGGAGAAGGGGATGTGGGTGACTTGTGGCGTGTGGTGGCATCATGATTACTCAGATCTTCACTGCAGGGTGTCAAGCTGTGTAGTGCAGGCGGAGAGCAAGTCAGGGGGACATCCGTGGCTGTGGGGCTTAGTCACTATAGTAATGCAGTGGTGTTGGTGAAGATTGCGGGGTCACCTGGCTTCTTCTGATGACCCTAGACAGTACAAGAGAAGTAACACGCTATAAACACAGGATTAACAATACGCACAGGGAACCAGAAAGCCTTCATGGCAGCTTTGGAGGAATCCTTTATCTTTTGTACTCACAGGGTCGATATAGCTCAGGGGTCAAGGATGAAACTTTCAGAGCCAATTAAAGGCTAACACCTGGTAGGCTTCTTACCCTAGGGTAAGGCACGGGTAGCATGGGCTGAAGACATGTGGGCAGACATGGACGAGGCTGAGAACTTTGGGCTTGTGAATTCCTCCTAAACGCCTGGCCGGCACAGCAACCAGCTCTTCTCTGCTAGAAGTCTTTTAGGTGAGAACACCTGGCAATTGCCGCCCGTGTTAATGTTAGCTCTCATTATCTCTAGGCCTATTAACAAGAATGAAGACTGAAGAGAGCCCGGATGGAGAGGTCCAAAGCCTGGCAGTCTGGGAAGAGAGCTTACACGCAGAGTTATAGGACACGGCTGACCAGCGTTGGCCGGAGTCTGGGGAGCACATAGGAGAGTGGAGTCTAAGCATAGTAGACCACTGAAAGGACAGCATTTCACGGCTCTTCGGGGCTAACTTATTAACATGGGAGCACTCACCCAGAACTCCAGATTTCATGTGTTGGCTTTGGTTCCTAGGAGTCAAATTAATAGTGTGCTAAATCTGGGCGGCGCCTGTGGCTCAGTTGGTAAGGCGCCAGCCCCATATACCGAGGGTGGCGGGTTCAAACCCGGCCCCGGCTGAACTGCAAACCAAAAAATAGCCGGGCGTTGTGGCGGGCGCCTGTAGTCCCAGCTACTCGGGAGGCTGAGGCAAGAGAATCGCTTCAGCCCAGGAGTTGGAGGTTGCTGTGAGCTGTGTGATACCACGGCACTCTATCGAGGGCGATAAAGTGAGACTCTGTCTCTACAAAAAAAAAAAAAAATAGTGTGCTAAATCTGCTAATCAAAATCTAGACGTAGCCATGGTGCGGAGATTGCATTTTCCAAAGGACTGTATCTGGAATATCTACCTCAGGGCCATGCTCAGCCCTCAGGCTGTCCATTCTCCTCGTTTCTATCATAATATACAGGGTATTCCAAGAGTGACCACACACAGGAAAAATGGGAAATTGTGCCTTTATTTATAAAATATTATTAAAAAATTTTACAAAGAGGTGGCCAACATGTAGAGAATATTTTGTAAACATTTTGTTAACGTATATTTTGTAAATAAAGGTACAATTAGCTATAATTTCCCTTTGTTTCCTGTATATGATGAGTTTTGGAACACCCTGTGGTTTGGAGCTTTATTAATCATTTTGATATCCCATAGTTGATAAAATTGTGCTAACGGGACTTGGTTGACTGGGGAGCAAACTCCTTTGCTGCTTTATCAAGACACATGTATGCCACAGGAAGGAAAATAAGCCTAAAGAAAGTTTAGGTCCTGGCCATGTTGCTGGGTTTCTAGAGTCAGTGATCTGGGTATTTGGGATATTTCTGGTAACCTGATAGGCATGTGTTGCTTGCAGTGAGGTGCAAAGCCTGGCGAGCCTGTTGGATTTTGGGGAAATGTACACCCCCTGTGGGCCTGCTGCTCTGGCTCAGTGGGCAACCACAGGGTGCCCGTTCTGAATGGCACCTGAAACAAGGTGTGTTTCTGCAGCAGGACCAGGCCATGGTCCCAGCTGCCTTGTCGCTAGAGCTTTGTGATCCGGCAGAACCAACAGCAGAAGAAACTATCTTTGGGACAAGAAACTCCAGTGTAATGAAAACAAATTATATTTTCTTTTCATTTTTATAAAAGAACACATGCCTATTATAGAGGCTTTAAGAATGCAAATAAGGAGAAAGAAGTATTACGATATGCCCTGGCTGACAGACAAAATGGAGCTTCCCGTGGCTAGGTGAGGTGCTCTAAGACAGCACCAGGGGCTGAGGGTGAGAGAGCAGTCACACACTCTCTGTTCCCAGAAAGATGTGGTGTAAGTATCATGGGATCTCCCTTTCTACAATCAAGCCAAACTAGCTCTTGTTGTGGGTGCCAACAACTGTGGCCAGGACCTCCATCCCCCACCTACTGTTTGAAAGAAACATTTGGCCTGGCCCAGGGGCTCACACCTATAATCCCAGCACTTGGGGAGGCCAAGGCAGGAGGATTGCTTAAGGCCAGGAGTTTGAGACCAGGCTGGGTAACATAGTGAGACCTCAGCTCTACAAAATATAAAAAAAATTAGCTGGGTGTGGTGGTGTGTTAGCGGTCTTAGCTTCTTGGGAGGCTGAGGAAGGAGGATCACTTCAGCTCAGGAGTTCTAGGCTGCAGTGAACTGTGATCATGCCACTGCACTCCAGCTGGGCAATAGAGTGAGACCCTATCTAACAACAACAACAAAAAAGCCCAGAACCCCCTACCCAAGCCCAAACTCACTCAAACTTGTCTGCTCTGCCTCACCCATTCCTTCCCATGGAAACCACAACAAAAGCTGCAGGCATGCTGTCTCCTTTGCTCCTGCCTCCTGACAACTTTCGTACCTTCCCACGAGGTCTTGCCTCGCATGGCGGTGGTCCCTTCATCTTAGGAAATCTAAGTAATAAGGTTTGCATTCAAAGCACTTGTCTTTGTATCAGTCACCTTACCATACCTGGTTAAAACAAATCCTGGGTACATTTTTGAACACTTTCCTTCTCTCCTAAGCCATAAACGTTTTAAGGTTCTATGCATTGCAGGGACAGTCTTTTTTCCCATAATACAGCATACGTTTTGGGTATTGCAATTAGTTTTTATTTTTCTTGGCTTTTAATTGGGTCTGCCTAATTTTTTTTTTTTTTTTTTTTTTTTGCAGTTTTTAGCCAAGGCTGTGTTTGAACCTGCCACCTCCGGCATATGGGGCCAGCGCCCTACTCCTTTGAGCCACAGGCGCTGCCCACTGCCTGATTTTTTCCTTGTTCAAAAGAAGACAATTCATTATTTTGCCTCATCATCTTTGAATAGCTGCACGGCACAAGAGGCCCACTGAATGAAAATGTCTACAGCCACCCAAACGTAAAGTTTACGCAATGTGAATCTTTTCCCAAAGCCCAGGAACTGGACATATAATTTGATCTCCATAGCTCTGGCAGCTTGAAAATAACTCCTGTTGAGAGCTAGAAAGGTATGTATTCACAACAAGACCAAGAAACATGAAGACTTCTAAGAAAACGACCAAAAGATAAATCAAATAGAAATAGAACCCAAGGGACTGAGTATTAAAAAATATTTTCCTGCAAAACATTTTTTAGTAGGTTTTTAAGAAAATGACTTGCTTGATAAAATACTGAATTTAGCAGATTAAGTCAAACACTGAACCATCAAAGAGTGATACCTCTCTACTCACTTCAGGCCTAGAATAAAAATTCTAAAAGTTGTTAATAACATAATGTATGATAACACCATAAGATATAATGCAGAATGATAGAATCACAATACCTCGGGTCTTGGCTTGGCTTAATCTGGAGTCAAGCATGGTTCACTTAACTTCCCAGGTCCTCCTTCATTCGTGAAATGAAAGGATTGGACTGGATGAATTCTTTCAATTCTAAAATGTTAATAATTTAGCTGGGATTGTTTCTATAACTACTTCAAGCCCATCTTTAGGTTTTCAAATATAAAGCCTCACTTTTGAGACTTTTCTTAATTTATTAGCAGCACCTCACAATTTTTTCAAAGCAGACTTTATAGTCATAAATTGTTTTCTTTCAGTGAATGAAAGGATTTGACGGACGAATAACTTTGGAGGCAATAATTGAGAATATATTATTAGAACACATTTCTTTCTTCATTGGTTTGCATTATACAGATTTACATATGCAGCTAAAAGATGCAAACATTAGCATCCTTTCTTTCTTTCTTTTTTTTGAGACAGAGCCTCAAGCTGTCGCCCTGGGTAGAGTGCTGTGGCATCACAGCTCATAGCAACCTTCAACTCCTGGGCTCAAGCGATTCTCCTGCCTCCGCCTCCTAAGTAGCTGGGACTACGCCGGGCTATTTTTTGATTGCAGCCATCTTTGTTGTTTGGCAGGCCCCAGGCTGGATTCGAACCCGCCAGGTCAGGTGTATGTGGGCTAGCACCTTAGCCCCTTGAGCCACAGGTGCTGAGCCTAGCATCCTTTCTTAAAGATCCATCATATGAAATAAAAATTTAAAAATTCATTATTTCCTCCCTCTCTCCCCCCCCTTCCTTCCTTCCCCCCCTTTTTTCTTTCTTTTTACAGTTTATGATGTAGGCACTTGCATTTCATAATAAAAATAAAAAATATATACATGTCTAAAATGGAAAAGCTCTTTGATAATAATTTTTTTATTTTTTGAGACAGTCTATTCTGTCACCCTGGGTAGAGTGCTATGGCATTATCATAGCTCACAGCAACCTCAAACTCTTGGGCTCAAGTGATTCTCCTGCCTCAGCTTCCCAAGTAGCTGGGACTGTAGGCGCCTGCCACAAGGCCTGGCTAGTTTTCTTCTTCTTCTTCTTTTTTTTTAGTAGAGGCATGGATCTCACTCCTGCTCAGGCTGATCTCGAACTCCTGAGCTCAAGCAATCCACCTGACTTGTTCTCCCACAGTGCTAGGATTACACACGAGAGCCACTGCATCTGGCCTGATAATGATTTTTCAAAACAGAGGGTAGACGGTATTCAGCACGGTTATGGAATTAGGGACCCCACCATTTTATTGTGCACATAGAGGCTCCGAGTTGCTCTCTAATATAGAAGTGACAGATCAATCCTAGTTCTGGTTGAATCCAAATGCATTGTTTTGCCTGTGGACTCTTAGAAATAATACTTCTTAGAAATATGAGTTTTAAAGTTAAACAGCTGGATTTAAGTCCCAGCCCTGCCACATACAACTGTGTGACTGCTGAAGAATTATTCATTTTTTTCAAGGTTTAGTTTCATTATCTCCACAACAGAGCTGATAACAATGCTTACTTCAGAGTTACAGTGAGAACTAAGTGAGATAATACATGCAGAGTATTTAACAGTGCATTGTAGTTAGTAAGCAAGTGCTCGAGAAGTAGTAGCTACTCTTATTATGTTATATTGATTTTTCGTGATCTTCTAGGATTAGGAAAACTAAAGAAAAAAGCGAGGGCTGATTTATAAATAATATCAGCAGAAAATAGCCAATGGCTTTATGTCCTCAACTCTTGGTCCAAAATAGCTTCTAGAGCTCTAATCATCATCTTTACCTGCCAGGAAGAAGCAAAGAAGAAAACAGCAAACCTTGATTTCTTTAATAAACCTTTCAGGAAGCTACATACAACATTGCTGTGTTACAGCAAGTACATCTCATTATTCACTTTGGTCTATAATGTGCCCAGTTTGAGTTATCAAGGCAAACAGAGTGAGACCCTGACTCTTAAAAAAATAAAAGTTAGGAAGAATGAAGGGAACAATGGATCTTGGAAGGCAATTAGGAGCCTTTGCCATACATAAATACAATATTGATACTTTAGGTCATAGCTCCTTCAAAGCCAAGTGGATATATCTTTTTCCATTGTCCTTAAGGCTACCTAGAGTTTGGGGTAGGCGCAAGGTCTGTAATTTCAGGGCCTACCTCTAGCTAATGCTAACGCACTTTGATCACCACCTGTAAGCTAGGTTTGTTTTTCCCCCTCCATTCAGCAAACTGGCCAGAATACACCTCTGAGGCCAGAGGAGTAACTGAAGGACAGAGCATCAGTGTGGAAGGAGTATGTAGTATTTACCTACAGTGTGGAAAACTTCTGCAGGAAACTTACTTATGCCTCAGGATCTGTTGCAAATTTTGATTTCTTTAATAAACCTGACCTTGTGTACCTCTTCCACTTAATAGGGGGTACTGCTGGGCATGTTTGACTTTATTTTAAGGAGTTGGATACAACTAATTTCATGATGGATAGCTAAGGTCACATAGACAGTTGGTGGTTCCTGGTCAACATTTAGTCTCCATCAGGGTCTAGTAGTGAGCCAACAGGTGTTTCTTATAGGGGAGTATTTACTTGCTCCAAACTCTAGGACCATCTATCATGACTCTTTTAACGAAGCTTGTCCTAGGCTGTAAATAGTGTCATCATCTTCCAGTAAACAGTTTAAGGATTTCCTGCATTATAATGGCAAGTAGCAGACTGCTTACACTTCATCCTGGACCTGCTGGCCAGCTTGCTTTTGCCTCTGGCTCCACTTAAAGCTTTCAGTCTTTCAGTTCACCCAAATGTGTATGAAAAATAGGCCCAGCCAGTGAAAATGCCTCTTTCTTAGGTGTATGGAGAACAAGATTCATGCATTTGTTTTTATTTTTGAGGGTTAACTTTAAGTTATTCTTAGAACTTGGTGTTTTCTTGTTCAAATCAAGCAGGACCTTGCAACCCCATGATGATTATTTATGGTAACAATTCCCTAGAGAGACCTATGGCCATTTACTTGGATATCCAGTCACTGGGGAAAAGGAAATACTCAAACATTTTGTAATACACATATATTATATATATATTACATATATACACACATTACATATATATACACATATATTATATATATTATATATATGTGTATTATAAAATGTTTGAGTATTTCCTTTTTATAATTTTATAATACACATATATTATAATTCATTATATATAATACACACATTTTATAATACACATATATTATATATATCTTAGATAATATATGTGTATTATAAAATACATATGTATTACATATAAAAAATGTGTGTGTGTATGTACATATATACACAGTAGAACCTTAGTAAGTTGACCACAACAAACTGGTCACATATAGGGATGGCTAACATAAGGAACTAGGCCTACTATACTGATATGCACATGTGCTGTGTGTCTGGTCTGTGAAAATTAGGTCAACTTAAGAAGGTGGTCAGTGTAGGGAGGTGGTCCACTATAGAGGTTCTACTACATAAATATAAAACTTTCTTTTTCATGAGATATATTTCCCATCTTATCTAAGCATATATCTTAAATGCTCTAAATGGTATTTGCCATTTTTAAGGGTTTCCAGGTTTCATAAAGTACTTGATCAGGGTACTGATCAGGGTACATGACCTATGTTTCAGGTTAGTGAACTGACATATACCTGAAGTGGTATCACAAAAATGTATTGTTTTTCCTAGTAGGCCAACCATGTTTGATCTGGGGGTTTTGATTTATTGGGTTAGAGCTGAAGATGGTGAACTGTAGCTTGCTATTTTTGTAAATAAAGTTTTATCAGAACACAGCCACATGAGTTCATTTGTGTATTGTCTGTGGCTGCTTTCACGCTACAATGGCTGAGTTGCATGGTTGAGACAGATACCAAATGGCCTGCAGAATCTAAAATGTTTACTATCCAGCCCTTTACAAAAAAAGTTCACCAACCTCTGGGTTGGAGAAATAACTTTTTAGATAAATAGTTGCCTAACAGTTTTTAAGGCCTGTTTGGTTTGGCCAGATCTGTTTAGACAACTACTAATACTGTCTCTACCTGATTAAACATCAAATAATTCATCATTGCTTTCCTAATATAAATCTCTTTTCATGCTAGCCAACTGTCCATATATGTGGATGTGGGATTGGAATCATCCTCCTTCCCACCTATAGGAAATATCTCATAATTACTCTATTCTTAGAAATGCAGAATATTGTGATTTCTTAGAAATGCAGAATATTGCTTTCGGTTTATTACTTTGAAAGGGAGGAGAAACCACAGGGGTTCTTGGTCCTGTTTGCTAAAACAGTCCTTTCTCAATGGGACAGGAAGCTGATGCACATATTCTTGAGTTGCTGAGTTATCTATATTTTTAGCAGCCACAGGATATTGAGGTGGTCCCATTGGTCCTCTGGTGAATATTAAAAAAAATTCAGTTCATTTGTGCTCTGTCATCTCTACTGTGATTAAACTGGGAGCTCAGGGAGTTAGCATTACCTCAAAGTCAGTGTACAATAGTGTCCCAGTGTTTGGGTACTCCCTATTTTCTATTGCATAGTTATGCTGATGAATAGCTATAGGTCCTTTTGGAGAAGACAAGGATGGAGAATCATGGTGACTACTTGTGGTGTTCGTTCAGGTTCATTCTTTCCTCATTGAAACCCACATTTTTCTTCATCAAATCTTTACTGAGTCTGTGAATGAACTCAGGAAATTGGGTGAAGTGCTTTTACTCTCAGGCTATTCTCAGGACTTGGTGTTTTCTTGTCAAATCAAACAGGACCTGGCAATACCATGGTGATTATTTATGGTAACAATTCCCCAGAGAGACCTATGACCATTTACTTGGATATCCAGTTACTGGGCAAAAGGAAATGCTCAAAGATTTCAGGGGCTCTTGCACATAGGGTACAAGTTGACATTGATATCTGGGGACCAAAACATTTTTGTGAATCTTTGTTTAGGGGCTGGGGGAGGCTAATGGGAGGTAATACATGGAGTCCTGACCCAGGTCCATTTCACAGTGGGCCTGCTGGGTACATAGATCCCTAATGATCATTTCCCTGGCTGCCAAATTGGCATATGGCAGAACCTCCATATTGGGTCCACACTGGCTCCTTGGCTGAAAGTGCCATTGTGGAGAAGTTCCCGAAGTTCCTTGTCCCCTGTCCGTTGCCCTATCCTAAACAGTATCACATCCTCATGGGCAATAGCACAGACTGGCTTCCTAAAGCATGCGGACTAGTGGCCCTCATAATATCTCCCATTTAATTTCCAGATTTGGCCTCCATAGAAACTCAGTCACCTGGAAGATTGTGGATCTACTCTTTGCTGATCAGAGCCTCAACTACCATAAATCTGCCAGGTAGCATCTGTTATTGCAGCTGCTGTGCCAGACACAGGCATCTTCACTAGGCCTTACATATGTGGATAGTAGCAGGTGACTTGGTAAGTGTCAGAAAGGATGGTCAGAAACAGTTCCTATGTATCAGAGATGGATGACATTGTGTGATCCTACCTTGAGCCACCTCCCCTCACCATTGTGCTTTAGGGCCATCCCTGATTACACAACAGCCTAGCTGTAACCTGTTTCCAGCCTTGCTGATTATGGGGACCTTACTACACACAAGCATGGGTATGGCCTGAGGGAGAGTGACACTATGAATCTACCTCTCTGCATTATACTAATGGGTTTCTGTCACCTCAGCTTCATTAATGTTGATCACCATAGCTTAATAGCAGAGCAAACTATTAGAACCATTCAGAGCTGCTGGAGCTGATGCATTGAATATAGTCTCTGGGCTGAGGATATCTGTACCAGTCAGGGTTCAGCCAGAGAAACAGAATCAGTAGAAGATTTTATTGCACGGAATTAGTTTACATGATTGTGGAGGTTGGAAAGGCAAATCCTGGATCTGTAGGTCATTAGGAGTAGCTGCCTAGGAATCCTGGGCAGGAGCCTTAGTTGCTATCCACAGGAGGAATTTCTTTTCCATCAGGAAAGCCTTCATTTGGTTTTAAGGCTTTTCAACTGACTCGATCAAGCTCACTCACATTATCAAGGCTTATACGGATTATCTAGGATAATCTCCCTTACTTAAAGTCAACTGACAGTGGACTTTAATCACATCACATAATACCTTTATGGTCATGCTTACATTCATGCTTGATCATTCAAACTGGGGACTATGGGCCATCACAGAGTCTGTTCCATTAAATTCCATCCCATTTATAAATGAAATCTAAATATTTTTCTTACTGGACTGAAAATCCTTAGAGTGTGTTCTTAACAACGTTCTCCAGATTTTTGCTAATGTAAATGAGTAGAGTACTATAATTCTTTAGTGTTTATGTCATCGTCTTCAAAATTTGGCTTTTTAATTGAGCCTTTTGGGAAATCCAGGAGCTGGCTCTGAATATAGGAAGAAAGGGCCTGGGAACAGGGAAGGGTAGTGGGGTAGAGAGTCTGAGGGGCTTCCAGGGCCCAGTACTCTCACTTATCCCAATTTCTAGTCTCAGAGTTCTACTCTTTGCTGATCAGAGCCTCAACTTTCAGATAAGATACCTAAAAAAGCAGTATAACTCACCTGAAGTTGCAAATCAGGAGCGAGCAGGACCAAACTTTGTATTTACTTTCTGGCTACCTTAACTCCACAGTCAAAAGAAAGAAAAGTCCCTGGGTATCTGTGTACATCTTAGTGAACAAGACAAGGGCTTGGACTTGACATTCTATTTTGAAAGAGAGGTTCCGCGCTGTTCGAAGCAACTACCGCATCCCTACATGAAAACTGTCAGAATTAAAATAAGAGCCACTGCCTTAACAAAACCCCCAAACCCTGACAAATAGAGTCAGGGAAGGCCTTGAAGAGCAGCTTCTCATTCTTGCATGTCTGCTAATAAAAACTATCACAATAGACTCTGCAAAAACCAATACCTTGTATAAAGGCCATCACAACCTTTTACAAAAAATATTTCTGCCCCTCTGCCCAACAACTGCCTGTGCAGCCTTACCCTCGTTTTGATCCTTGCAGCTCAGGCTAATCCCTTTCATTTTTCCTTGGAAAACCTTTGTCTTCCTCTACCTCCATAAGTATGCACATAGCTTACAACAGCATATGGAGCGCTATTGCAATGTTCTAGTCCTTAATAAATACCTTTTTCTTTTAAGAGCCCCTCTCTGTTTGTTATTTAGGTTGAACTTGCATCTCTGAATTTCTCACATCTTACAGGCATATACTTTTCTTTGGAAACAGCAAGATAGTAACAAAAACTTTGTTTCACATGGGCACGTTTTTCCAGGTGGCCATAGGTAATATTTTATTTAGCTGTTTTGCTACTAAATACCATGACTTCCTGATCATCCTTTGGACATTAATGAGACTTTTACTCGTTCTGTCTCAGTTAATCTAGATCATCCCAGATTTCTCACATTTTTCTTTTTTTTGTAGAGACAGGGTCTCACTTTATGGCCCTCGGTAGAGTGCCGTGGCCTCACACAGCTCACAGCAACCTCCAACTCCTGGGCTTAAGTGATTCTCTTGCCTCAGCCTTCCAAGTAGCTGGGACTACAGGCACCCGCCACAACGCCCGGCTATTTTTTGGTTGCAGTTAGGCCGGGGCCGGGTTTGAACCCGCCACCCTCGGTATATGGGGCCGGTGCCTTACCGACTGAGCCACAGGCGCCGCCCGATTTCTCACATTTTTCTTAGGGTCTGTTGCTTGCAACTCATTCATTGGTACCAATTTCTGTTTTGGAGAGTCTTCTTGGTTGCAAGCAAGGGAAGCCAACTCAGGCTATCTTATCAGAAGGAATATTGGGCCATCAAAATTTGCAGGATATTGGAGATTAGGCCCAGAAATTGAAATATAAAGCAAGGCAGCTTTGGAAAGTCATGAGTCTGGAAATACAGTTGTCTCTCAGAGGAACAATCTTCCCAGAATTTAGATGCTGGGATTGCTGCTCCATGACTTCACACTATTCTTGTATCACTCAAGAGTCAAAGATGCAAGTGGAAGATATACATGTATTTGGTCAAGCCAAGGTCAAATGCCTCCACATAGTAGGCTTCACATTAAAAAAAAATATGAGCAATGGGGGTGAAAGTCAAAGATAGAGTGATGGGGGGTGCTAAAGTTTGGATATGTTTGTCCCCTAAACTGCATCTTGAAATCTGACCGCCCCGGGATTGGAAGTGGGGCTAGTGGGAGGTTTATGGGTCATGGAGTGGATCCCTCACAAATGATTTGGTGCTGTCCTTGTGATAACGAGTCAGTTCTTGCTCTGTTAATTTCCAGGAAAGCTGGCTGTTAAAAAGAGCCAGGCTCCTCCTCCCACATTTGCTTTCTCTCTCGCCATGTGATTTCTGAACTCACTGGCTCTCTTTCACCTCCTGCTGCGAGTGGAAGCAGCATGAGCCCCTCACCAGGAGCAGAGGTGGGTGCCACCTGTGTACTACCGAAGAACCATGAGCCCAGCAAACCTCTGTTGTTTATAAAGCACTCACCTCAGATATTCCTTTATAGCAATGATAAATGGACTAAGTTGTGGGGATCGACAGGGACTCATGGAAGAGTGAGAGACAGGACTGGGTGATGCTCAGAGAACAGATAAGTACTAGGAGTGGTGTGAAGGTGTGGTCCAGGGCAAGGTCAGGGTCAGAAATGGGATAAGGGCAAGGAAAGGAGTGAGAGCTAGAACCTGTGTAAGGGTTGAGAACAAAGTGAAGACCAGGAAAGAGACAGTTTACTCACGTATCAATAACATGCCATTATTCTACACATTGAAAGGTCCACAGCATCTAAATAGCCTTATCAAATTATGAAACATTCTGATGTGGAGTGTGGGTTCGATAGGATGCATTGAGATTTATGGCCCACTTCATTCTTTTCTGTGTTCCTCATACATCACGGTGTCTGGGGAGGCTAAAAACGAGGCTCCCAGGTTCCCCTGGTGCTAGGGTCCTAGGTGCATCTACTTTCTGTCTGCAAGATGCACTCTTGAGAGACTTGTCCAGCAGTGGGAGTAAGACCATTGTCCTTGAGGCCCTGGCAGGTAATGGTGGGCTCTGGTGGGCATGGGCTTTGGAAGGGCCCATGCTCTTGTTTTACACCTCAGTCACCTCATGAGTAAAGGGTAGCTGTGGCACTGGCAGTGGAGGTGGAAGTGTGGCAGCAGATTCCTGACCTTGAAATTGTAGCTGTGGTGGCGTGATCTTGAGGCCAAAGCCTCATTCTGAGTTCTCCAGTTCCGCTCCTCTAGTCTTTTGAATTACATTTTCTGTTGGAGTGTAAATAGTTTATTTTAAACAGTATAACCACCCTGTAACTTACATTTCCATGTTCTTAAAATGGGATGTACCTATGATTATAATTAAGTAAATTTCATGTAGACTGGGGAATGCTGCATAACTAACTGTATAACTAACTATTGTACCAACTAGAATTGGTACAATACCAACCCTGGATCCCTCACCATCTGTAAGAATTTTCTGGCACATTCCAACTCCTGGCACAATGCCTGATGTAAAACAGGGGCTCAATACATGAGCATGGAGCAAACAAATACTGGGTGAAGTAAGAAGCAGAAGTTTTATACCAAAAGAATACGTAAAGGTGAACTTTAAGAAAAATAAGTCTTGTCTATAAAAAACTTCTAGGGATCTGCTAGATTCTGCAAAGTGAGAAACACTATTCTCTTGGTATCAGCTCTGTTTGGAAGAGAAAATTATTGTTGCTCTCTGGTAGGAAACCAGTCAGACCATCTTGAAGAGTACAGCTTACTAGAAAAAGATTCTTCAGCTACATGAGATGACTTTTCCTGCTTTTGGAAAATGTTAATTATAGAAAGTACGAATTGGGGTTCTTTTAATGCCTTTTAAGGCAGAACATGAGTGGAAAGAAGGAGAGTGGTGTCAACCTTTTTCTATTTCTTTATCCTTCTTTCCCTCCTTCCCTTCCAAGTTTTATTGGTCCTTGAAATCCAAAAATCCGGCAAGCTGTAGTATAGTGGAAAGATCACTGAACAGTCTGCAGGATTCCAGGCCCTGCTCTGCTATCATCATGTATAGTGCTGGAAAAGTCACTTCCTTCCTTGGTCATCAGTTTCCTAGTGTATGAAATGATCCCTGGAGGGCATGACTGTCCTTTTCTGCACTATGATACAAAGAGATTCTGATAACAACAACTGATATCCATTGTATGTTTAGTCTTTAACATTTCCTGTGCTGAAGATTCTTCATGTTGTATAAGTCAGGGTTCTTGATTACAAAAATCAAAATCACTGTAGTCAGATTAAGCAGGAATGAAATTTGTTAAGGAATACTAGTTAGTTCATAGAATCTCTAGAAGGGAAGTGAATTAGATTTGGCAGCAATGCCCAAATTTCAGAGGAAGACCAATCCCAAGTCTGCTCTGCTGTCATGGTGTATTAATCAGGTCTTTTATTTCTGATATTCTGGTGCTTTGATATAGACAGCTTTGCTGCTACTGGAGGGACTGGCCCTGTCAGGCTAAGCCAATTCCCAAGATAGTAAACAACTCCATAGGGGAATTCTGCTTCAAATACAAGCCAACCAAGTCAGAGTCCATACCCCCCAAACATCGTCTTTACTCAGGTCTCATACACGAGGTCCTAATTATCCAAGGTACCAGACAACTGGGACAGCCACTATGCCCCAGAGACCTCCAAAATGATTCCAACTAGCCGATCCAAATCAGTTTACGCTGCCTGGCCTGTTCCTTCCCAGGGAAATCACAGTAGTGGTTCCTAACAAGAGGCTCTACCCTTCTCTTTTTCTTCTGGCCCACCCCTTTCTCCCTCTGGCGGCCCCCATGGCACGGAACATCCCTTCCTCCTCCGAGCTGTGAGTCGCAAACTACCCTTTCCATGGCAATTGTCTCCTGATCTGTTAGCCTTCCTATACTTCAAATTTTTAATGAATACACCACATTTTAAAACTTGCAGCTGCTGACACTGGGCCCTGGGAGTCAGAACCCCTCCTGTTGCTCCTTCTAGGAGCTGGGTATCCCTGCGGCCACCCTCACTAGAGCAGGTTCCGCACAACAATCTCTTTCTCATTATCAGTTGTTTCCAAAAGAAAGTCTCACATCCATGTGACCCATTGGTGAAGATTTGGTCACATGCTCATAACTTAGCTTCAAGGCAGGCTGTGAGAATTAGTTCCTGGCTTCCATTTTGCAATGTGCAAAAAGTTAAAAGATGTGAAAGCCTGTGCCTCAAAGGAGTAGGGCGCCGGCCCCATATGCCGGAGATGGCAGGTTCAAACCCAGCCCTGGCCAAAGACTGCAAAAAAATAAAAAAAAGAAATTCTCAAAAAATATAAAAAGTGCCCCCTAAATCCTGGGTGGTCAAAATATTTCTAGCAAATGAAGAACCAGTGAATTTATAATGAAGACATGATCATTTTGGTTAACATTCACTGCATTCAGAATCTGTGTAACCAAAGCACATTCCTATAAATAGCTAATGTGCCCTGATAACCACCTCTGTATCATCAGGTCATGAAATGTCCACTGCATTTTACTCAGTGAACATGGGGAGCCAATTCTTTTGTTGGGCTGCAGGGTTGATGCTTTTTATGGGAAAACAATCTTTTCAGATCCCAAATTGGGGAGGACCCCATGCATTAGCAGGACTAACCATTGATAAGCTTTTGGTCTCATTTAATCTC
The DNA here is from genome assembly GCF_027406575.1 of Nycticebus coucang. NCBI lineage: Eukaryota > Metazoa > Chordata > Mammalia > Primates > Lorisidae > Nycticebus > Nycticebus coucang. The sequence goes on along the minus strand of NC_069780.1, from coordinate 169,311,226 downwards.
AGAGACACCATTTCCAAGAAAGTTTACAAATCTTCCTATCCTAAGGTTTCTGTCTACTCTTTTGTAAGATTTTCATTCTTGGCAGGCCCATCTCTTTGTATCCTTGGGGTTGTAGGCTTCTGTTTCACTTATAGGGGTTCCTTGTACTTTGTGTAAAAAAATAACCAAGTCATTAAGTCTACAGAGACAGAGCTATAGTTTAAGTCAGAATTATAAAAACATTCTGTTATTGATGCAAGAAAAACAGTACTGTCTGGGCAAGTGTCCTCTGATACAAAATTGAATTTTAGGTTAGTATGGTCTAAGGGAGTATAAGGAGTTCAATATTTCTTCAAAAGTTTGGTCTTAGTATCCACTGACCAGCATCTCACAAGAAAGAGTTGAGAGGGTTTTTCAAAGCATTTTTTAAAAATGAAACTGGTCTTATTTCTAAATATTACTTGGATGGAATGGGAAAGATAGTTGGAGACCTTGCTTAAGAGAGATTCTAGTTTTATGACTGTCTCATGTTTTTGGAGGACCAGGGTTTTGCCATGGATCCCTTCTACTGGGCATTTTCTTCTACCCTGTTTCCCAGAAAATAAGACATCCTCCGAAAGTAAGACCTACTCACAGGAAAGATAAGACGTCCCCTGAAAATAAGACCTAGCGCATCTTTGGGAGCACACCTTAAAATAAGACACAGTGTCTTATTTTCGGGGAAACAGGGTATCAGATAGAAAAGAGAATACAAAAGGCTCTTACTTGCAGATGCCTTTGTCTAAAGGAACAAAGACCGGCATTTAGCCATCATTTCCCCCTTCAAATCTCCATAATCTTCTCATAGATTCCAGTCAGAAGAGTTGTTGTAGGAATGCTTTGTGGTAGCTCAACATGTTTCTGAGTGGAGTGGGCTCTCTTTATCATTGTAGATCATCTCCCTAGGACTAGCATTGTGTAACCCTTAAAACATAGCTGTCTGGTTTGAGGCATTGGGTAAATAACCAAAGCTAATTCCATTGATTCATCAGATATTCTGCTACCTGGTTGCAAAGATAGGCTCTGCAAAGAAGAAATCCTGTCTCCTCCAGATTTTATACTGAAAAAAGCCAGGCTTCTCTGATCGTTGGACACCCCCCCCCCCAACTGTTAGTCTTACCCCATCAGCGATGTCAACCCAATTCCATATCTATCTTTCAAACATTCAAAAAAATTTCCATTTCCTCAGCCACATTTTTTCAGCTTCCTGTGTCATGGAAGAAAGCCAACTCATGAGATAATTTGCAATAAGGGGTTAACAAAGGGCTAATATGTTATCCTATCAGAGAGAGTTTTATTTTCTTAGGAGAAGTTAGAGGGTTTATGTTTTTAGGCAGTCTCATGAGACAGGAGACTTTTTCCAGCAATGGAAACTCATCTCAAACTTCACCTAGATTAGAAACTCCTAAGTTCTCCTTGGTCATGTGTTTCTAACATCACCATAGACAGAGGTTGATTTCAGAGAAGTGAAGCTCTCTTGACTTGTCGGGTATTGTTTATCAGGAAATTTTAGGATTATACCTTTTCAGATTTGGGAATTTAAAAGCTATCTGATGCAATCTACCTCAAAGCAGGTGTCGCCTCTCTGGCAGTGCAGACAGCATCTTCATGAATCACATACATAATTCTACCTCTAGTTGTTAATGAGACCCACTCAGGATAATCTCCTTTCTGATTAAATTAATGTTCACTGAATAGGGACTTTAATCACAGCTGTCAAATTCCTTCACAGCTGGGAGAAAATACTACGAAGTTTACCACAAAAGGACCTGACAACCACTGTCTTAGCCAAGTGGTCAAAGATAATCTTCTTTGATAATGATAAGTCATGTTAATTGAACGTCCCCTTAGTAGGATGTGATAAGAAGGGCACCACACTTCTGTGGTCTTTCTCTCCTCAAATTGATAACCCTAGTCTAGTTATGAGAAAAACAACAAAAATCTCCAAATTGAGAGAGATGCTGCAAAATACATGATTAGTACATCTCAAAACTGCCAGTTCATCAAGAGCAAGGAATGTCTGGGAAACAGTCACAGCCAGGGAGAGCCTAAGGTGACATGAGGACTGTATGTGATGTGGCAACCTGAGTGGGTTCTTGGAACAAGAAGGACAGGAGGCAAAAACTAAGGAAATCTGAATAAAGTATGGGCTTTGGTTAATAATAATGGTTCATTAATTGTAACAAATGTCTAATACAAATGTAAGATGTTAATAACAGAGGAAACAGGGTGTGGGCTCTTCAATCACTCTCTATAATACTTTTGTAACTCTGTTGAAAATGTATAACTATTCTAAAAATAAGGACATTTTATTAAAAAATAAATTTGTCCATTTAGATAGCTGATATATATATATAAATCATTATATAAAATCATATTCCAAACAAATTGCATCCTCTTGATGTACTAGGGGTCTTGAAAGCATTAATGTAAAATCACTATTATGAAAAAAAATTGTGCGGAGTTCAACACAACTTTCACTTACATTTGATTAGCCATACTTAGTTTCAAGGGATGCTAATCAGCACGGTTTATAAACAGAGAAGATTGTTGTCTCCAATAAAAATAGAGGTCTGTTAATTAGGACAAAGGGGAGAAGGATGCTCAATGGGCAGCTAACAATCTCTGACACAGAGGACTTGCATGGCTCAGAAGCTCTGCTCAGTAAATGTTTTTCAGCTCCAAAAAGCTAGCAAAGTTCAAAGCCTGTATTGTCTGTACTTTGAGCTTCTTTACAGCCTCCATGCAAAGGTATTGTCTTGGAGCTCCCTCCCTATACTATGTGCTGGTTCCAGCCAGAAGAGCCAGATGTTTCCATGGACTTGTCCTACTTGGTTTCAGCTATTGGCCTGGGCATTGTATCTCTTCCTAGATGACTCTTTTTTTTTTTTGCAGTTTTTGCCTGGGGCTGGGTCTGAATCCACCACCTCTGGCATATGGGGCTGGCGCCCTACCCCTTTGAGCCACAGGCGCTGCCCTCCTAGATGACTCTTAGTGAAACTTACCAAACTATTCTATAGCATGACAATTATTTCAATGGTTCCCAACGAATCACATTCCTGGTATCACTCCCTTATGTAGTGGCTTCCCATGTTGACCCTGGCCTTCACCACGTGATATTCAGTGGCCAATGAGACATCAGCAAATGTCATATCGGAGGCTTTATAAGTGTTCGTGCTTTGGGGCTTGCCTTCTTGGAACACTGACACCACTGTATTATAAGAAAGCCCAGCTATCTTGTTGGAGCAGCTGCATGGATAAGAGCTGAGATGTGCTAGTTGACAGCCCCATCTATTCTCCAGACATGTGAATGAAACTGTCTTTGACCTTTTTGCCCCAGATAAACTGCCAGATGGCTATAGCCACATGAGCAATCCTCCCCAAGACACCAAAACGACTGCTCACCTGAGAATCCTAAGTAAATGTTACCTGTAGAATCATAAGTAAATGTTACCTGTAGAATCATAAGTAAATAAATGGCTGCTGTTAAAAGACACTGAGTTCGGGGGTGGTTTGTTATGCGGAAATAGAAAACAAGACATCCTGGATATTGTTCAGAGAAGTTATGGCTTGGGTTAGGGTTATGGGTTTGTCATACCCTTAACTAAGTGACGTTTCTCAGGAATGGAAAAACAAATACTACATGTTCTTACTTATAAGTGGGAGCAAAATGATGAGTACACATGGAGACTTGGAGAAGGGAAGGGTGGAAAGGGGCCAAAAGGGTCAAAAATACCTATGGGGATACTATTTGGGTGACAGGTACATTAAAAGCCCTGACTTCACTACCACGCAATTCATCCACATATCAAAAAACCACTTGCATCCCCTAAATTTACTGACATAAAAAAATAAAATTTGAATTCAATTTCTATGCACAGAAATATGCACAAATGGGTTGGTATGATACTGCATAAAAATGATAAAAAAGCATATATACCTTTGAACCAAAAACATATATCTCAAGGTAATGCTCACATAAGTCCATAAGGGACACAGGAAAGGATCTTCTAAGAGAAGTTTCTGGTAGTAGGAAATTAACACAGGTATCAAAAGCTGGGAGAATTAATAAGTAAAATATGTTAGAATATTATGCAGCATGCCAAAGTCATGATGTAAATTTCACACTACATATTGTTAAGATCTGTCCATATTACTCTCTACAAAAATAGGAAATAGTACAATGCCATTTTCTTGGAATAAAATAGGCATGTGCAAGAAATACTCATTTTTAGAAGTATAGATCTATCTGCAGCTCATACTAAAAAAGATCCTATGGAGTAAAAAGAATGTGAAGAGAGCAATGAAAGGAGAAATCAAAATAAGACAAGAATGTTGAAGATTGAGAGTGAGAGAGTACCAAGAATTGAGACTATGGGCTGGGCACAGTGGCTCACATCTGTAATGCCAGCACTCTGGGAGGCCAAGGTGGATGGATTGCCTAAGGAGTTCAAGACCAGGTTGAGGAAGATCAAGAGCCCATCTCTACTAAAAATAGAAAAAGTAGCCCTGCATTGTGACCAGTGCCTGAAGTCTTAGCTACTTGGGAGGCTGAGGCAGGAGGATTGCTTGAGCTCAAGGGTTTGAGGTTGCTGTGAGCCATGACACCATGGCACCCTACCCGGGTGACTAAGTGAGACTATGTCTCAAAAAAAAAAAAAAAAAATTGAGGATATGGTTAATTGAGGTTAAAAAAGAACCCAAAGTGATTCACTAGAAAATGATTGATTGGCAATTGAGGTACACTTGAACATGAGAAAATGCCCAAGTAGAAAGTCATTTCCATGTCATACCTCAAGACAAACCAAGAGCCTGCAAAACAACAAGGTAGAGGTCAAAATAGTCCTTACTATTTCTCCAGGCAGATGGTAAAGGGAAAAAGTGGGAAAAGGCTGAAAAGAGAATATTTTTGTAGGATAGATTAAAGCAAAGAAGAACATTTATGTTGAAGGCGTTACCAAAAATTAAGCAGGAACAATGTCAACTTGATGAAACAATCTTCTCCATTAATGTGAAGGTAAAATGTGATGTCACAACATGATGACCAAAGCTATGAGAGGGCAAATGTCAAGAATTTTCCTGATGTTTTCCTCATGGCATTCTATTCTATTTCAGTCTCATGCCTCAGCTATCCAAGATGTAATACCAAGTGGAATGCACTTGCTGGAAAGGAATGGAAAACTGTATCTCACAACGTAGCATATGGATGTAACAGAACTTCTCTTCATCATCTTTAATTCCTGTCCATAGCATGATAAAAGATAATGCACTGGTCAATTTTCAGAATAGTTAATTTTTCTCACTAGCAAGGAAATAATCAAGAATTAAGTATGAATGATAAGGTGCAAGTAAATCAATATGCTAAGACCTCTTAAAGCTGGTATTTAGGATTTAGGATTTTTGCCCTTTTATATTGTTTGTATGATCAGAAATTCAACACAATCATAACTGAATGTTCGGAAATTAAGGTTTTAGAAGTGTGCATATAAATTTATATGAGCTAATTTTTCTTTAAATTGTCTCTTTTTTTCCTTTCTATTGCTTCATTATTTCTCTTCATAGTAATCTTTGCAGTCCTTGGAGTTATCATTGGTAAAATAAGATCTTAAGGGCTTACATATTGTTCTTTAAAATCATTTTATTGGCATATATTTTAGTTGTACAAATTTTGAGGGCACACATAATATTTAAATCATGTATACAAAGTGTAATGATCCAATCATGATCACAAATTATTCTTAAAGAAGGAAATGCTGGATTATAGAAAAAAATCCCAGCCTTCATGGGATGTACATTTTTTTTTTTTTTTTTTGTAGAGACAGAGTCTCACTTTATCACCCTTGGTAGAGTGCCGTGGCGTCACACAGCTCACAGCAACCTCCAACTCCTAGGCTTAGGTGATTCTCTTGCCTCAGCCTCCCAAGTAGCTGGGATTACAGGCGCCCGCCACAACGCCCAGCTATTTTTTTGTTGCAGTTTGGCCGGGGCCGGGTTTGAACCCACCACCCTCGGCATGTGGGGCCGGCGCCCTACCCGCTGAGCCACAGGCGCCGCCCCATGGGATGTACATTTTAATGGTTTAATGCTGATTAGAGTATAAAATGTTCAATATTATGATGTAATAAGATGAGAAAATTATTTTTATAAGATATTTTGGAAATTTGGTATATTTTTGTCCCGATAATGTTGGTTTTGAATATATCCTTTTGGACTGTTGTAACATAATTGGCTATCACACAGATTCAAATATAACATGGGTCAAATCCTATCCCTAAAATAAAGGAATAAATGTCTGAACAATAGGTTCAATCTATACAGTGTCATAGTCCTTGATACATGACATAATCCTTTGACCTGTAGATGTTTAAAAAGGTTTGTTGAATTGAACAAGTGCATCATGCCCTGGGCCTGAGATTTTTATAATATGGGTATTGATTCCATTGATACCTTCTGTTCTTCTCCCATTATTTATGATAATATCCATGATCCACAAATTAAGTACATTCCTCCCAATGTAGTCTTCTATCAGCTTTCAGCAGTCTGCTTTCTGCCCGACTCATTCTCAGAGTTCTGCCCCTTGGATAGCCACTTCTATTTTCCCTTTTCTCTTCCCCTTTTCCCTTTAGTTCTCTCCAGTTGGAGGCAGTCTGAGTTTCTGGAGGAGCCTCATAGCTGTCAAGGGCAGTGGTGGGGTGGCATACATTAAACTCCCTGCTCTCTTTGCCCTATTATGGAGGAGAAAGAATATTGAACAGGCTCTTGTCTCAAGCTTACCAGGAAATATCTGAGGTTGGAACTCCAGGGCCAGTATCAGGGTGATTGCCAAAAGGGTTTCCCCAGGGAAGAAGACTGTTAACAAACAAACATTATACAATAAGTTCTGCTGTGATTAGGCAGTCGACAGTTCCAAACAAGTTACACATAAACCATGTTGCTTAGAGTTTTGAATGCATTCATTTCATTCATTCATTCAAGCATTTATTGGACACTTACCTAGTGTAATATTTTTTATCAGGCATTAAAGGAAATGCAATAACAAGAGCTGCCATTTATTAATTTCTTACTGTATACAAAAGACTTTACATCTTTTTTTTTTCAACTTTTTGTAATACCAGGATGATATCTCTATTTTAGAAGTGATAAAATTGAGGAAAGTTAGGAAGCTTAAGGTCAAATAGGTTAGGTGATAACCTATGGATGTGTTTGTGAGGCTTCTAAATGCTTACTCTTACTACAGAATACCACCCTGGAGCCTGGGTCCTGATACAAACATCCTTCCCTATAAACTGAAAAAAAATTTAGTGTGATCACAAACCTGAGGAATGTTATGGAAACTCAGATGAGAGAGGAGAATATTTCTGAGGCTTGGGCTGTAACTAAAGGCTTAAGGAAGAAAGTACAGAGAGAAAGAGAAAGAACCAATGGTTGTGCACATTGGCCTAAGGAACGTTTTCTAAAATTCCGTTTTATAGATTTATGTGCCTTTTCAAATCCTTTCAGAAAGAAACCAATAAGATATAATCAGTGTTGATACGTATGAACTTGAAGCACATATATTTGTTTTCATGAATGTCAAAATCTACATTAAATAACTTGTCTGTACTTTAATGATCTGAGAATTCCTCAGGTGGCTTGCAAATCTCCTGTTAGTACCTGGATTAAGTCACAGTTCAGCTTTACATTTTCCAGAAGACTTTCTAATGTTGTTTTTTTCCCAGAACATCTTTGAAGAAATGAAGCAAAGATTATAGTTGCTGGAAACCTGAGGGGATAGTCATACAGGAACAACTCTGTTTTCAAAAGAATCCTTCAAGGCCACATTTAACTGCAGTTTCTGATGAAATAAAACCATAAGTTTAAACAGAAAAAAATATGTAATCGCTATTATTTGTAGTGCTGGCAAAAAAAAATTTGTAGATTTTGTGTATCATAGAAGAAAGAGGTCAAATACAGTCCCTGCTAAGGAAAGTTAAAACCTAGAGGCAAAGCTTTAATTTTTGGCATCGACTGATTTTTCTTTCACTTCTTTTTTTTTTTTAATTAAATCATAGCTGTGTACATTAATGCGATCATGGGGCACCATCTTTCACTTCTTGAATGTTTTCCTCTACAACCTCAACTATATGTTAAAAATGAAATCCCAACACTCATTGAATTACAGAAATGTTCCTCAATTGTGTGTAATATTTTCATCTTTTCTGCCTCTAGGGGGTAGTGTGTATTCAACAATTCTGTTTTCAGAAGGCATCTTACTGTGAACCACAGGCTTCACAGGGGCATTCTTTAATGTGACTTCAGGGCTGGCTCAACAAGGGAGAAGAGGCCTTTTCAAAATCTGGATGGGCTCCTCCTACTTTAGAGGTGGCAGCCAAAATTCGGAGGGAGAAGGGTTATAGGGACTGTTAGAATCAATGGAGATGACCTTTTTTCTGATAGCATTTCAAAGAATCACACGTTGGGTGCTTATGTCTTTTCTGGTAGTAGAGAAATAACGTGTGGACACTAGTTTCACTTCATAGAGCTAGACAACAAACAGTTTGTGGATATTGATGAAAACATTTCTAAATCCTATAAAAAGTTTATTAGTTTCAGTAATAACACGTTCAGGACTACTGTTGTCTTTCCTTCGTGACTAAATTTATTTTATTTTGCAGCATTTCCTCTTTTTTTAATTCCTCTGTTTTAATTCAACAAATGAAGGCAGAAAGGATGCACTCAGCAAAAAGGTTAGCATTCTTTTGAATGTTAAGAAAGTGCCTTTTTTTCCTTCCATACCAGTGTTTTACAGAATTGAGAGAATACTATTTAAAAACTGAGTTAAAGAGATAGTTATTTCTATTTTTTCATTTTCTTCATTGATTCATTTTTATGATTAAAGTGTTGTAAACATTCTATTATAAAAAGGCATTGCTTCCAAATTTATTTTGCATAGTAGCCTCAATGAGCTATATATAAAAGAAAATTTTGATATAAAGAATGTTATTACTTAAAGTGGGAGTTAATTTTGTCCCCAACCCTTTTTTACATGGTGTAATAGGTGGCACATGATCTTAAATTTAAACCATTTATCCAGCAAGAGTCCATTTTTCTAAGTGGTGAGAGATGTGGGTCCAGTTTCAGTCTTCTAATCAGTGGCTAACCAGTTCTTCCAGTACCATTTATTAAATAGGGATTCTTTTTCTCCAGTGTATGCTTTTGTTTGTTTTATCAAAGATCAGATGGTGATAGGTGGCTGGGTTCTGTGTCCAGGTTCTCTATTCTATTCCATAGATCTACATCTCTATTTTTGTGCCCGTACTATCCTGTTTTGATCACTGTAGACTTGTAGTGTAACCTGAAGTCGAGTAATGTGATGCCTCCAGATCTGTTTTTATTTCTTAGAATTGCATTGGATATTCGGTTTTTTTTCTGGTTCTGTATGAAATGAAGAACTATTTTTTTCCAGTTCTTCAAAGTTTGACGTTGGGACTTTGATTTGGGTAATATGGACATTTTAGCAATGTTGATTCATCCCAGCCATGAGCTGGGTTTATTTCTAATCCAATCCCATTTAAAAATATTCTCAGGTGATGAAAAGGTATTTAAGTATGTCATTTACACTTTTTGGGCCTTAATTCATTTACAGAATGAGGCTGTGAGGCTGGTTGACTTCTCTAGTCTTTTCTGGCCCTAAGGTTTAAAATTTCACCCTATTTACACAAACTTTAAGCTGGCTTAAAAAAATCTAATTTGATGGAAAGTAAACAAACCCATAACATAAATAAAATCCATATACTTATATTACTTGGTGAGTTTTATAGTCTTGTGCCTGTTTTTATTTGAAAATCTTTCTTTCAAATTCTAATTTCTGCTCATTAGCATTTTCAAGGAGTGTTTTGGGGATGTTTTGAGCAGGAGCAAGAGCAGAACCATTGGCTTTTCTCCTGCCTATAGTTTGGGGCTTTACCTTTCTGCAGCTTCACTTGCTCTGGTCCCAAGCTGGAAGCTGAGAGCTCCCATTGAAAGGCCACGGAGAGGCTACGACCGGCGCTCACCCTAGCTGGAAGGCACTGCTGACCTGCCCGGCCAGCCTGGGCAGCGCTGGAAAGGGAGGGGCGTTCATGCCCGGGCCACTGAAATCCCAGACTTTCGGAATGAACCCACACCACACACTGCAGAATCATATCGCCATTGGCCAGTGTACCCAGAACAGAGCATACCGCCGGGTAATAGGAAACCCAGTTCCTTCGTGTCTCCTGGCAACCAGTTTTGAAATCCAACAAGACCATGGAACTTGGGATTTAGCCAATTGTTTTGCTGTTGCTACTATTCTTTTTTTTTTTTTTTTAAATCTATGATCCCATAAATGCCTACCCTCGTCCAAGGAGTTAAGGAAGGATTTAATTGCCATGAAGCCCTAAATCTCAATTTCCAGTGTGTGTGTATTACCCTGTTTGTGGAATTAAATTTTATGTACATGTCTCTTGCTACTGGTTAATAGCTCTAATTAAACAAATGAAAATTCTTTAAGGAGTTAGAACTCTTATTTACAGCGAAAATTTAGGGATCACGGTACATAATATGAAGTCTGAATGACCCAGAGGCTGAAACGTCACGTATAATTACATCTACTGTGCTGAGCCAGAAACGATAAGAGGAAAGCTGTTAACGGCGGTGAGAGCTGCTGCCTGAAGTTGCCACATCCCCGGAAACCTCAATTTGCCATTTCACCTTCAGACAGGAAAGCCAGAGAGCGCTTTAGTAAAAAATGCCCAGCCTGGGGCTGTGGCTGCCGGGTTCAGAGTCCGGCGCAAGTTTCTGCCGAAAGAGGGCGTCGATCTAAGGCTAAAAGAATTTGTGGACAGGGACGCCGAGTCAAATCAAAGACCATTTAAAAACATTTTCAATTTATTTAAATTTGCAGGACTTAACTGTCAGAGTTCTCTCGTCCAGTGTAGCACGTTCACTTGGCAAATGACTTGGGTGTGATACTGCAAGCAGAGGGTCTAGTTCCTTCCGACCTGCCCCTGTTGCGCGGTGGACTCCGGCTACGCTCCTGCGGGCAAGGACTTCTTCACGGTGGTTCCCATCCTGTCTCCATCGCTCTCGGGGCTGTGACCAGTGTGACTGGGTCTCCGAGGCAGGACCTTGCTCGACACCACAGAACCTGGAGCACAGTGCTTCAAGCTTTGCCGAGGAGACGCGAGTGGATCTCCCAACGCTCGGGTTGGAAAGGCGCGCAAGTTCGCACACAGGAGACCCTAACCGGAATGTTCGGGGTGGGGGTGTGGGAGGCGGGGGTAGTCCATTTATTTAGTTACTTGGTTTAGCAAACAAAGCCCTGAGCACATCTTGGAGATGCCTTCCAAGCTTTGCGACACCTCCAGAAGCTGAACTGTTCACCCGCTTTGGGGAGCAACAAGTTTCGCTTTTCTGCTCTCGGTGTGTGAGCAGAGGGTGTGTGCGCGGGGACATGGTGACCCTGGCACTACTGAGACTCCAGCACGAACCCGCGTGGCTCAGAGGGAGGGAGCCCGCTTGGGGCGGGGGAAGGAGAGGAGTGGGTAACGCCCCGGCCAGCTGGGCATACCAGGTCTGCGACCAACCTTCTGCACTGAGACTTTGGTCCTTGTTCTCTGACCTTGCGCCAGGGGACCGGAAAGGTCAGGTGCTCGCCCAGACAGTCCGCGCGTCGGGAGGGAATGTGGCCAAGAGCAAGAAAGAGGTGAGAGCGAGCGGGACCTACAGACTTTTGCATCGAAACGACAATTTCTAGAGCCAACAGGTTCCCCCAATCCTGTTGTGTTTTGCATGGTTGTGTGTGTACGTGTGTGCGTGTGTGCGCGCGCACACACATATTACTTTCAAACACATTTCCTTCGTTTAAAGCCTGGAGTTCGAGAGAGCTTGGCTAACGATAGGGAGGGATCGCAGAGGCGCGCGGCTTGGTGGGGGCTCCCGCCGGTGCAGACGTGGGCTATTGAGGCTTTAAAGAAAGGCAGAGGACCGGCGGGGAGCGGGGATCAGGGGCAGGGGAGCGGAGGGCATTTAAGGGGTGCGGGGAGGAGTCCTGATGTAAGAATGTTAATGAGAAGCTCCCCCAACCCAGCCCCCACCTCTCCCCACCCCCACCCACTCCACCCGCTGGAAATACTAGCCCAGCCTTGGCGCGCCTTGTGTGGTAACACGCTCCTCCGCTGCCACGCTATTTAAATGCCGGCTATGGATCCAGCGACCCGCGCGAATCAATGAGATCAAACGCGAGGGAGATGCACCGTCAATTACAAGCACTTGGACAAGTCTAACTTTTTTTTTTCTTTTACAAATACGCTTTCAAAAGCAACCTTAGCAACGCCCAAATGAGAAGCCACCTTTAAGCAAAACAGTATATGTATAAAGGGAGGGCAAGTATATATATTTATAATAAGCATATATATGCATATTACAGACGCACAGGTTTACACCCAGTGAACTTTTTCTTTCTTTCTTTTTTTTTTTAATAACTAGTGATATTGCAGAGAAGGAGTCTTCCTCTCTATCTTTTGGCGCGTTACTGAAGGGGGTATTCTATTTTCTTAAAAGCGCCCAAGGGGGCGCAGGGACCTCGGAGAGAAGAGTGGGGAGGAAAAAGGAAGGGTGGGTGGGGGGCAGAGGGTGAGTCGGCAGCGAGGGCAAGAGCTTTCTTGCGGCACGATGCCGTCCCTGCTGGTGCTGGCTTTCTCCGCGTGCGTCTTGCTCCGCTGGGCGTTGCTGGCCGGTGGCACGGGTGGCAGTGGAAGTGGAGGCGGCGGCAGGGGCGCGGGCCCAGGCGGCGGGCGCCGGGAAAGAGAGGTGCTGCCGGCGCAGAAGATCGAGGTGCTGGTGCTGTTGCCCCAGGATGACTCGTACTTGTTCTCTCTGGCCCGGGTGCGGCCAGCCATCGAGTACGCTCTACGCAGCGTGGAGGGCAACGGGACTGGGAGGCGGCTTCTGCCGCCTGGCACTCACTTCCAGGTAGCCTACGAGGACTCGGACTGCGGCAACCGCGCGCTCTTCAGCTTGGTGGACCGCGTGGCGGCGGCACGGGGCGCCAAGCCGGACCTCATCCTGGGGCCGGTATGCGAGTACGCGGCAGCGCCTGTGGCCCGACTTGCGTCGCACTGGAACCTGCCCATGCTGTCGGCCGGGGCACTGGCCGCGGGCTTCCAGCGCAAGGACACTGAGTACTCGCATCTCACCCGCGTGGCGCCCGCCTACTCCAAGATGGGCGAGATGATGCTCGCTCTGTTCCGCCACCACCACTGGAGCCGCGCTGCGCTGGTCTACAGCGATGATAAGCTGGAGCGTAACTGCTACTTCACACTCGAGGGGGTCCACGAGGTCTTCCAGGAGGAGGGTTTGTACACGTCCGCCTACAATTTTGACGAAACTAAAGACTTGGATCTGGACGACGTCGTGCGCTATATCCAGGCCAGTGAGCGAGGTGAGCAGAAGCGCGTCCCGGGTCCCAGGCTCTACCCCAACCGCTCTCCGCGGCTCTCCCTCCACACTCGTCCACTCCTCTGCGGACCCCGCTGGCCCCTGAGGCGCTGAGGATCTGGGGAGGGTGCACCCTTTCATCTGGGATATCCAGCTGCCACGACCTTTGATAATCGCCCATCTCGGCAGAGGGGCGTATGTAGAGGGTCCCAGGGAAGGGAGGATCTCAGGGAGGGAATCTGAGTTCTCCACTCCTGTGTGTCCAGGTCCGACAGGTGTTGTCAAACCACCTGAGATTTTTCTTTCTCTTTCCCACTTCGCGAGAACGGGACCAGTGATTAGAGGGTGTTTTCCCAGTGCCCTGCTCCTACTAGGGTCTGAAGCCTGCAGAGGCCGAAGGAACTTTTCACCCAATCCCTTGTCAGCGCGCGCTCCTTCTTGGTGCGGAAGTGTCCGCGGGTGCGCCGCCACTTGGTTTACTAGGTCTGGGGTTTCCCAGACGGTTGCTTCTACAGATTCCAGCTTTCTTTTAAACGCTCATTGTATCACTTCTCATTACTTCCAAGGCCCCCTCTAGTTCCTTATAAACGAGCTTCTGTGGTTTCCATCCGAAATACCTCTCTGTATCTAGACTCAGGGGACCCTGACTTCCCCAGCATCACAGTGTCTAAAGCGCCCAGAGCTAGCTAGACTTTGAGTTCTGGAGACACGGGCGCTGAACCTCCTTTCCACCTGTCTCTACCCCCGCCCCCATCTCCAGGTTTTCCTCACGGGTCTTTGAAGGTTTAGAATAATATACAAACTGGATAAATAACTCAAGTCTGGGATACTGGGTATGGCTATGAGGAGCAGGTGGCCACCGATACAGATACAGAACCCCCAGAGTGGCCTATTTCACTGCGGGAGAGACCGCGGACAGGCGGGCGGAGTTTCCAGCTGAGCGCTCTTCGGTTCTCCCTGGAGCTCAGGGAATCCCCCCTCCGGCACGCACGCGCCCGGAACAAGCAATCCTGGCAAAGCTCCCCGCAAACCCAGTGCCACGCGGGTGAGACCGAAGGGAAGCCGGGCTGAGCCAGACGCAGGGCTCGGCCACAGCTTGGCATGGCCGGGCACCTGGGCGCTGGCTGTGAGGGACAAGCACAAACTGAGACGAGGGCCTCAGGAACAGGTGACAGTGGGCAGAGAACTGTCGAGGGTGGCGCTGCAGCCAGCCCCTTCCCCAGCTTGGCCTCGTCGGACTCGAGTGAATGCACCCGTTAGAGCGAAGCGGCAGGAGCCCTTGACAGTGGGGACGCAGGACTGAGTTTTGAGCGCTCCACTCGAACTCCAGGCTGTCTACCCCAATCCCTGCCAGCCGAGCAGGCGCGGCGCCGGCTTTCCTGATTTGATAAAAGGGCATTTGTGTCCAACGGTTGCTTGCCTGACGAGGAACTCACATTACTTTTCTTCCCATTTTCAGTCCCCACGTTACTGCAGCCTCCTGCAGACCTCGGGCTTCTATGGCCATTGGAACCTACTTCTTAAGTCTTGGCTATCGAGGGCGGGGAGCTAGAAGAAAGACCTTAGGGCCAGCTGGGGTTCGGGAGTCTGTCCCCCTCCCCAGGGGCAAGATAGCAGTTTGAGGAACACTTCTGTGCTGCCAGTGCTCTGTCGGTTCCAGTGGCAGTGGCGGCCCCAGTACACTTGGCCCAGGGCATCTGTCAGCTCAGAGGAGGGAGGGGCGGGGCTGGGACCCCAGTAATCTCATCCTGGTGGCTGAGGCCTGGGGGCAGGAAGGACAGCAGCGCCCTATTGGACTTGGGGGGTGGGGGTGGGGGGCTGTTGCTGCTTGCGCTTCCGAGGACTTGGGTTGCAGTTTGCAGCTGGCTCCTTTGAGTCCCAAAGCTTCCTAGATGTTCCCACTTCTCTTTGCCCCTCACCTCCTCCAAGTTTGAATTAAGTGGTGGAAGTTTGTTCGGCTGACCCGTGCAGTATTTTATGGGTGATAAGTTTACTATTTTATGATTCTTACTATAAAACAGATTTGCAATAGCGACTTGGTAGATACTCAGAAATATGAAGCAAAATAGTTTATCCTCTAAGCTTTCTCTCTCCCTTTCCCCTCTGAAATTCCTTACTCTCGCGAGAGAAAAATTGCTTGATAACAAAGCTTTCTTAGAGGATCTTTTACAAACACATTGAGTTGATGCTACTTCCCCATAAGCAGTTGATGTTAATAGGAATTTGGTTAATGATTTGAGTGGCCCGTTTGTGGCATAGCCACTCACTAGGTGGGGGGCTCTTGGACTGCTATTAAATCTCCACACCTTAGGGTTCTCAGGTAAAGTGGGGTAGTACAGCACCCACATATTTGTGAAGCTGGGAGGGTTAAAAGAGCTAGCCCAGGAACATGCTGAAACCGTGCCAGGCATATATGTGCTCAAAAAATGTGCAGTTTTATTGTAGTTTTTATAATTACTTCATGTATGTGATGATAATCACCTTCACCTAGAAGGTGAGGCCATGCCATGAGCAAGGACCCTGGGCTGAGAACTAGATGCTTCTGGATTTGGCATCTCTAGTCAGCATGTATATTTTCCTCTCTTTGAAACTAGGGGAGTGGGAATCAGGCCTCTCCATGGATCCTCCACCTCATGATTCTTGGTGGTCCTGATTTGCACTGTAAAAATGCAATTGACAGTATTTTTGCCTTTGAAAATTCCGTGGTAACCATCATGATCTAAAGTAGAGAGAGCTCCCCTTTTCTTCGTGAGAACATTTTTTCAGCACTTCTTTTGGGGGTTAAATTTCTCCTTAAAACCAGATTATGAATGTTTGAATTTCTTCACAGATAAAAACTGACAATCTTACTATCTCAAATAATATGACTAAAATTTCATTTGGCTATATGCTGTGCCTTAGGAAGGAAAACTAAGAGATATTAATCATTCTTTCATTTGGGGATTTACTATCCGAGTCAATAATTTAAAAACTTTTTTTGGGGTCATATCATTAGCTAATATCATTGAAATCCACCCAATTAAGTAATTTAAATACTTTTTAAATATTTTTAAGTATTAAAAGTATTTTTTAAAAATAATGATTTTAACTTAAAATGGATTCACTTATGCAGCCTACCACTGCCTGCAATATTCCATACTTCACAATAAATTCATTTTTAAAAAGATGGATTTAGAAAGAAATAATTTTTTCAAGCAATGAAAACCCATTGCTATTTTCTGTATATACTCTGTACAAGGCAGACCCAGAGTTATTCTACAC
This sequence comes from Nycticebus coucang, assembly GCF_027406575.1. Taxonomy (NCBI): domain Eukaryota; kingdom Metazoa; phylum Chordata; class Mammalia; order Primates; family Lorisidae; genus Nycticebus; species Nycticebus coucang. Next base: position 169,294,510 of record NC_069780.1, on the reverse strand, counting down.
ACAAATGTTTTCATAAGAAGAACTGTATTTTTATCTTTTTAGTTATTAATATGTCATTAATCTGGGACAGCATAATGACTGGAGAGATAACAGTATTTAATCAATACAAGAACCATTTATTTTTAGAATTGGTCTGGGGTCAATGACTGAGTAATCACATAAAACTTTAAAGCAAAGAACCCAGATAAGTGCAAAATAACTAACACACAGCAGTGGGGAAAGAAGCCTTGTAGGCTGCAGTGCAGAAATTCTGAAGGCCTTTGGAGTAGAGCTTTGTGAACAATAAAAGTAAAGGTGCAACCTCTATTTTATAAATGATGTCCATTGCTGTCTGGTGTAAAAACAGCCTGAGAGAAACCGTTTAAGAAAGAAGTTAGATTTTATTTTTACAAAAGTTGTTTTAGTTATACAGCAACATTGTTTAAAGTCAGAAAATTACACATGTTAGTGGGGGAAAAAGATTCCTGTTTCCTATTCTCTACTTCTTACTTTCCAGAGGCAACTACTTCCAACTCATGCAGCTCTTCCTATAGATATTGCCTTTATATCACTAATTTGCTACTTTTGATTTTTTTCCATGTTAGGTCTTATTTCTTGGTATTTTAGTGGACAATGACGATTAGTTCTCCTCTACTGCCTGTTAATCACACATGCAAACTTCCCTTCCACTCGTCCTTCCAATATGGTCATGTCAATATGGTCATGGGGAGGATGAGGCAGGAGGATCACTTGAGGCTGTGAATCGCATCTGTGAATAGCTACTGCATTGCAGTCTGCATGATGTAGTGAGAGCCTATCACTTAATTTTTTTTGTTAGCTCAGTGTTCAGTACAGATATTACTATTATCTTCTAAATGATATTTGCAATTGAGCCATATAAGCTACTACTCTGACATTTCCATGCTTGCCCTACTTGTTTTCCTTGGGGTTAGAAAAACTGCTTTCTATTTATTTGCTTAGTTTTCTATGGATTTATAACTAAATCATCTTTTAATTCTCTACGTGCAGCCTCCTGAGAGAAGATTCAGTTTAATTATTTTCCAGGCATGCTGTGCAGGTGCTGCTCTGGACACTTTCTTTAATATCTTCTTGAGATTTCCATCACCTCTTTATTGAGCTGATTCCTGTATGTTCCTCTTTCTTTTTATTTTTATTTTCTTTTACTGCCATGTAGAAGGATATGGTTGAATGTTTTTCTTTCTTGATTACACTTTTGTTTTGGTGGAACACGTCCTTTAGGAGCTGTCTGAGAAAGGATGGATGAGACCCAAGTTTTGAGACTTTTCATGACCAAAAAATTTTTCATTCTACCCTTATATGTAAACATAAAATTCTGTAGAAATGATTTTCCCTCAAAATTTGACCTTTCTCTATTGTTTTCTAAATTCTAATGTTGTTATTAGGAAACTTGAATTGATATTGATTCTGGACTTACAAATGGTTATTTTTGTTTTTCCTTGAAATTTTTAGAATTTCCTCTTTGTTACTAGTGTTTTAACATTTCTTTATAATATGCTTTGGTGCCTGTACTTTGCCTTGCGTACTCAATAGGTCCTGTCTATCCAGAAACTCATTGTTTTTTAAATTCTGGGAAAATTTCTTAAATTATTTATTTGATAATTTTATCTCCTTCATTTCTTTTTGTTTTATCTTTCTAATTATTTTTTCTTATTTGGACATTAGAGGTCCTAGATTTGTCCTCACTTTTCTTTCTTTTTTTTTTTTTTGAGACAGAGTCTTACTATGTCACCCTTGGTAGAGTGCCGTGGTGTCACAGCTCAGAGCAACCTCAAACTCTTGGGCTTAAGTGATTCTCTTGCCTCAGCCTCCCAAGTAGCTTGGACTACAGGTGTCCACCACAATGCCTGGCTATTTTTTTTTGTTGCAGTTCTTTAGCTGGCCTGGGCTGGGTTTGAACCCGCCGTCCTTCGTGTATGTGGCTGGTGCCATAACCACTGTGGCATGGGTGCTGAGCCTATCCTCACTTTTCTTATCATTCTCCTAATTACCACCTGTCCTTTTTTTTTTTTTTAAATTCCTCTTGCTTGGATGTTTCTTTGACCACTTCCAAAATACAATTGCATTTTTCATTTCTGTTATAATTTTTCAGCTTATAGGACATGGTACATGTAACTTTTCTTCCAGGCAGTAACATTCGTCTTTTCCTTCTAAGTTTAGGATTACAGGGAAGATGGCTAGGAGTCAGGTGAAGAACCAATTGGAGAACATGGATTTAGGTCTGTTGCCAAAAGATCCTGCTTACTATTGCTTCTTCTTAGAATTAGTAGGAACATACAGCAAATGCTCCTGCAGGCACCAACCCTTCATCCTGTGACGAAGGTAGCCCATAAAGTGTAATCTCTGCAAACAGACACATGCCAGAGGAAAGAAGAAAGGATTGAGCTCAGCATGCCCAGTTTTAGCCTCACCAGTCAGTTCACTGTTTTTCCTCTTGTTGAGGGTAAATGAAGGCATATTGAAAGATGAGAAATATTAACCCATTAGAAATTGCTCCAGATGGAAAACTGAGGAAAGGATATCTCCTCCCAACTCAGGTAAACTATCTGGAATGTTTTTTGTTCTCTAAATTGACTTCTACAGCCACCCTTTTGCATTGCTCTCTGTTTTTCTTAAGAGTGATTGCAAGAATATGCTGTGGAGGATGGCAGGGAACATTGCAAGTTCTTTTGCAAGAAGGAGACAATAGAACAGAATGAAGAAAAGTCTATCTAGAAAGTTAGAGTCACATTGCCATCCTCTCTTTTAGAAGTTTAACAATTTGAACAAAAAATTAATATTTACATATTTAAATATGCTTAGATACAACAGAAACTGCCTTCAGCGACCATCACTTATGCAAGTTGCTGGATTAGCTGATGCTCTCTGTTCCTCTCATATATTGTATTATGTGTTTTAGGTGCTGGCAGCTAGCGTAGTTCTCCTGACTATGCCACACACTCCTCATCCTTGGCCACATACTTTCCAAGAATTGTCCCCAAGTCTGTTTATGTGCTTATTATCATACGTATGTACTTAAATTACTTATTGGGCAAACTGATGAAACATGAGTAGGAAGAGAAAGCAATTTTAATGAAAACTATTTGAAACCATTTGATGGAATGTATAAAGGCTAAAAATACTTGCTATTCAATTAGTCACGAATGAGACTTCCCTAAGAGATTGGGGAATATAAAAATCTAAGACTCTGCACTGACTGCTTTGAGAGTGACATTCAGTGCTTGCTCCAACTTGAACTAAAATTTGATGATAATGTACATTATGGGTTTGGTTTATTCAAGAAAGATAGTGCTCCACCCATGAACTTGGGAACTAGGGTTTCCTTTTGAGAGTTAAACTGCATGGTCAACATAAAAAGGATAAGATCTAAAATAATCAGACTCTGCTTAGATAGGCACAATGCCATCCTGCATCACTCTTGCTCAATCTAAGTGGGTATTTTAGTATATGTGCGCTGAATACGTCCCACGGAGGGGCTTGAGGGTGGTGGTAATGGGGAGTTCATTTTCTGTTGCCCTTTCATTTATCACGGACTGGGTAATTTATAAAGAAAAGAAGCTTATTTAGCTTGTGATTATAGAGGCTGAAAAGTTCAAGAGCATGGTGCCAGCATCTGGCAAGGGCCTTCTTGCTGTGTCCTAACATGGTGGAGGGCATCATATAGCAAGGGGCCAAGTGTGTGTCAGTTCAAGTCTCCTTCTCCTCCTATAAAGCTACCAGTTTCCCCATCTCAGCCCCACTCTGATGACCTTATCTAATTCTAACTATCTCTCAGAGGCCAAACCTTCAAATACCTCCAACATATGCATCTGAGGATTAAGTTTCCAGCACATGAAATGTTGGGAGATATGATTAAATCATAGCAGGGAGAGAGAGATGGAGATAGGCCAGGAAGGTAAAAATAGAAAAAAAGTATCACAGAAGCCAGTTTGGCCAGTGCTTAGAGAAACTTGTGGTCTGGCCCTAGGACACAGTCTGTTTGGTCCTGGACCAGGTGTATCTCTTAGATAGATGCTTAGGGTTATCAAGGCCTCCTGTCTTTGACACCTGAATCCTCCAACTGACCTCCCTGATCCTGATTTCTTTTTTTTTTCCTGATCCTGATTTCATCTTTGCTGGCATCCAGGTACTTATGATTTGTCTCTCCAGGTAGTATGCCTTTGTACAGGGCATGTCGATACAAAGATATTCATAACCATTCTGGTCCTCATTGGACTTAAGTAGTCTGCATTTCAGATCATCTGTAAATATCTGAGTTGAGTCATTGGAAATCTGCCCCTAAGCAATGACAGCATGTGCTGACAGAATCAGGTTCTGCATCTGGGGGTTGAGAGGCAAGACCCTGGACTATTATCAGCTGATAAAAAAATGATGAGGGTCACTTGGTGACCAGTCATCCAGAGCTTGTGAGAGACACTTGCTCTTGGAATCCACACTCTTGAAACTTGTCCAACCTCAGCCTGTTGTTGTTTGTTTTGTGGGGCACCTTGGCTCTTTGTTCATTTAAGGAGATAGAATCAAATCAGAGCTAAAACAAGGGTGTCCATTGTAATAAATAATTTGGAGTTTCTTTGAAAGCTTCCTTACTGAGGCATCTTGGAATCCGATTATTTATCCTAACTATATAACTATGCTTCGGGCACAGCAATACCTACTTCCCTTGTTATCGATCTTTAGGAGTTTTGTACCATTTTAGAAATTTGATCTCGACAGCTTTGATACTGTACATCAGGCTCTTTTGTAATGTCAGAGTTATGATCCAACACACCAAATTAACGTGTACAGTAAATGAAATAGCAACAAGAGCTTAACTCTCCATGCAGGTTGCCAAGGCTACTTTGGCATAGCCTAAAGTTTGTTTTACGTCTTTCAGCACCCATGCTTTTACAAAGAACATACACATCTGGGAGGCCTGGCAGGCATCACGATAATGTGGTTTATAGCACCCAGGTCTCTCCAGGTCGCTCCTCTGTGGTGTGTATACATAGTGGTCCGGGTCAGAGAGCTGAGGGGCCATTGAAGGGGAATAAATTCACTGGGTGGTGGTAACGTCCCCACTTCACTCCAGCCCATGTGGCTCTTATGTGGTAGGCAACAATATTCTGGAGTTGCTTAAAGCCTCTCAAACCTGAACATGTGGTTATACACAGAGAGGACATGGGAGAGGGTCCTGGAATCTTGTTAACTATTTCCTATGTATATTGGGATAATCTGAGAATAATGTTTTAAAATTCCAGACAGCAGAAAGCCGAGAGCACTCACTGCATCCACTGATTTGCCAAATGGATCCTTTCTCTAAAACTATTGAGTTTGCTTTTTTTGGTGTATGACTTAATAAAAGGGGGAAAAAACAAAAAAGAAAATGTATTTACCATGTCAGTATCAAAAGCACTTGACACTCTTTGCTATCTTAAATTGGGCAAATCTGGTGATTTATTTGATGCATTTTTAAAAAATAAATTTATTTTGAAATAACTTTACACTTTAAAAGAGATGTAAGAAACAATTAAATAACCTCTCTGTGTAGCCTTCACTCCGATTTTCACCAGTTGTTAATATTTTGTTACATTTGCTTTATGACTTCGAATTTCTCTCCTCTCTCCTCTCCTTCACATATTTATAGATAACGTTGTCTGTAAAATAAACTTCTAGAAGTAGAATCTGTCCGTTTTCCACCTACACATATACATACACACATACACACAGATATTATCTAATATTATCTTTTTTATGAACCATTTGAGAGTAAAAATACAGATTCATGCTTCTTTACCCCTAAGCCTTTAAATGTGTGTTTCCTAAGAATAAGGATATTCACTTACATACCCACAGTATAATTATGAAAAGCAAAAACTTTAATGCAAACACAATTCTATTACCTAAGGTACAGATCTTTTTCAAATTTCACCAGTTATCTTCATAAGGCCCTTTATAACAACACTTCTATTAATAATTAATATTGATTTATTTTTAAAGGTCCAGAATGCAATCCAGCATCATACATGGCATTTAGTTTTCTTTTCCTTTAAGTCTCCCTCAGTCTAGAATGTTTCCTAAGCCTGTCTTTGTGTTTCATGAAATTGACCATTTTCAAGAGCATAGGTCAATTATTCTACAGACTGTCCTCCAAGCCTGGTTTGCAGCTGCTTCCTTCGGATTAGATGCGGGTCATCCATCTGGATGTTTTGGTCCTTGGCGTGTTCACACCGATCAGGAGGCTCCTGACTCTCAGTTCCCATGGTTGGTGACCTTCCATCTCTTGGTTATGGCAGTGTCTCCTAGGATTGCGCACTGTGAGGTTACTATTTTTTCCTTTTGTAATTGACAAATGACTTGCGAGGAGATACTTACGTGGTCCTGTTTCTTGTAGCAGACGTGTCCTGCTGGTGTCCTTGTGAAGGGGTGTCTCACGCGTGCTGTCTCTTCCTCCGCAGTGGTCGTCATGTGTGCGAGCAGCGACACCATCCGGAGCATCATGCTGGCGGCGCACCGGCACGGCATGACCAGCGGGGACTACGCCTTCTTCAACATCGAGCTCTTCAACAGCTCCTCCTACGGTAACTCTGCTCCCGGGTTCCTCTCCTTTGCTGAGGCGTCAAAAGAGGCTGTGAGGTTTTGTGGGGAATGCAAATTAGTACATTCCTTTTGGAAAGATGTTTAGAGAACACTTAGAGATCTAAAAATAGACCTGCTATTCAATCCTAATAATTCCTCTACTAGGTATATACCCAAAGACCAAAAGTCACATTATAACAAAGATATTTGTACCAGAATGTTTATTGCAGCCCAATTCACAATTGCTAAGTCATGGAAAAAGCCCAAGTGCCCATCCATCCACGAATGGATCAATAAATTGTGGTATATGTACACCATGGAATATTAGGCAGCCTTAAAGAAAGATAGAGACTTTACCTCTTTCACGTTTACATGGATGGAGCTGAAACATATTCATCTTAGTAAAGTATCTCAAGAATGGAAGAAAAGGTATCCAATGCACTCAGCCCTACTATGAAACTAATTTATGGCTTTCATAGGAAAGCTAAACCCCAGTTATAATCTAAGAATATGGGGAAGGGGGAGAGGGAGGGGAGGGAGGGGGGAGGTTGGGCAGAGGGAGGGTGATTGGTGGGATTACACCTGTGGTGAATCTTACAAGGGTACATGTGAAACTTAGTGAATGCAGAATATGATTGTTTTAACACAATAACTAAGAAAATGCCACGAATGCTATGTTAACCAGTGTGATGAAAATGTGTCCTACTGTTTATAAAACCAGTGCATGGTGCCCCATGATCGTATTACTGTACACAGCTATGATCTAATACTAAAAAAAAAAAAGAGGCTGTGAGGAAGATTCAAAACATTGCAATTAAGTCTGTAGATGTGATTTCTGTAAATATGATTTTGGACATTTGTGATTCTGGACATGCTCACAACTTCTCATAATTTCTCCAGTTTTTCTTCTTCTCTGACAACTCATGTAGAGGCACTTGTCTGGGGTGAGTGTAGCCCACTCCTGCACCCAAACAGTCACACAGCCAGGCCTCAAAGTCACCTTGCCCAGTGCTTTTCCAACTATGGGTTGCTATCACCATGAATAATGGTGGAATAATGGTTGGAATAATTTTAGTGCAATTTGGGCAGAATTTTTAATAGAATGGAATAGGTTAGAACATAACACGATATAATAGAACAGGTCAAGGTGTGTCACACTTGGCATGTATATTGTTTTAGAAAACGTTTAATAATACAACATGTTTGTGTGTATATATTTATGATTGCCACACATATTTTTGTAATGGGCCACAGTGTGAAATAAAATAACTATTATTATACATTGAGGTACAAACATTTGGGAGCTATTGCCCCCGGCCCTCTCTTTCCTTCCAGATTACTAGATTTGACACCTGTTGGTGGACTGAAAGCATTTAATTCCTTAGAATGGATCTGGGGAGGTTCCCAGGGTTCCTATCATGGAGAGTTTTAAGGAGGTCATCCTGATTGCAGGTAGAAAACATTTCCTCCCTCAAATGTGATTAGGGCTTTCTGAAGTAGACGCCTTGGGGCTACAGAACATTATCTCAAATGCTGCATGCTGGCTGCTCCAAGCTGAGCAGTTACAGGGGAACTGTAAGGGCACACATCACTAATGGCATGTTTATACCAAGCTCCACTTCCCAGCTCTTGCTGATGAGATATACTTGGACAGGATCTAAACCTTAAAACATACTCTCCGGTTTCCTGCCCTGATATCCCGGCTTACTTAAGCAGTAGATCATTGTGTACATACAGATAATAAAACACACTTCTCCTGGGGATAAAGAAAAGTTGATGAGACAAAAGTAGCCACTGCTTCCTGTAGTGGATAAAATCAGAGCTTTGAGGCTTGCAAGATAAACACCCTGTTTTGCCCTCCTTATGGGCATGATGTTTTTTTTCTCCCTCTTTTACACAGCAGTGTGGTAATTTCTTTTTCTTTTTTTTTTTTAATTCTAAAAAAATTATTTTTATTGTTAAATCATAGCTGTGTACATTTGTGCAATCAAGGGGTACAATGTGCTGGTTTCATATACAATCTGAAATACTCTCATCAAACTGTTCAATGTAGCCTTCATGGCATTTTCTTAGTTATTGTATGTAGACATTTGTATTCTGCATTTAGTAGGTTTCACCTGTACCCATTCTAAGATGCACCATGGATGTGGCCCCACCCATTACCCTCCCTCCACCCTAACCTCCCCTCTCCCCTCCCATCCCTTTCCCCATATTCTTGGGCTATAATTGGGTTATAGCTTTCATATGAAAGCTATAAATTAGTTTCATGGTAGGTCTGAGTACATTGGATACTTTTTCTTTCATTCTTTTTATTTTCCATTTAAAAAAAAATTATTTATTTATTTATTTAAATTATTAAATCATAGCCGTGCACATTAATGTGATCATGGGGCACCATACACTGGTTTTATAGACCGTTTGACACATTTTCATCACACTGGTTAACATAGCCTTCCTGGCATTTTCTTAGTTATTGTGTTAAGACATTTATATTCTACATTTACTAAGTTTCACATGTACCTTGTAGGATGCACCTCAGGTGTAATCCCACCAATCACCCTCCCTCCGCCCATCTTCCCCCCTTCCTCCCCTCCCTCTCCCCCTTCCTCCTATTCTTAGGTTGTAACTGGGTTATAGCTTTCATGTGAAAGCCATAAATTAGTTTCATAGTAGAGCTGAGACATTGGATACTTTTTCTTCCATTCTTGAGATACTTTGCTAAGAAGACTATGTTCCAGCTCCATCCATGTAACCATGAAAGAGGTAAAGTCTCCATCTTTCTTTAAGGCTGCATAATATTCCATGGTGTACATATACCACAATTTATTGATCCATTTGTGGGTCAATGGGCGCTTGGGCTTCTTCCATGACTTAGCAATTATGAATCGGGCTGCAATAAACATTCTGGTACAAATATCTTTGTTATAGTATGATTTAAATGAATTTAAATTTTGATAGATATTATCAAGTTGTCCTGCAGAAAGGTTTACCAGTTTTCACTTTTGTGCAAATGTATCAGTTTGTCTGATTTCCTCTATCCTTGTCAACCCCACATAATCTAACTTGTACATTATTTTGTTTGTTTGAATTTCTATTTATGTTCATACAGCAAAGTTTTGCAGTTTTCTTTATTCACATTCTGTACCATTATTCTTGAGTTTATTCGTAGGTATTCTAAGTTTTTTAGTTGTTATTGTGATTATGATATTTTCCTGTTACATTTTTTAACAGAGTTATATAAGAAAAATTATGAGTTTTTGGCTATTTATTTTGCAAAGACAAATTCTGCATGTTAAGTTCTCTGCTCTAATAATTTTTATATTATTTTCAAATATCAATGACAGTTTTTCATTCATTTTGTTAGGTGAACATCTTATTTGTTCTTCTTTTCTTATTGCATCGGTAAAAGCTTCCAGAATATTATATGACAGTGGTGATATTTTAATTTTTGACTTGTCTTGAAGAAGATGTTAAAGTTCTTTTATTCCTGTTTTATCAAGCGTGATTTTAAAAATCAGAAATGAACATTGGAATTTTATCAATTGCATTTGATAATTTTTTTTTCTTGGCCAGGGCTGGGTTTGAACCCGCCACCTCCGGCATATGGGGCTGGTGCCCTACTCCTTTGAGCCACAGGCACCATCCCACATTTGATAAATTTTTAAAATAAATTTCCTATATGAGTCCATCATAGCATTCTTAGAATCAAGCATACTTCATTATGAGTATTTTAAAGAGATATTGCTGAATTTAGGTTTTTAGTATTTTACTTAGTATTTTGAATCTATATTCATGAATTATATTTGCAAATAGCTTTTTTGCCCTGAGATATTATTGCCAGATTTTGATATCAGGTTCATGTTAGCTTTATAGAATTAACTGGGATACTTTCTGTTGTTTTCCATGCTCTAAACAGTTTATATGCCATAGGAATATTCTTTGATATATGGAAACAATTTAGTTTTGCGTTTGCAACTAACTTCTTTATAGAGTTAATTTTTGGACAACTTAAAAAACACCCTTTTTGTTTTGAAATAATTTTAAACTTATAGAAAATTTAAAACAATAGTATAGGTTAAGTATCTCTTCTCTAAAATTCTGGGGGTTGAAGTGTTTTGAATTTCAGATCTTTTTGGGATTTTGGAATATTTACGTATAATGAGATATCTTGGGGATGAGAGTGAAGTTTAAACATGAAATTACTTATGTTTCATCCCCACCTTATACACATACCCTGGAGATAGTTTTATTTTTCCCATGGGGATGTTGAATAATCCATGCGCTGTGCACCTGAGTTTTAACTCATCATGTGAGGTGAGGTGTGTAATTTTCCACTGTGGTTTCATGTTGGCACTTAAAAAGTTTCAGATTTTGGAAATCTGATATATGGATTAGGGATGCTCAGCCTGTCTAGAGACTTCATGTGTAGTCAGGTGTCACTGAACCACGGGGACACATTTTGAGAAATGAGTCATTGGTCAATTTTGTCATTTGAGAGCACTCTGGATATACTCACAGAAACCTGGATTGTCTAGGCTACCACACACCTAGGCTGTGTGGCACAGCCTCCTACTCCTGGATTACAAACTCATACAGCATTGGCTGTACTGAATACTGTAGGCAGCTATAACACAATGTCAAGTGTTTGGGTATCTAACCATATCTAAACATAGAAGAGGTGAAAATGCAATTATAATCTTATGAGATCACTGCTGTATGGGTGGTTCATCACTGACTGAAACATCATTATGAGGTGCATGACAGCCTGTATTTATCAAGCTCTCTACTGTTAACAACTTAAATAACCATAGTACAATTACCAAATAAGAAAACTAACGTTGGCACACTGCTATTAACTAAACTATAGGCCTGTTTGAAATTTACTTTTCCTCCCAGTGTTCTTTTTTTGGTTCCAAGATCCAGTCTAGGACCCCGCCCTGCATTTATTTGTTGTGTCTCCTTAATCTGTTCTGATCTGTGAAAGCTCTTCACTCTTCCATGCCTTTGGCATTTTTGAGGAGTCTATTATTTTGTAGAATGCCTTTCAATTTGGATTTATTTAGTATTGTCCCATGATAAGATTCAGTTTATGCATTTTGGCAAGAATACTAAAAAAGTGATATTGTGTTCTGCTGAGAGTATTGTACTAGTGCCTAGGAAGTCTTATCTATATGGCCAGATTACTCACACCTGTAATCCTAGCACTTTGCAAACCAGTGCAGGAGGATTGCTTGAGGTCCGGTGTTTGAGACCAGCCTGAGCAAGAGTGAGACCCTGTCTTAAAAAATAAGTTATATCTATAGGACTTATTGCTGGTGATGGTTAGGCAACTTTTAAAAACTTGCTTTTAGTTTTTCTGCTTCTTGACAATTGCACATAGTTATACAAAGTGCTCTTATAAAGTATATTTGGTGTTTCTAATTAGATTCTCTTTATTTCACCTTTTATATCATGCTTGTCTGGCGTTGGTCTGTCTGAGAGTCTGTGCCATGTACTAGCTCCTAACTCTAAGAGCTAAGGGGTAAGAGCCTAAGTGCTGGCAACGTGACTTGACCTTGCCCTCCCTTCCTTTACTTTCATCTCATGATAATAGTATTACTTACCTCATGGCATCAGGCTGAAGAACAAACGAGGAGATGTATGTAAAATACCTAGCAAACTTCTTGGAATGGAATAACTATTTAATAAACATTAGCTACATTTATTGTTAGTCTTAGTTTACTTTGACCATTGCATATCATACTTTAAAAATTATAAGTTAAGTTTGTACATTTTTCTGTGGGGGTAGTTTTATAGATAGATTTAGGGTCATACATTCAGTTCCCAAATTAACCAGTGTTAATTTACTACATCCTGAGGACCTGTGTGCATGAGAAATTGTGTCTGCATGCACATAACCCAGACACCCAATAATAGTGATTTGAACAAATGTAGAGGGTTATTCTTTTACTCCTTTACCTCCTCAGGTAAAGGAGTCTGGGGCAGAGATGGTGGTTGCATAATGTCATCGGGGCTCCAAGATTCTTCTGTTTTCCTGTTCTCTCAGTCTTAGGAGTCCATTCTTGAGATCAAAGATGGTGGCTAGGGCTTAATTCTAGCAAGATGAAAGGAAAAGACAACAGGCAAAAACAGGTTTTCCCAGTGGACAAGATTCATTATTTTTTTTGTTTGTTTAAAAACATCTTTTTTTCAGATTAATATAAGGGTTCATACAATTAGGTTACGTTGTTTGCATTTGTTAGGTAAAGTCCAAATTGTACTTGTTCCTTTCACCCAGGAGGTGTGCCATATACCTTTCCGCTGTGCCTATTAGGTGAAAGCTTACCAATCCTTTTCTCCTTCCCCCTCCACCCTTCTTGAATTTACTTGTGTTTTTCTCTCCCTTGGGCAAGTAGTTGTTCATCTACTAGTTTCATATTAGTATTGAGTACGTTGGATGCTTGCTTTTTCATTCTTATGATAATTTACTTAGGAGGATGTTCTCCAAATCCATCCAGGTAAATACAAAAGATGTAAAGTCTCCATCTTTTTAACAGCTGAATAGTATTCCCTGGTATACCTATACCACAGTTTATTTGTCCATTCATGAGTTGGTGGGAACTTGGGTTGTTTCCAGATTTTGGTAATTGTAAATTGAGCTGCGATAAAAATTCTAGAGCAAATGTCCTTATGGTAATGTGATTTTTTTTCTTCTGGGTAGATACCTAGTAATGGGATTGGTGGGATCAAATGGAAGCTACTTTTCGCTTCCGTTCTGAAGATTGTCTATTTGCTTTGATTGTCAAGTCCTTAGCTGTGCAAGGTGCATTTTGAAAGAATTTTCTGGAAGCTAGACTCACTAATTTCTGGTTACGTATCATTGGCTATCCCTAACTGCCAAAGAGGTCAAGAAAATGTGTGTGTTTCAACTGGAATCCTAAATCAATTTAGGAATCTGTTACTAAGGGATGAAGGGAGAGATGATGTACAGAGACAACTGTCCTTGTCTTTCATAGACCCTGAAGCACCTTCCTCTTTGGAGTAGATGCAGGAAACAGCATCATTTGGTGAGCTGAGTGACTAGCCCGCTTTCCATACTTTTTCCCTTGCTACTTTTGTTTTTGACATTTTTGTCATTCACTGCATACACAGTTGTTTTAAATCTTGGAACACCTCAAACTCTGAGTGCGGTAGGGTGCCAGCGTCTGGATCTGGCTTGCACTGGGCCCCTGTTCTTATTACTTGTCAGCTGGCTGACCTGGGGCACATCGATCTCCTTGAGCCTCATTTTCTTCATCTCTGTGATAAGGAGTGCACTTGAATCTCTTCCACAGAGTTATGAGAATTAAAGAATGAAATGGTGTGAGCAAAGTGGCTCTACAGAGCCATTTGCAGAGGTATCACCCAGGAGGGCCCTGTTGTCAACGACAGCTGTCTGCACCAGCCTCATGATGGAAGCTTGTTAACAGTGGGCCACTTGGAGAGGGCAAGTGAGCCAAGGAGGGCAGTGCTTTTCTCTCACGTAAATGGCCACCAGAGCTGAAGAGCCACACTGCATGGGTCTAGCCAGGTGAATGCCAGGCATTAATTTCTCGGGTAGATTCTTAGTTTTTCATTCAGGCCACATATATTGAAAGCTTACTATGTGCTAGGCCCCTGGTAAGCACTGGGGGCCATGGCACAGGTACCCCAACGTGGTGCCAGCTCCCAGCCAATAGGCTCGCTGGGCAGACTACCTCCTTTTTCACAAATATTCTGTATCCTCTGCATCTTAGTGCGAGCGTTGGTGTTTAATATGACATTAGTACCTACTAGTCCTTTGAAAGTTCTTTCCTCAAAGTCACCAGTGACCTCACTTCCGACTCCATCAGCCTTATCTGGGACTGTGCCTCCAAGCCTCTAAAGCAGGGCTGCCCCGTGGAACCTTCTGTGGTGACGATTGTGTTCCATTCTGTGCTGCCAAGTAGGGTAGCCAGCCTCTAGCCACACGCGGCTGTTGTGCGCTTGAATGTGGCGACTGTGACTAAAGAACCGAATTTTAAATTCTGATTAATACAAACTGAATTCATCACACATATGGCCAGGGCCTCCTCTGTGAGATGGCACGGCTCTAGGGCACTCAGTCTAGTTTCTGCGCATCTCTTTCTGGTTACCCTGTGCTCTTAGCTTTGGTGACACAGCGTTCTTCTGGTTCTCTGTTAGCTCTTCTCTGTCTCCCCTCACTCCTCTTCCCCACTACAAATAGCACCCCCAAAGCATCTGGGCTCCACCCTCCCCTTTCTGCATTCTTGGATCCAGTTAGGGAGCCCCTGGTTCTAACTGCAACTGTGTGGAAATGATGCCCAGCACTGTCACTAGCCCTCACATCTCTTTCTGGCTTCAGACGCTATTTCCAACTCCAGCCCGGTGTCGTCACTTGGGCATTCTGCCGTGGCCTTGGATTGACCATAGCCCTAATTGAAATCCTCATTCCCATGTCCACCTAACCCCACCTCCTGCATCTGGCTCTGCAGTTTCTTCTAATGATAATCCATTTTCCCTTTCCCCTTGTTGTCCTCTGTGACATGCCCCACTCTCTGTTGTCCCTCACTCTTGAGATAGTAGCCCTCTGCTTTCATTCTCAAGGGCTGTATACTTCTTACAATTACAAAAGTAGTAAACTCTTTTTATTGAAAATTTACTATGTAAAGAAAGTGCAAAAGGGAATAAAAAAAGAGAAACTGCAAGAGAAATCTTTTTTCTAATTCTAACCACTCAGAGAACCCTTTTAAATTTTTCGGGTGTGTGACTTCCCATGTATAACCTCTCGTAACCTCTTGCCTAGTTTACTGTGGCTGTGAACGCTCAGTGTCTCCCCACATCTCCCCATCCTAGTCCACTGCTGTTTCCCAAGGCCTGATTCTCATCATGTCACTCTTCTATTCTGCTCATAAATCTCCAGAGGCACCCAGTTGTCTACTGAATTTAATTTGTCCCCACGGATGGGACGTCATGCCAAGCTGACCTCTGCCTTCCTGGTGTTCAACAGCCTCAATATGGGAGATATTACTGACACATCATCATAAGAAAAGCCACCAAAGCAGGAAGTCATAGTCCTAGTTCTGGTTGTGAATAGATACTTACTTTGCCTGGCTTATCCTTCATTAGGAATTGTTGTTGCCATCCTCCTCTTCTAGAAAACAAAATTCCAAAGTCACTACCTTTTAGACCATGGTGGACAAACTCACTGAGCAGGATTTCACTTCTTTCTGAGTTAAAGAAAAATATGTTTTTCTCATTTCAGTAACTGGGATAGTTGCTATTTCTAGTTCTATGCGTGTTTTCTAATTACACAGCATGAAAGCCTAGAGGGTTAAGTGTTTCCCTTCTTATGCTCCTGGAGAGAACTCTTTCCCAGAGCTTGGAAACTACGACCCTCTAAGCCTAAGAGACATCACTCCTTCTCAGTCTTGATACCTCAAGCAATTAAAATTGAATCAATAAATATTGATTGCATGCCTGTAAGCAGTGGGTTCCTCCACGGGTGAAGAGTTCCTGGGCATTCTTAGCATTTGGGGTCTTCCTGGCAAAGGAATTGGCCCCTTGACAAAGGCCAGGCCGTCTGTGTCTTGTTAGCCGTGCACCCAGCTGAGTTCACCTGCCTGGTGGCAGTGGTGCCCAGCTTGCTGGCTCTCTGAGTGTGGGCGCGGCTCTGCGCAGGCTGTGGCCTCCTCTATGTCTGGGAGGTTTCATGGGCGAGGAGGAGGATTTTGTTCAGAGTTCTGCTTGGTGATATGAAATTTAATCTTGTGCTCATCGAGCTCGGATCCCGTCCTTAATGAATTCTGGCCCCAGCTGTGTCTTATTTATCTTTAAGCAGCTCCTGGCAGATAGTAAGCAATTAATGCATGCTTGCTATTATTAGGGTTGTGATCATACAGATGCCTCCACAAACACATTCTTTATCTCTGTCTTTCTTTTCTTAGGTTCCACCCTACTGGGTATTGTGCATCTTTGCCCCTCGGCCAGTGCTGTGTGCTCTGCCAAGCACACCCCTCCCTTCTCCTGCTCTCCTGTTAAAATCCCAGTCTCACGTGTAGGACCCAGCTGGCGCTCATGGCTTCTTCCTCTATACTCAGCATTGTTTCCTTGTGCTCCCCTCCCTCGATGGGAAGCCGTCAGTCCTATCCTGTAATAACCTCAGTTGTTTACATGTCTGACTTTCAGTCTGTCTCTGGAATGTGGTGGAAACTGCTCAGACATTCATAATGCCCAACACGGCCATCTCGGAACCTTGCATGTAATACGTAGATCACACATGTTTGTCTGATTCAAGCTGTGATAGAAATCCTAAAGCCACCAAGTCTTTGTTGAACTTCTGGAAGAGTAGAGTGTGTGCTGCGGAGTCCTGGCCACACGCCCCAGGGACATCCTCTGCTATGGACAGGAGCTTGAGACAAATGAATGATTTGTGTGCTGGACTCCAGCAGGTTGAATACCTTGTTGTATTTTCAGAGATCTCCAGGAATCATAGTAATAAATGAAAGAAAAAACTCAATTAGAGGTCCACCTTGCCTTTGGAGGCTCTGTAGATCAAGTATTTTCTCAAAAATGAAATAATAAAGAGAAGAGTAATTATTCTTGTGCATGTAATTTGCCTTTGCTTTTGTGCAAGGGAGATCAGTGAAGCAGCAGGCTACACAGCTTCTTAGTGCCCCAGTTTCCCCATCTGTAAAAGAGAGGGGATGGTACTGCCCAAACCATGAGGAGTAAATATATTTATACATACCAAGTGCTCAACAAATGGAGCTTTTATTATTATATATGTACTTAATAAATTTTAGCAATTTTCTTTTATTAAAGAAATATCCATTAAATGATGGATATTTTCCTGTAAGTGATTTTTATGACGTTGTTGGTGCTAGAGAGATACAAATATTCAAATCTAAGCTAACTTTCACTCTGAAGGGATTCAGGAGATATCAACAAATTCAAACTTTTTTCGTTTATTGGTGACAACTCCATTATGTGTGTGCAGGTCTAGGTCCTGTATCACTGTGACCTGCTGTCCTGTACCTACATAACATCAGGTTTATTATGCCACACTGGTATATTATTTATTTTGTCTCTATAGTTGATGGTAGGTATTAAAAAAAATAAGTATGAATGGAAAGGAATAAAAACTTACTTGTTTTTATTTGCTTGTTTCTGCAATGGCGCATATCTGAGAGGCTGAAAATTGCAGTTACATGGTTATTCTGAGCACATGTCCAAAGGGCCTTCTTCTCCTTTAATGGTCTTGACATGGTCACATTATACCCAAGTGCAAAACTATGACAATACGTCTTGCCCTGGCTGCCAAAAGTAACATGAGGGACACATCATAGTTGTAAAGGGAGAATGGCCTCTTTATGGTGGCTGGCTTGGAATTATAAATATTTTTATTTCTTCTGTAGGAGATGGCTCGTGGAAGAGAGGAGACAAACATGACTTTGAAGCTAAGCAAGCGTACTCGTCCCTTCAAACAGTCACCTTACTGAGGACAGTGAAACCTGAGTTTGAGAAGTTTTCCATGGAAGTGAAAAATTCTGTTGAGAAACAAGGACTCAATGAGGAAGATTACGTAAGTCCTTGATTATGAGCCTAGACCTTCAGTATCCTGAAAAACAGTCTTTTAATTAAATCAGAGGTGACAGAGTGTCCCATTCGGAACCATTCAAAAATTCCTAGGTTTGGGACTGAATGTCACTCTTGCCTTCTCTCTCTCTCTGTGTTTTTCTGGCCAGTTGTCCTCCCTCCTTACCCCACCATACCCTGGCACAACCAACCTTCACATACACTTTTTCAACAGCTACAGGAAGGAAAATGGCTTTTTGTGGGAACTTGCGCTAATGCCGAGCAGAATGTCTGCAGACTTCCATCATGTATTTGACTTATGAGGGCTTTAGCGGAGAGGATGAATGAAGGCATGCCGAGGTTTTGCATACCTAATTTTTCCAAAGCTGGGTGGTAGAAGACGTTTGGGGTTTTAGGAGGTGCTTTCTTTTGGCACCCTGTCTTAGCTTATGGCCAGTCTGCTCTGCTTCTCTTCAGTATGGATGGAGTTGTCCTCCCCTTCTGCTGGAAGCTACTTCCTACTTGGGTACTTCAGGGCTTCCCACTCTGTCAGTGCTGTTGTGACTGGGGCATCTTCTAAAAGTGGACTGGAGTCGGAAGCTCAGATCAGGCTAAGGATGAAGCTGAGGGGCTCATTTTAGAGGTGGGGACTGACCACACTTCATTTGGTGCTATCATTTCAGCTGTCTCTGGCACACTTTACTGTGTGGCCATCGTGTCACTCCTGCAAATGCTTTCTCAGAGCAGAGTGAACCGTCGGGTAGGTGGGCTGGAAAACGGAAAAGGAATTCCTTCCTAATGATAGGCCTATGGCTGAACAGTCCTGCCCAAGTCGGATAATGATCAACTCATGAGAGATGTTCACTTCCAAACAGGAGAACTCCTGATTCATTCACTTCAAGTGCCACTCAGTACTGGCATCAGCCTCAGACAGACCTGCGTTCAGAACCTGGATCTAGTGCTTCTGAGCTGTGTGATCTTGAAAAAATCGCTCAGTCTCCCTGATCCAAAGTTCTCTTTCCTGTTGGGAGGATGACAGATAATTTTTTCTAAAGCATTTAGCCTGTCCCTGTCAAAAGTTCAAAGTAAATAAATAGTAGCTCTTTCGTTCTTTTGTTACAAGGTTATACCTGTGTTTATAGGAATTTGCTATCAAATGATGTACAAAAGGTCTTATAAACATATTTATGAATGTTTTAAATGTTATGTATGGATTATATACACATCATTAAAATAACATTTGACTTTCTAAATCAGTGCCATTTAGTAGATGAATACAATATGAGTCACAAATGTGAGCTGCCTATATATTTAAAAATTTCCTAGGCGGCACCTGTGGCTCAAAGGAGTAAGGCATCAGCCCCATATGCTGGAGGTGGTGGGTTTGTAGGTTCAAACCCAGCCCTGGCCAAAAACTGCAAAAAAAAAAAAAAAAAAAAATTTCCTATTAGACACAGAAGTAAAAGAAAAACCAGGTGAGATTAATTTTAACAGTATATTGTCTTTAATTCAAAACATCAGTATTATAATTTCAACATTTAATCAATATAAAAATTACTTATGAAGCTTTATATCCTTTTTAAGGTACAAAGTCTTTGAAATCTAGGCTAATTTTTTTTTTCATCCAACAAGAAAAAATATGGAACGCTTCACGAATTTGCGTGTGCTCCTTGTGCAGGGGCCATGCTAATCTTCTCAGTATAGTTCTAATTTTAGTGTCTGTGCTGCCGAAGACTTTTAATTTATTTTTTTTTTTTTGCAGTTTTTGGCTGGGGCTGGGTTTGAACCTGCCACCTCTGGCATATGGGGCTGGCACCCTATTCCTTTGAGCCATAGGCACTGCCTGAAATCTAGTCTAATTTTATACTTACTGTATTTTGAGCCCTTATTCAGGTACTTGGTAGCCATGTGTGACCAGCAGCTACCATATTGGCCAGTGTGCTCCAGAAGTAGTGTTTCTGCAACAGAGACCATGTCTGAGGAGATGTGTGCTAGATAGTCTTACCTTATCCAAATGCTTTGCCGCAGGGATGTGAAGGAACACAAAGGGGATTGAATTTCCTGCAGTAGTGCTGTCAAAGGTGACCTGTACCGATATTGAAAATGTTAAGCACTTTTGTATATGCTACTGTATATTATTTTACTTTGTTAGACTTATATTAATTGTGTGGTTTAAAAACTTAACAATGGTGCTTATTTTGTCTGGCATTTTCCCTGAGGTTGTTGAAAGCTTAACTATTTTAGCATATGCTGTCCAACATAATGACACTCGTTGGCAAAAGTTGGCATCTCAACACACTACTGGGGGATTCTTCTTGGTCAGCAGTTGTTCTGTGTTCAGAATAGTAAGTCTTATTTTAATGGTAGTCTATGCAAAATCTCACTGGGAAAGTATACCTGCTATAAAGATTCATAATAACCTTCCAGACCAAATAGCAGTGCTTTAGAGATTATTTGTGGCTGTAGATTTCAATACTGCTTTTCGCCAACGGTGAGACTATTAAAACTGACTCTATAAATAAATAAGTAAAATAGTTTTAAAAAGTGTCCTTAAGTATGCACACTTAATTGAATTTAAGTTTTGAGTATATTAAATTAAGATTAAGTATAATTCATTAAATTGCAACTATTAATGGCTCTGACTAGGATCCCAATATAGCATTAAATATTAAGCAGTGATAGTGGGCACATTAGTTTTAAAATGAAGAGCATACATCATTTCATATCTGTTCATGTCACCACTTAAGCATGATGTTCACTGTGTGGTTTGGGGGAGAGTTTTTATTAGATCGTGGAAATTGGATTTTATTCCTTATTAGTGAAGTTTTATTTATTTATTTAGGCAAACTTACACCTTTTATTAGGATAATTGAAACAAAAATATCACAACAAGCATCAAGGTTTGTACAATGTAGGGTAAAGAAAGGTTTTGGACACAGGTCTTTGTTTTAGGCATTCTACATCGTCTTCTGTCACTGATTCTATTTCAGATCTGTGAATATCACAACCATCTCATTACCACATTTTCAGCATCCTTGGAAAGGTTATGATCTTCTCAAAATGCAAAAATTTGAAACTTTAAAATTTTTATGGGCTATGCTGACACATAAAGAGGATGGAATAGCCATGATGTTTTTAGTAAAATTAATGTTTTGTGTGTTTAGTTTATGTGTATTTCAAATTTTGATGGATGATGGCAGCCACCGTTTCTTTATGCTCTCTCTTGCCTTCTCTTCTGTGTCTGTGGCACATAAAAGTACCACAGACTTTTATATCACAGACAAAATAGTAGGTATACTATTATGCTTATTATTTTTGTTATTATTGAATCCCAATGTCATTGAATCCACCCCACTTCCTGTATGGTGGTGGAAACTGAGGCTTGGGGAGGGCTAGCAGGCATGACCAATATATGGGAGTCAGGGCCACAAGGCTGGCGGGTGATAGCATCCGGGCTGGAGCCTTGTTAGGTACACAGAGCAAAACCTTCCATTTCACTGGCTTGGTGGGAGATGGTGTTGGGGGAGAGGAGTGGGATACTGTAGACCACCTGGAGGTCCTCAGAAATCTAAGGTTAGAAGTAAAGCCCCACTGGAGAGGTGCTCAAGTATGGGTGGAGCTCCAGGTCTGGCTCTGCGAAGTCGCTGCCAAGTGCCTGTCTGGCCTTCTCTGGACTTTTTTATTGGGCTGCCACGTGGGCAGTGGTTCTCACTCAGGGCATCTTGATGGAGGTGCTTGGCCTCTGCTACCCGAGTGGCTCCAATTCCAGAGCGCTGGTATTTGGTTTTAGAATGCGCTGTGTGCTGGCCAAGCCCAGATTAGTTTCATCTTCTGACTCCTGGGTCAGTGACTTTCTTTTTCCACTACATCAGTCTGACCTTTGTGACAACAATGTGCCCCACGAGGGGCAAACCCATGACCCGAGGATTACGTGTCTCTGTTGCCACAAGTAAGCCTGGCAGGTGCTCCGGCTGGAGTATTCCCTTCCTTGCCCTGCACCTCACCTGCCCAGATCCATACTTTCCAGATGTAACCAGATGCTGCCTAGTGAGCGGCTCAGGGGGCGTGGCTGTGAGCTTTATCCTGGACAGTGGGTGGTGGGATCCTCATACCCTAGAAATACTTGAGCAGGTATATAAATAACCATGGTCATGAGCTCTGGGGGCCCACAAGAGCTCTATTCCTGTGCCATCCTGCACATAAGACACCAGCACCTTCGTGTAAAGTGCTTTGACACGCCGTTGGTGTCACTGAAATCTGGATATTTTATCTTGTAGCAGAGAAATGTAGCACATATGTGAAAGTATCTGTTCCCTGAGAAATGAAATCAAAGTGGATTCACTTAGTTCTTCTTTAGTAGGAGGCTTCTTTCAAATTCATCCATGTTTTCATGAGCTCTTTAAGTGGATGAGGGTTTCTTGACTTAGGGTACATTAACTCTTTATATTTATGTACAAGATTTTGTAAATACACGTGTATACTTTTGGAGAGAGTGGTCAGTACTTAACATCTGATTCTTAATGAGGTCAGTGTAGTGCAAAGCTAAGAATCACTGAGCTAGCTAGACCGTGGCTGGTCAGCGTACCATTTGCTCAGTTACTGTCCTGAGCCCTGTTTATTCACACGGATAGGGCACATGGTTGCATTGAAAAATCACTCCCTTGGAAGAAAATACAGAAATGGGCCTAATCTTACGTTCAAAAACCATTATTTTTCTTTCTGAGATGAAAGAGATATTTATTCATTTGTTCATTCATTTATTCTGGACTAGGGAGACAGTTCAGTCTTTCTAATTCTCGTATCTTTGCATTATGCTTTAAAAGGTAGACTTAAATTTTTCCTTCTGCTATTTCTCAAGTTAGTCTGAGCCAACTTTGGAGACACTTTTTCCCTTCTGGCAGCCTTTCTGGCTTCTCTGCCCTGTAAATCCCACACTTGGCCTTGAGCCATCTCCCTATTGTGTTTGGCACTTTTGAGACCCATTCACTGGCGAGCCTTTAACAGTTGATTCAGCCCTGGGGTAAAGCTCACCTTCTTTCACTGATATTTTTATTGGTTAAATCAAAATGATACATGACTTTTTAGATTAAAAGAGCCCACTACAATGAATGAAAAAAGAACCCATATTGAGTAAAAAAACAAATGCATAGTACTAAGGAGTTATAGACAAACATGAGCCTCCCGCTCTGTTCTTTTCTACCTCTGACTCCCAATCCTTAGAAGCAATCGTGATTAATGTTTTATCTCCTTTTTTGTGGCTTCCACCCATATTTCTAAAGTAGATTATACATATTGCTATTTTTAATATTATCTCCAGATTTCCTAAAATTGAAAAAGATTTAGAACTTTTATATATTTTTTTCTGCCAATACCCTTTATGCCCCCAGGGGTCCTCAAACTTTTTAAACAGGGGGCCAGTTCACTGTCCCTCAGACTGTTGGAGGGACGGACTATAGTTTAAAAAAAAAACAAAACTATGAACAAATTCCTATGCACACTGCACATATCTTATTTTGAAGTGAAAAAATAAAACGGGAACAAATACAATCACACCGCCTCATGTGGCCCGCGGGCCGTAGTTTGAGGACCCCTGCGAATAGTTTCTGTTTAAAAATACTTTCAATAAATAAAATTTGAAGAAAAGCTAAAAATGTATTCAAGCTTTTGTTATTATGACTATATAAATATTTACAGTAGAATCATATAGTGTTCTGTGATTATGTATCTTTCCTATGTAGCTTTTCGTTTTCTCTGGTGTTAATAATTGCCTTCCCCCTGAGTAGCTGGGACTACAGGAATGTGCCACCATGCGCAGCTAATTTTTTCCCCATTTTTTGTAGAGACAGGGTCTCGCTCTTGCTCAGGCTGGTTTTGAACTTCTGGTCTCAAACAATACTCTTGACTCAGCCTCTCAAAGTTTAGGATTATAGGTGTGAACTACTGTGCCCAGGCTTGCCTGAGTATTTTATTTGTTTCCATGTGGTTCTATTTCGTTTTCATTTTCTCAAACATTTTAGATGATGATGCTATTTTTTGAGCCCTTCCTACTCCAGTCTAGAATAATTTCATCCTTCAGTATCAAATTGAAAATGTCCTTCATTTCCTCTCCTCATTGTCCTCTGTTATGTCTTCAATGTCCTCTCTTATGTCGTTACCATTTTCTTTGATATCAGATCTCCTTCTTTTTAAAATTTCACCTTAGTTTTGAAGGAGAAAAAGGGCATGAGTATAAAATCTTTTGATACTTTGAGAATCAGGAAATACACTGTTTTATTCTTATATTTAATTGACAGCATAGCTGGGTATAAAATTTTAGTTTAACTATTGCTTTCCCTCAAAATTTTGATGCCATTGCTCTATTGTTTTGTGGCTTTTGGTGTTATCATTCTGAATTTTCTTCTTACCTTTTTCATGATTTCTTTTTCTTTATCTCTAGAAGCTTTTAGTATTTTCTCTGTATTGTTGATTATATAAGTCAGGATCTATCAGGAAAATAAACGCTATGCCAATTAATTCTATAAGAATTGAATAGGGGGATCAACTTTAAAGTGTAGAAAGAGCTGAGATGCTAAATGGAAGAGTAAGAAAAGTCAGAGATTAGTAAGAGCAAAAAGCCATTACCACCCCTAGAGCTGGAAGGTCCAGGGAAGGGACAGTTTTCCCAGGATTCAGAAGTTAGGGCTGCCCATGGGAGCTAGAAGCACAGAGTAAAGGCAGCTGCTTCTAGAAATGCTAGCCAAGGCACCAACTGGGAGTGAGCCATACCCTGGTTTTAACTTTACTTTTGCCTCTAGTCTCCCACCAGTGCTTCTTGTTGGCTGAACCAACCAGCAATCAGCTGACAGGGATATGTACCTGGAGGAGTCATCCTCCTATGATACATAACAGGGCAAATGAAAAGAGAGGAATGAATTAGAGATGAAATAGGCAGATGGTTGGGCTCATTGATGTCCTGAACTTTCACAATGATGTATCTTGGAGTGGGTGTATTTATATCTTTGTGCTGAGAACTTTTTGTTTGCTTTTTCTGGAACTTTGAAAATTGGATGTTGGTCCTTCTCAGTTGATCCTTTAATTTTCTCCCCTATTTTCCAACTCTTCTTTTTTCTTTTACTTTCTTAGAGATTGACTCTGATTTTTCTTCCAACCCATCTACTGAATTTTTAATTTCTGCTGTCATATTTTTAATTCCCAAGAGCTCTCTCTTGTTAAGGGATGCCCCCCCTTTCAAAAATAGTGCTTTGATTTTGTTCCCTGAATATAAGACTTTGTCTTTCTGAGCACACCTGTTTATCAGTTCTATAATTCACTTTACTTCACATTTTATCTAAAGTAGACATTTATTTTATAATTGGTAGCAATCATAATTTAATAAGTAGAATGTAGACTAAGGGTACCTAAAATTAAATTGCTTCTTACAATTGTAGGTATGTTATCTTATATTTGTTATTTAAAAAGTTTTCTTTTACTTACTGCATTGCCTTTTTTTTTATTTCATTGTTTTCTATTAATTTTGACCTCTTTCTTTTTGATATTATAACATTTTCTTAGTTTTTTATAATTCTTAGCTGTCTATTTATATTTAAGCATGAGCCATTTTAAATATTTCCAGAAACACTATATATATGAACAGAACTTGTCTAGTGGTGGACTTTCCTGTGGAAAATCAGGTATCAAACTTGCTTTTCCAAAGCGTTATTCCAATGTGGTTATTTGGAAGTTGATTATCTCAGGCTAGTCAGTTTCACTAATGAATTCTCCTCCAATTCCATTCTTGAGGATTGTGAGGCTACACTCCATTCCGGGATCCTAGCGAGAGGGAGTCTTACTCTTAGGACTTCATAGTTATTCTTGAACCTAATTTTCAGTTTTATGCTTTGCCCGATCTCCAACTGTGCCTGGTATTCTGTTCAGATCTTCTTTGCTTCACAATTTTTAGACAATAAAACTCCTATCTTCTGTCCGGATGAGAAAGGGAGGTTACTTCTCTGTGTAAGGTTGGGGAGGGGATTGGACTCAATTTTAAGGTTAAAAAATGGGATATTTACATGAAAATAAGTGTTTGTTACACAGACTGTCAACTCATCTGACTATTTTTAGCCCCACTGCTTCCCACTTTCCGAGGCAATTAGTGTCTCCAATTCTTGAGACTCTGAACTGGCATAGCTTTGCTTCCTGTTAGTGCTCCCTGTCACTCTTTCTTGTGCACAGCTTCCTATGTTTTAGTTTTATAGACCCATTGAGTTTTCCCTTTCCACCTTCCAAAATTTTGTTGATGTTTCTCATCTCCTATTTTCTTCCTCTAAATTAGATTTGTGCATTTATGCCTTAAAATTTTCATTTATTGTCACTTTAATGGGATTTTTTTTTTTTTTTTGAGACAGAGTACTTTGTCACTCTTGGTAGAGTGCGATGGTGTTATAGCTCACAGCAACCTCCAACTCTTGGGCTCAAACGGTTCTTTTGCCTCAGCCTCCCACGCAACTGGGACTATAGGCACTTGCCACAAGATAGGCTATTTTTAGAGACAGGGTCTCGCTCTTGCTCAGTCTGGTCTTGAACCTGTGAGCTCAGGGCAATCCACCGGCCTCGGCCTCCCAGAGTGCTAGGATTACAGGCATGAGCCACTACACCTGCCTTTAGTGGAGATTTTGGAGGGAACATGTGTTTAAATGGCTGTGACTTACCAGAAGTTTCTCTGGATTGTTGAATATCAATATAATGCAAGTGTTCAAAAATGAAGTGCCATCTATTTTTTGTTGTTCTATTAATTTTGTTATAAATAAAGCAAGGGAAAGAGAGAGAATGTGTGTGTGAGGAGGGAGTGGGCATATTTCTTTTGGTCCAAAATGCTCTTCTTCCTTTAGAAATTCCCATTTGGTTACAGTTTTCTTCTAATGGCTGTTCTTTCCTGATTTGTTGGCTCACTGCTTTGTTTCTTACCCTTAGACCTACCTGACATGTGTTATTTTTTAAAAGCAATTGTACACAAGCAACATATATTAAAATAATGCATATTAAAAAATAGGTTGTTCTTTACAAAAGGGTTTGTCATACAGATATAGGAAGACTTTATTTTACTTTATGTGTAGGCCTAAACTGTTGCCTCTGATGTAGGTCTTTGCTAGCTTTCTTTTAAAAACAATTCTTTTGTATGTGTCTAGGAACATTATCTATGAATCCTATTGCCAGTGTAAGTAGAATTTTACATTTTAAAGTAGATTTTTAAATTTTTCTTTTATTTATTTATTTATTTATTGAGACAGAGTCTCACATTGTTGCCTTGGGTAGAGTGCTGTGGCATCATAGCTCACAGCAACCTCAAGCGCTTGAACTCGAGAAATTCTCTTGCCTCAGTCTCCTGAGTAGCTGGGACTATAGGCAGCTGCTACAATGCCTGGCTATCTTTAGAGACGAGGTCTCACTCTGGCTCAGGGTGATCTCCAACCTGTGAGTTCAGGCAATCCACCCACCTCGGCCTCCCAGAGTGCTGGGATTACAGGCGTAAACCACCAGGCTGGCCTACAGATTTTTTAAAAGCCATATTGACTTGATTTTAAAGTTGAAAAACAGGATATGTACATAAAAATAATTGGAGATGTGTCCTGGAAGGTTGTTTATAATTTATCACAATGCAATTGTAGCAATTGTACATCCTTTCTAGAATCTGTTATTGCTCTTTTATTGTGAAATAAAATAGGAAAATGTTGAAAGATATTTGACATAAACTTGTCAAGAGAGCCCCAATATGGGCTCAGTTACCTTCCAATGTCACCTTAGGGAGCAGAGACCCTCTCCCCTGAAACGGACCCCCTTCCAGTAATCTCCAATGTTGTGGACAGTGACATTCTAGTGGCAAAGGAGAGAAGACAAGAATCCAGACTATGGACTTGCACAGTGGACTTGAGCAGAGAAAGCCCTTATACAACCACCACCTCAGGGGGTATTCCTACCACCAGGATTCTGTTATTACGCATATGTGTTGAAAGTGTTTTTCTAACTTTAGTCTTAATTTAGAGGCTGAGTTTCATTGTCATTAACTGGGTATGGAATTTACTTGTCCTTTAATTGAGAAATCACGGTGTCACCATCATCACAGCCATCCTTCTCCATCCCCATTTTAGGAATGTTTTGTTACAATAAAGTGTTTTACTGCTTGTAACATTACATCAAAAAGGTCTTTTGGAAATTTTCATCACTCTAGCTTTAAAGCATAAAGGACCAGCTTTTCTTCGGTTCAAAACTGGTCACCATTCTATGGCATGTAACTGTACATGCAAAAGCCACCGTTGTATATACAAATTAAGTAATTGCAATGTTCTGTGTCCAATTTGTGTTTGCAAAGATACAGCTGCAAGTGTAGTTTTGCAAACATAAAATTAGAGCCTAGATTTTAAGAGCGGACTAGAATTTCTCCAATTAGTTTCAGAGATGGCTTTTTGGGATGTTTTGTTTTGTTAAAGAAAGGTGTTTTTTTAGTTGTAAAGAGTGTATGGAGTACATTTTAAATAAAATAATGCTGCATCCTTCGTTCTTTGGCTTTGAAATTCAGTTTCATACTTCTTAATGTGATCTTTGTTCTTGTCTTGGGGTAGAATTTGGTAAATGCTGTTTTTATTTCTAACCAGGTATTCTGAGCAGGGGGTGATTTTATAACCTTGGATATTTACTCGTTTGAGGTTGG